>NW_027174580.1:0-300000 GCF_000390325.3 Nicotiana tomentosiformis
GTTAGGAGGTCCCGGGACCACTCGGAAGGTGTGGGCTATAACACACAAAAATATGGGAATCGCGCGAAATTCTAGTTGTTTGGCCGAAAAACGCAAAAAATAAGGAACGATCATGACGGGGCGGATACTATGGTTCCTTAGGTCGTATTTTATTGCCCGGAAAAAATTTTAGGCGATCGGGGTCCGCGGCTTTTGGGACCACTCGGAATGCGTGGGTATAGCACACGAAAATATGGGAATCGGGCGAAATTCTAGGTCTTTTTCAGTAACATGCAAAAAATGTGGAAAGATCTTGACAGGGCGGTGACTATGGTTCCTTTGGTCTTATTTGATAGTCCGGAAAAATATTAGGCGATAGGGGTCCGGAGGTCCCAGGACCACTCGGAACGCGTGGGCTATAACACACAAAAATATGGGAATCGCGCGGAATTCTAGTTGTTTGGCCGAAAAACGCAAAAAATGAGGAACGATCATGGCGGGGCGGATACTATGGTTCCTTAGGTCGTATTTGATAGTCCGGAAAAATTTTAGGCGATAGGGGTCAGGAGGTCCCGGGACCACTCGGAAGGCGTGGGCTATAACACACAAAAATATGGGAATCGCGCGGAATTCTAGTTGTTTGGTCGAAAAATGCAAAAAATGAGGAACGATCATGGCGGGGTGGTTACTATGGTTCCTTAGGTCATATTCGATGGCCCGGAAAATTTTAAGGCGATCAGGGTTCGGGGTTCCCGGGACCCCTTGGAAGGCGTGGGCTAAAGCACACGAAAATATGGAAATCGCGCGAAATTCTAGTTTTTTGGATGAAAAATGCAAAATACTAGGAACGATCATGGCGGGGCGGTGACTATGGTTCATTAGGTCGTATTTGATAGTCCGGAAAATTTTTAGGCGATCCGGCTCCGGGGGGCCTGACCCACTCGGAAGGCGTGTGCGATAGCACACAAAAATATGGGAATCGGGCGGAAATCTAGTTTTTTGGCCAAAAAATACTAAAAATGAGGAAAGATCATGGCGAGGCGGTGACTATGGTTCCTTAGGTCCTAATTGTTGGCCCAGAAATTTTTTAGGCGATCAGAGTCCGGCAGCCCGGCCCACTCGGAAGGCGTATTGCACACAAAAATATGGTAATCGGGCGTAATTCTAGTTTTTTTGCCAAAAAATGCAAAAAATGAGAAACGATGATGGCGGGGCGGTTACTATAGTTCCTTAGGTCGTATTTGATGGCCCGGAAAAATTTTAGGCGATCGGGGTCCAGGGTTCCCAGAACCACTTGGAAGGGTGGGCAATAGAACACAAAAATATTGTAATCGGGCAGAAATCTAGTGTTTTGGCCGAAAAACGCAACAAATGAGGAATGATCATGGCTGGGCGGTGACTATGGTTCCTTAGGTCGTATTCGATGGCCCGGAAAACTTTAAGGCGATCAGGGTTCGGGGTTCCCGGGACCCCTTGGAAGGCGTGGGCTAAAGGACACGAAAATATGGAAATCGCGCGGTATTCTAGTTGTTTGGCCGAAAAACGCAAAAAATGAGGAACGATCATGGCGGGGTGGTTACTATGGTTCCTTAGGTCATATTCGATGGCCCAGAAAATTTTAAGGCGATCAGGGTTCGGGGTTCCCGGGACCCCTTGGAAGGCGTGGGCTAAAGCACACGAAAATATGGAAATCGCGCGGAATTCTAGTTTTTTGGATGAAAAATGCAAAATACTAGGAACGATCATGGCGGGGCGGTGACTATGGTTCCTTAGGTAGTATTTGATAGTCCGGAAAATTTTTAGGCGATCCGGCTCCGGGGGGCTTGACCCACTCGGAAGGCGTGGGCGATAGCACACAAACATATGGGAATCGGGCGGAATTCTAGTTTTTTGGCCAAAAAATGCAAAACAATGAGGAAAGATCATGGCGAGGCGGTGACTATGGTTCCTTAGGTCCTAATTGATGGCCCAGAAATTTTTTAGGCGATCCGAGTCCGGCGGCCCGGCCCACTCGGAAGGCGTGGGCAATAATACACAAAAATATGATAATCGAGCGGAATTCATGTGTTTTGGCCGAAAAACACAATAAATGAGGAAAGATCATGGCGGGGCGGTGACTATGGTTCCTTAGGTCGTATTTGATGGCCTGGAAAATTTTAGGCGATCGGGGTCCACGGCTCCCGCGACCACTCGGAAGGCGTAAGCTATATCACACTAAAATATGCAAATCGCGCGGAGTTCTAGTTTTTTGGCCGAAAAATGCAAAGCATTTGGAACGATCATGGTGGGGCGGTGACTATGGTACCTTAGGTCGTATTTGATAGTCCGGAAAAATTTTAGGCGATCAGGGTCCGCGGCTCCCCGGACCAATTGGAAGGCGTGGGTATAGCACACGAAAATATGGGAATCGGGCGTAATTCTAGTTTTTTGACCGAAAAATGCAAAAATTGAGAAACGATGATGGCGGGGCGGTTACTATAGTTCCTTAGGTAGTATTTGACGGCCCGGAAAAATTTTAGGCGATCGGGGTCCGGGGTTCCCAGAATCACTTGGAAGGGTGGGCAATAGAACACAAAAATATTGTAATCGGGCGGAATTCTAGTTTTTTGGCCGAAAAATGCAACAAATGAGGAATGATCATGGCTTGGCGGTGACTATGCTTCCTTAGGTCGTATTTGATAGTCCGGAAAAATATTAGGCGATAGGGGTACGAAGGTCCCGGGACCACTCGGAAGGCGTGGGATATAACACACAAAAATATGAGAATCGCGCGGAATTCTAGTTGTTTGGCCGAAAAACGAAAAAATGAGGAACGATCATGGCGGGGCGGATACTATGGTTCCTTAGGTCGTATTTGATAGTCCGAAAAAATTTTAGGCTATAGGGGTTAGGAGGTCCCGGGACCACCCGGAAGGCGTGGGCTATAACACACAAAAATATGGGAATCGCGCGGAATTAAGTTATTTGGCCGAAAAACGCAAAAAATAAGGAATGATCATGGCGGGGCGGATACTATGGTTCCTTAGATCGTATTTGATTGCACGGAAAAATTTTAGGCGATCGGGGTCCGCGGCTCTTGGGACCACTCGGAATGCGAGGGTATAGCACACGAAAATATGGGAATCGGGCGAAATTCTAGGTCATTTTCAGTAACATGCAAAAAATGTGGAAAGATCTTGGCAGGGCGGTAACTATGGTTCCTTTGGTCTCATTTGATTGTCCGGAAAAATATTAGGCGATAGGGGTCCGGAGGTCTCGGGACCACTCGGAAGGCGTGGGCTATAACACACAAAAATATGGGAATCGTGCGGAATTCTAGTTGTTTGGCCGAAAAATGCAAAAAATGAGGAACGATCATGGCGGGGCGGATACTATGGTTCCTTAGGTCGTATTTGATAGTCCGGAAAAATTTTAGGCGATAGGGGTCAGGAGGTCCCGAGACCACTCGGAAGGCGTGGGCTATAACACACAAAAATATGGGAATCGCGCGGAATTCTAGTTGTTTGGCCGAAAAACACAAAAAATGAGGAACGATCATGGCGGGGTGGTTACTATGGTTCCTTAGGTCGTATTTGATAGTCCGGAAAAATTTTAGGCTATAGGGGTTAGGAGGTCCCGGGACCACTCGGGAGGCGTGGGCTATAACACACAAAAATATGGGAATCGTGCGGAATTAAGTTATTTGGCCGAAAAACGCAAAAAATAAGGAACGATCATGGCGGGGCGGATACTATGGTTCCTAAGGTCGTATTTGATTGCACGAAAAAATTTTAGGCGATCCGGGTCCGCGGCTCTTGGGACCACTCGGAATGCGTGGGTATAGCACACGAAAATATGGGAATCGGGCGAAATTCTAGGTCTTTTTCAGTAACATGCAAAAATGTGGAAAGATCTTGGCAGGGCAGTGACTATGGTTCCTTTGGTCTTATTTGATAGTCCAGAAAAATATTAGGCGATCGGGGTTAGGGGTTCCTGGGACCCCTTGGAAGGCGTGGGCTAAAGCACACGAAAATATGGAAATCGCGCGGAATTCTAGTTTTTTGGCTGAAAAACGTAAAAGACTAGGAACGATCATGGCGGGGCGGTAACTATGGTTCCTTAGGTCGTATTTGATAGTCCGGAAAATTTTTAGGCAATCCGGCTCCGGGGGGCCTGACCCACTCGGAAGGCGTGGGCGATAGCACACAAAAATATGGGAATCGGGCGGAATTAAGTTATTTGGCCGAAAAACGCAAAAAATAAGGAACGATCATGGCGGGGCGGATACTATGGTTCCTTAGGTCGTATTGGATTGCACGGAAAAATTTTAGGCGATCGGGGTCCGCGGCTCTTGGGACCACTCGGAATGCGTGGGTATAACACACGAAAATATGGGAATCGGGCGAAATTCTAGGTCTTTTTCAGTAACATGCAAAAAATGTGGAAAGATCTTGGCAGGGCGGTGACTATGGTTCCTTTGGTCTTATTTGATAGTCCAGAAAAATATTAGGCGATAGGGGTCCGGAGGTCTCGGGACCACTCGGAAGGCGTGGGCTATAACACACAAAAATATGGGAATCGTGCGGAATTCTAGTTGTTTGGCCGAAAAATGTAAAAAATGAGGAACGATCATGGCAGGGCGGATACTATGGTTCCTTAGGTCATATTTGATAGTCCGGAAAAATTTTAGGCGATAGGGGTCAGGAGGTCCCGGGACCACTCGGAAGGCGTGGGCTATAACACACAAAAATATGGGAATCGCGCGGAATTCTAGTTGTTTGGCCGAAAAACACAAAATATGAGGAACGATCATGGCGGGGTGGTTACTATGGTTCCTTAGGTCGTATTTGATAGTCCGGAAAAATTTTAGGCTATAGGGGTTGGGAGGTCCCGGGACCACTCGGAAGGCGTGGGCTATAACACACAAAAATATGGGAATCGCGCGGAATTAAGTTATTTGGCCGAAAAACGCAAAAAATAAGGAACGATCATGGCGGGGCGGATACTATGGTTCCTAAGGTCGTATTTGATTGCACGAAAAAATTTTAGGCGATCCGGGTCCGCGGCTCTTGGGACCACTCGGAATGCGTGGGTATAGCACACGAAAATATGGGAATCGGGCGAAATTCTAGGTCTTTTTCAGTAACATGCAAAAATGTGGAAAGATCTTGGCAGGGCAGTGACTATGGTTCCTTTTGTCTTATTTGATAGTCCGGAAAAATATTAGGCGATAGGGGTCCGGAGGTCTCGGGACCACTCGGAAGGCGTGGGCTATAACACACAAAAATATGGGAATCGTGCGGAATTCTAGTTGTTTGGCCGAAAAATGCGAAAAATGAGGAACGATCATGGCGGGGCGGATACTATGGTTCCTTAGGTTGTATTTGATAGTCCATAAAAATTTTAGGCGATAGGGGTCAGGAGGTCCCGGGACCACTCGGAAGGCGTGGGCTATAACACACAAAAATATGAGAATCGCGCGGTATTCTAGTTGTTTGGCTGAAAAATGCAAAAAATGAGGAACGATCATGGCGGGGTGGTTACTATGGTTCATTAGGTCGTATTTGATGGCCCGAAAAATTTTTAGGCGATCGGGGTTCGGGATTCCTGGGACCCCTTGGAAGGCATGGGCTAAAGCACACGAAAATATGGAAATCGCGCGGAATTCTAGTTTTTTGGCTGAAAAACGTAAAAGACTAGGAACGATCATGGCGGGGCAGTAACTATGGTTCTTAGGTCGTATTTGATAGTCCGGAAAATTTTTAGGCGATCCGGCTCCGGGGGGCCTGACCCACTCGGAAGGCGTGGGCGATAGCACACAAAAATATGGGAATCGGGCGGAATTAAGTTATTTGGCCGAAAAACACAAAAAATAAGGAACGATCATGGCGGGGCGGATACTATGGTTCCTTAGGTCGTATTTGATTGCACGGAAAAATTTTAGGCGATCGGGGTCTGCGGCTCTTGGGATCACTCGGAATGCGTGGGTATAGCACACGAAAATATGGGAATCGGGCAAAATTCTAGGTCTTTTTCAGTAACATGCAAAAAATATGGAAAGATCTTGGCAGGGCGGTGACTATGGTTCCTTTGGTCTTATTTGATAGTCCGGAAAAATATTAGGCGATAGGGGTCCGGAGGTCTCGGGACCACTCGTAGAGCGTGGGCTATAACACACAAGAATATGGGAATCGTGCGGTATTCTAGTTGTTTGGCCGAAAAATGCAAAAAATGAGGAACGATCATGGCGGGGCGGATACTATGGTTCCTTAGATCGTATTTGATCGTCCGGAAAAATTTTAGGCGATAGGGGTCAGGAGGTCCCGGGACCACTCGGAAGGCGTGGGCTATAACACACAAAAATAAGGGAATCGCGCGGAATTCTAGTTGTTTGGCCGAAAAACGCAAAAAATGAGGAACGATCATGGCGGGGTGGTTACTATGGTTCCTTAGGTCGTATTTGATAGTTCGGAAAATTTTAGGCTATAGGGGTTAGGAAGTCCCGGGACCACTCGGAAGGCGTGGGCTATAACACACAAAAATATGGGAATCGCGCGGAATTAAGTTATTTGGCCGAAAAACGCAAAAAATAAGGAATGATCATGGCGGGGCGGATACTATGGTTCCTTAGGTCGTATTTGATTGCACGGAAAAACTTTAGGCGATCGGGGTCCACGGCTCTTGGGACCACTCGGAATGCGTGGGTATAGCACACGAAAATATGGGAATTGGGCGAAATTCTAGGTCTTTTTCAGTAACATGCAAAAAATGTGGAAAGATCTTGGCAGGGCGGTGACTATGGTTCCTTTGGTCTTATTTGATAGTCCGGAAAAATAGTAGGCGATAGGGGTCCGGAGGTCTCGGGACCACTCGGAAGGCGTGGGCTATAACACACAAAAATATGGGAATCGGGCGGAATTCTAGTTGTTTGGCCGAAAAATGCAAAAAATGAGGAACGATCATGGCGGGGCGGATACTATGGTTCCTTAGGTCGTATTTGATAGTCCGGAAAAATTTTAGGCGATAGGGGTCAGGAGGTCCCGTGACCACTCGGACGGCGTGGGCTATAACACACAAAAATATGGGAATCGCGCGGAATTCTAGTTGTTTGGCCGAAAAACGCAAAAAATGAGGAACGATCATGGCGGGGTGGTTACTATGGTTCCTTAGGTCGTATTTGATGGCCCGGAAAATTTTTAGGCGATCGGGGTTCAGGGTTCCCGGGACCCCTTGGAAGGCGTGGGCTAAAGCACACGAAAATATGGAAATCGCGCGGAATTCTAATTTTTTGGCTAAAAAACGCAAAAGACTAGGAACGATCATGGCGGGGCGGTAACTATGGTTCCTTAGGTCATATTTGATAGTCCAAATTTTTTTTAGCGATCCGGTTCCTGGGGGGGCCGACCCACTCGGAAGGCGTGGGCGATAGCACACAAAAATATGGGAATCGGGCGGAATTCTAGTTTTTTGGCCAAAAAATGCAAAAAATGAGGAACGATCATGGCGAGGCGGTGACTATGGTTCCTTAGGTCCTAATTGATGGCCATAAAATTTTTTAGACGATCCGAGTCCGGCGGCCCGGCCCACTCGGAAGGCGTGGGCAATAGCACACAAAAATATGGTAATCGAGCAGAATTCTAGTTTTTTGGCCGAAAAATGCAATAAATGAGGAACGATCATGGCGGGGCGGTGAGTATGGTTCCTTAGGTCGTATTTGATGGCCCGGAAAATTTTTGGCGATCGGGGTCCACGGCTCCCGGGACTACTCGGAAGGCGTAAGCTACTGCACAGTAAAATATGCAAATCACGCGGAATTCTAATTTTTTGGTTGAAAAAAGCAAAAGACTAGGAACGATCATGGTGGGGCGGTAACTATGGTTCCTTAGGTCGCATTTGATTGTCCGAAATTTTTTTAGCGATCCGGCTCCGGGGGGCCCGACCCACTCGGAAGGCGTGGGCGATAGCACACAAAAATATGGGAATCGGTTGGAATTCTAGTTTTTTGGCAAAAAAATGCAAAAAATGAGGAACGATCATGGCGAGGCGGTGACTATGGTTCCTTAGGTCCTAATTGATGGCCCGAGAACTTTTTAGGCGATCCGAGTCCGGCGGCCCGGCACACTCGGAAGGCGTGGGCAATAGCACACAAAAATATGGTAATCGAGCTGAATTCTAGTTTTCTGGACGAAAAATGCAATAAATGAGGAACGATCAAGGCGGGGCGGTGACTATGGTTCCTTAGGTCGTATTTGATGGCCCGGAAAATTTTAGGCGATCGGGGTCCACCGCTCCCGGGATCACTCGGAAGGCGTAAGCTATAGCACACTAAAATATGCAAATCGCGCGGAGTTCTAGTTTTTTGGCCGAAAAATGCAAAGCATTTGGAACGATCATGGTGGGGCGGTGACTATGGTACCTTAGGTCGTATTTGATAGTCCAAAAAATTTTTAAGCGATCGGGATCTGCGGCTCCTCGGACCACTTGGAAGGCGTGGGTATAGCACACAAAAATATGGGAATCGGGCGTAATTCTAGTTTTCTGGCCGAAAAATGCAAAAAATGAGAAACGATGATGGTGGGGCGGTTACTATAGTTCCTTTGGTCGTATTTGACGGCCCGGAAAAATTTTAGGCGATCGGGGTCCGGGGGTCCCGGAACCACTTGGAAGGGTGGGCAATAGCAAACAAAAAAATTGTAATCGGGCGGAATTCTAGTTTTTTAGCCGAAAAACGCAACAAATGAGGAATGATCATGGCTGGGCGGTGACTATGGTTCCTTAGGTCGTATTTGATAGTCCGGAAAAATTTTGGGCGATAGGGGTCCGGAGTTCCCGGATTCACTTGGAAGGCGTGGGCTATAGGACACTAAAATATGGGAATCGCGCGGAATTCTCATTTTTTGGCCGAAAAACGGAAAAAACTAGGAACGATCATGGCTGGGCGGTGACTATGGTTCCTTAGGTCTTAATTGATAGTCCGGAAAAATTTTAGGCGATAGGGGTCCGGAGACCCGGGACCACTCGGAAGGCGTGGGCTATAACACACAAAAATATGGGAATCGCGCGAAATTCTAGTTGTTTGGCCGAAAAATGCAAAAAATGAGGAACGATCATGGCGAGGCGGTGACTATGGTTCCTTAGGTCCTAATTGATGGCCCAAAAACTTTTTAGACGATCCGAGTCCAGCAGCCCGGCCCACTCGGAAGGCGTGGGCAATAGCACACAAAAATATGGTAATCGAGCGGAATTATAGATTTTTGGCCGAAAAACTCAACAAATGAGGAATGATCATGGCGGGGCAGTGACTATGGTTCCTTTGGTCGTATTTGATGGCCCGGAAAATTTTAGGCGATCGGGGTCCACAACTCCCGGGACCACTCGGAAGGCGTAAGCTATAGCAGACTAAAATATGCAAATCGCGCGGAGTTCTAGTTTTTTGGCCGAAAAATGCAAAGCATTTGGAACGATCATGGTGGGGCGGTGACTATTGTACCTTAGGTCATATTTGATAGTCCGGAGAAATTTTAGGCGATCGGGGTCCGCGGCTCCCCGGACCACTTAGAAGGCGTGGGTATAGCACACGAAATTATGGGAATCGGGCGTAATTCTAGTTTTTTGGCCGAAAAATGCAAAAAATGGGAAACGATGATGGCGGGGCGGTTACTATAGTTCCTTAGGTCGTATTTGACGGCCCGGAAAAATTTTAGGCGATCGGGGTCCGTGGGTCCCGGAACCACTTGGAAGGGTGGGCAATAGCAAACAAAAATATTGTAATCGGGCGGAATTCTAGTTTTTTGGCCGAAAAACGCAACAAGTGAGGAATGATCATGGCTGGGCAGTGACTATGGTTCCTTAGGTCGTACTTGATAGTCCGGAAAAATTTTAGGCGATAGGGGTCCGGAGTTCCCGGGTTCACTTGGAAGGCGTGGGCTATAGGACACGAAAATATGGGAATCGCGCGGAATTCTAGTTTTTTGGCCGAAAAACGGAAAAAACTAGGAACGATCATGGCTGGGCGGTGACTATGGTTCCTTAGGTCTTATTTGATAGTCCAGAAAAATTTAAGGCGATAGTGGTCCGGAGACCCGAGACCACTCGGACGGCGTGGGCTATAACACACAAAAATATTGAATCGCGCGGAATTCTAGTTGTTTGGCCGAAAAACGCAAAAAATGAGGAACGATCATGGTGGGGCGGATACTATGGTTCCTTAGGTCGAATATGATAGTCCGGGAAAATTTTAGGTGATAAGAGTCCGGAGGTCCCGGGACCACTCGGAAGGTGTGGGCTAACACACAAAAATATGGGAATCGCGCGGAATTCTAGTTGTTTGGCCGAAAAACGCAAAAAAAAAGGAACGATCATTGCGGGGCGGATACTATGGTTCCTTAGGTCGTATTTGATGGCCCGGAAAATTTTTAGGCGATCGGGGTTCGGGGTTCCCGGGACCCCTTGGAAGGCGTGGGCTAAAGCACACGAAAATATGGAAATCGCGCGGAATTCTAATTTTTTGGCTGAAAAACGCAAAAGACTAGGAACGATCATGGCGGGGCGGTAACTATGGTTCCTTAGGTCGTATTTGATAGTCCGGAAAATTTTTAGGCGATCCGGCTCCGGGGGGCCTAACCCACTCGGAAGGCGTGGGCGATTGCACACAAAAATATGGGAATCGCGCGGAATTCTAGTTTTTTGGCCAAAAAATGCAAAAAATGAGGAACGATCATGGCGAGGCGGTGACTATGGATCCTTAGGTCCTAATTGATGGCCCGAAAATTTTTTAGGCGATCCGAGTCCGGCGGCCCGGCCCACTCGGAAGGCGTGGGCAATAGCACACAAAAATATGGTAATCGAGCGGAATTCTAGTTTTTTGGCCGAAAAACGCAATAAATGAGGAACGATCATGGCGGGGCGGTGACTATGGTTCCTTAGGTCGTATTTGATGGCCCGAAAAATTTTAGGCGATCGGGGTCCACGGCTCCCGGGACCAGTCGGAAGGCGTAAGCTATAGCACACTAAAATATGCAAATCGCACGGAGTTCTAGTTTTTTGGCCGAAAAATGCAAAGCATTTGGAACGATCATGGTGGGGCGGTGACTATGGTACCTTAGGTCGTATTTGATAGTCCAGAAAATTTTTAGGCGATCGGGGTCCTCGGCTCCTCGTACCACTAGTAAGGCGTGGGTATAGCACACGAAAATATGGGAATCGAGCGTAATTCTAGTTTTTTGGCCGAAAAATGCAAAAAATAAGAAACGATGATGGCGGGGCGGTTACTATAGTTCCTTAGGTAGTATTTGACGGCCCGAAAAATTTTTAGGCGATCGGGGTCTGGGGGTCCCGGAACCACTTGGAAGGGTGGGCAATAGCAAACAAAAATATTGTAATCGTGCGGAATTCTAGTTTTTTCGCCGAAAAATGCAACAAATGAGGAATGATAATGGCTGGGCGGTGACTATGGTTCCTTAGGTCGTATTTGATAGTCCGGAAAAATTTTAGGCGATAGGGGTCCGGAGTTCCCGGGTTCACTTGGAAGGCGTGGGCTATAGGACACGAAAATATGAGAATCACGCGAAATTCTAGTTTATAGGCCGAAAAACGGAAAAAACTAGGAACGATCATGGCTGGGCGGTGTCTATGGTTCCTTAGGTCGTATTTGATAGTCCGAAAAAATTTTAGGCGATAGGGGTCAGGAGGTCCCGTGACCACTCCGAAGGCGTGGGCTATAACACACAAAAATATGGGAATCGCGCGGAATTCTAGTTGTTTGGCCGAAAAACGCAAAAAATGAGGAACGATCATGGCGGAGTGGTTACTATGGTTCCTTAGGTCGTATTTGATGGCCCGGAAATTTTTTAGGCGATCGGGGTTCGGGGTTCCCGGGACCCCTTGGAAGGCGTGGGCTAAAGCACACGAAAAAATGGAAATCGCGTGAAATTCTAATTTTTTGGTTGAAAAACGCAAAAGACTAGGAACGATCATGGCGGGGCGGTAACTATGGTTCCTTAGGTCGTATTTGATATTCCAAAAATTTTTTAGCGATCCGGCTCCTGGGGGGCCGACCCACTCGGAAGGCGTGGGCGATAGCACACAAAAATATGGGAATCGGGCGGAATTCTAGTTTTTTGGCCAAAAAATGCAAAAAATTAGGAACGATCATGGCGAGGCGGTGACTATGGTTCCTTAGGTCCTAATTGATGACCAGAAAATTTTTTAGACGATCCGAGTCCGGCGGCACGGCCCACTCGGAAGGCGTGGGCAATAGCACACAAAAATATGGTAATCAAGCGGAATTCTAGTTTTTTGGCCGAAAAATGCAATAAATGAGGAACGATCATGGCGGGGCGGTGACTATGGTTCCTTAGGTCGTATTTGATGGCCCGGAAAATTTTAGGCGATCGGGGTCCACGGCTCCCGGGACCACTCGGAAGGCGTAAGCTATAGCACAGTAAAATATGCAAATCGCGCGGAGTTCTAGTTTTTTGGCCGAAAAAAGCAAAGCATTTGGAACGATCATGGTGGGGCGGTGACTATGGTACCTTAGGTCGTATTTGATAGTCCAGAAAATTTTTAGGCGATCGGGGTCCGCGGCTCCTCGGACCACTTGGAAGGCGTGGGTATAGCACACGAAAATATGGGAATCGGGCGTAATTCTAGTGTTTTGGCCAAAAAATGCAAAAAATGAGAAATGATGATGGCGGGGCGGTTACTATAGTTCCTTAGGTCGTATTTGACGGCCCAGAAATATTTTAGGCGATCGGGGTCCGGGGGTCCCGGAACCACTTGGAAGGGTGGTCAATAGCAAACAAAAATATTGTAATCGGGTGGAATTCTAGTTTTTTGGCCGAAAAACGCAACAAATGAGGAATGATCATGGCTGGGTGGTGACTATGGTTCCATAGGTCATATTTGATAGTCCGGAAAAATTTTAGGCGATAGGGGTTCGGGGTTCCCGGGACCCCTTGGAAGGCGTGGGCTAAAGCACACAAAAATATGGAAATCGCGCGGAATTCTAATTTTTTGGTTGAAAAACGCAAAAGACTAGGAACGATCATGGCGGGGCGGTAACTATGGTTCCTTAGGTCGTATTTGATAGTCCAAAATTTTTTTAGCAATCCGGCTCCGGGGGGCCCGACCCACTCGGAAGGCGTGGGCGATAGCACACAAAAATATGGGAATCGGGCGGAATTCTAGTTTTTTGGCCAAAAAATGCAAAAAATGAGGAACGATCATGGCGAGGTGGTGACTATGGTTCCTTAGGTCCTAATTGATGGCCCGAAAATTTTTTAGGCGATCCGAGTCCGGCGGCCCGGCCCACTCGGAAGGCGTGGGCAATAGCACAGAAAAATATGGTAATCGAGCAGAATTCTAGTTTTTTGGACGAAAAACGCAATAAATGAGGAACGATCAAGGCGGGGCGGTGACTATGGTTCCTTAGGTCGTATTTGATGGCCCGGAAAATTTTAGGCGATCGGGGTCCACGGCTCCCGGGACCACTCGGAAGGCGTAAGCTATAGCACACTAAAATATGCAAATCGCACGGAATTCTAGTTTTTTGGCCGAAAAATGCAAAGCATTTGGAACGATCATGGTGGGGCGGTGACTATGGTACCTTAAGGTCATATTTGATAGTCCAAAAATTTTTTAAGCGATCGGGATCCGCAGCTCCTCGGACCACTTGGAAGGCGTGGGTATAGCACACAAAAATATGGGAATCGGGCGTAATTCTAGTTTTTTGGTCGAAAAATGCAAAAAATGAGGAACGATCATGGCGGGGTGATTACTATGGTTCCTTAGGTCGAATTTGATGGCTCGAAAACTTTTTAGGCGATCGGGGTTCGGGATTCCCGGGACCCCTTGGAAGGCGTGGGCTAAAGCACACGAAAATATGGAAATCGCGCGGAATTCTAGTTTTTTGGCCGAAAAATGAAAAAAATGAGAAACGATGATGGTGGGGCGGTTAATATAGTTCCTTTGGTCATATTTGACGGCCCGAAAAAATTTTAGGCGATCGGGGTCAGGAGGTCCCGGAACCACTTGGAAGGGTGGGCAATAGCAAACAAAAAAATTGTAATCGGGCGGAATTCTAGTTTTTTGGCCGAAAAACGCAACAAATGAGGAATGATCATGGCTGGGCGGTGACTATGGTTCCTTAGGTCGTATTTGATAGTCCGGAAAAATTTTGGGCGATAGGGGTCCGGAGTTCCCGGGTTCACTTGGAAGGCGTGGGCTATAGGACACGAAAATATGGGAATCGCGCGTAATTTTCTTTTTTTGGCCGAAAAATGGAAAAAACTAGGAACGATCATGGCTGGGCGGTGACTATGGTTCCTTAGGTCTTAATTGATAGTCCGGAAAAATTTTAGGCGATAGGGGTCCGGAGACCCGGGACCACTCGGAAGGCGTGGGCTATAACACGCAAAAATATGGAAATCGCGCGAAATTCTAGTTGTTTGGCCGAAAAATGCAAAAAATGAGGAACGATCATGGCGAGGCGGTGACTATGGTTCCTTAGGTCCTAATTGATGGCCCGAAAAATTTTTAGGCGATCTGAGTCCAGCAGCCCGGCCCACTCGGAAGGAGTGGGCAATAGCACACAAAAATATGGTAATCGAGCGGAATTCTAGATATTTGGCCGAAAATCTCAACAAATGAGGAATGATCATGGCGGGGCAGTGACTATGGTTCCTTAGGTCGTATTTGATGGCCCGGAAAATTTTAGGCGATCGGGGTCCACGGCTCCCAGGACTACTCGGAAGGCGTAAGCTATAACACACTAAAATATGCAAATCGCACGGAGTTCTAGTTTTTTGGCCGAAAAATTCAAAGCATTTGGAACGATCATGGTGGGGCGGTGACTATGGTACCTTAGGTCATATTTGATAGTCCGGAAAAATTTTAGGCGATCGGGGTCCGCGGCTCCCCGGACCACTTGGAAGGCGTGGGTATAGCACACGAAAATATGGGAACCGGGCGTAATTCTAGTTTTTTGGCCGAAAAATGCAAAAAATGGGAAACGATGATGGCGGGGCGGTTACTATAGTTCCTTAGGTTGTATTTTACGGCCCGGAAAATTTTTAGGCGATCGGGGTCCGTGGGTCCCGGAACCACTTGGAAGGGTGGTCAATAGCAAACAAAAATATTGTAATCGGGCGGAATTCTAGTTTTTTGGCCGAAAAATGCAACAAATGAGGAATGATCATGGCTGGGCGGTGACTATGGTTCCTTAGGTCGTACTTGATAGTCCGAAAAAATTTTAGGCGATAGGGGTCCGGAGTTCCCGGGTTCACTTGGAAGGCGTGGGCTATAGGACACGAAAATATGGGAATCACGCGGAATTCTAGTTTTTAGGCCGAAAAACAGAAAAAACTAGGAACGACCATGGCTGGGCGGTGACTTTGGTTCCTTAGGTCGTATTTGATAGTCCGGAAAAATTTTAGGCGATAGGGGTCAGGAGGTCCCGTGACCACTCGGAAGGCGTGGGCTATAACACACAAAAATATGGGAATCGCGCGGAATTCTAGTTGTTTGGCCGAAAAACGCAAAAAATGAGGAACGATCATGGCAGGGTGGTTACTATGGTTCCTTAGGTCGTATTTGATGGCCCGGAAATTTTTTAGGCGATCGGGGTTCGGGGTTCCCGGGACCCCTTGGAAGGCGTGGGCTAAAGCACACGAAAAAATGGAAATCGCGCGAAATTCTAATTTTTTGGCTGAAAAACGCAAAAGACTAGGAACGATCATGGTGGGGCGGTAACTATGGTTCCTTAGGTCGTATTTGATATTCCGAAAATTTTTTAGCGATCCGGCTCCTGGGGGGCCGACCCACTCGGAAGGCGTGGGCGATAGCACACAAAAATATGGGAATCGGGCGGAATTCTAGTTTTTTGCCCAAAAAATGCAAAAAATTAGGAACGATCATGGCGAGGCGGTGACTATGGTTCCTTAGGTCCTAATTGATGACCAGAAAATTTTTTAGACGATCCGAGTCCGGCGGCACGGCCCACTCGGAAGGCGTGGGCAATAGCACACAAAAATATGGTAATCAAGCGAAATTCTAGTTTTTTGGCCGAAAAATGCAATAAATGAGGAACGATCATGGCGGGGCGGTGACTCTGGTTCCTTAGGTCGTATTTGATGGCCCAGAAAATTTTAGGCGATCGGGGTCCACGGCTCCCGGGACCACTCTGAAGGCGTAAGCTGTAGCACAGTAAAATATGCAAATCGTGCGGAGTTCTAGTTTTTTGGCCGAAAAATGCAAAGCATTTGGAACGATCATGGTGGGGCGGTGACTATGGTACCTTAGGTCGTATTTGATAGTCCAGAAAATTTTTTGGCGATCGGGGTCCGCGGCTCCTCGGACCACTTGGAAGGCATGGGTATAGCACACGAAAATATGGGAATCGGGCGTAATTCTAGTGTTTTGGCCAAAAAATGCAAAAAATGAGAAACGATGATGGCGGGGCGGTTACTATAGTTCCTTAGGTCGTATTTGACGGCCCAGAAATATTTTAGGCGATCGGGGTCCGGGGGTCCCGGAACCACTTGGAAGGGTGGGCAATAGTAAACAAAAATATTGTAATCGGGCGGAATTCTAGTTTTTTGGCCGAAAAACGCAACAAATGAGGAATGATCATGGCTGGGTGGTGACTATGGTTCCATAGGTCATATTTGATAGTCCGGAAAAATTTTAGGCGATAGGGGTTCGGGGTTCCCGGGACCCCTTGGAAGGCATGGGCTAAAGCACACGAAAATATGGAAATCGCGCGGAATTCTAATTTTTTGGTTGAAAAACGCAAAAGACTAGGAACGATCATGGCGGGGCGGTAACTATGGTTCCTTAGGTCGTATTTGATAGTCCGAAATTTTTTTAGCGATCCGGCTCCGGGGGGCCCGACCCACTCGGAAGGCGTGGGCGATAGCACACAAAAATATGGGAATCGGGCGGAATTCTAGTTTTTTGGCCAAAAAATGCAAAAAATGAGGAACGATCATGGCGAGGCGGTGACTATGGTTCCTTAGGTCCTAATTGATGGCCCGAAAATTTTTTAGGCGGTCCGAGTCCGGCGGCCCGGCCCACTCGGAAGGCGTGGGCAATAGCACACAAAAATATGGTAATCGAGCGGAATTCTAGTTTTTTGGACTAAAAACGCAATAAATGAGGAACGATCAAGGCGGGGCGGTGACTATGGTTCCTTAGGTCGTATTTGATGGCCCGGAAAATTTTAGGCGATCGGGGTCCACGGCTCCCGGGACCACTCGGAAGGCGTAAGCTATAGCACACTAAAATATGCAAATCGCACGGAGTTCTAGTTTTTTGGCCGAAAAATGCAAAGCATTTGGAACGATCATGGTGGGGCGGTGACTATGGTTCCTTAGGTCATATTTGATAGTCCAAAAAATTTTTAAGCGATCGGGATCCGCAGCTCCTCGGACAACTTGGAAGGCGTGGGTATAGCACACAAAAATATGGGAATCGGGCGTAATTCTAGTTTTTTGGTCGAAAAATGCAAAAAATGAGGAACGATCATGGCGGGGTGGTTACTATGGTTCCTTAGGTCGAATTTGATGGCTCGAAAATTTTTTAGGCGATCGGGGTTCGGGGTTCCCGGGACCCCTTGGAAGGCGTGGGCTAAAGCACACGAAAATATGGAAATCGCGCGGAATTCTAGTTTTTTGGCCGAAAAATGCAAAAAATGAGAAACGATGATGGTGGGGCGGTTAATATAGTTCCTTTGGTCATATTTGACAGCCCAAAAAAATTTTAGGCGATCGGGGTCAGGGGGTCCCGGAACCACTTGGAAGGGTGGGCAATAGCAAACAAAAAAATTGTAATCGGGCGGAATTCTAGTTTTTTGGCCGAAAAACGCAACAAATGAGGAATGATCATGGCTGGGCGGTGACTATGGTTCCTTAGGTCGTATTTGATAGTCCGAAAAAATTTTGGGCGATAGGGGTCCGGAGTTCCCGGGTTCACTTGGAAGGCGTGGGCTATAGGACACGAAAATATGGGAATCGCGCGGAATTCTCATTTTTTGGCCGAAAAACGGAAAAAACTAGGAACGATCATGGCTGGGCGGTGACTATGGTTCCTTAGGTCTTAATTGATAGTCCGGAAAAATTTTAGGCGATAGGGGTCCGGAGACCCGGGACCACTCGGAAGGCGTGGGCTATAACACGCAAAAATATGGGAATCGCGCGAAATTCTAGTTGTTTGGCCGAAAAATGCAAAAAATGAGGAACGATCATGGCGAGGCGGTGACTATGGTTCCTTAGGTCCTAATTGATGGCCCGAAAATTTTTTAGGCGATCTGAGTCCAGCAGCCCGGCCCACTCGGAAGGAGTGGGCAATAGCACACAAAAATATGGTAATCGAGCGGAATTCTAGATTTTTGGCCGAAAATCTCAACAAATGAGGAATGATCATGGCGGGGCAGTGACTATGGTTCCTTAGGTCGTATTTGATGGCCCGGAAAATTTTAGGCGATCGGGGTCCACGGCTCCCGGGACCACTCAGAAGGCGTAAGCTATAACACACTAAAATATGCAAATCGCACGGAGTTCTAGTTTTTTGGCCGAAAAATGCAAAGCATTTGGAATGATCATGGTGGGGCGGTGACTATGGTACCTTAGGTCATATTTGATAGTCCGGAAAAATTTTAGGCGATCGGGGTCCGCGGCTCCCCGGACCACTTGGAAGGCGTGGGTATAGCACACGAAAATATGGGAACCGGGCGTAATTCTAGTTTTTTGGCCGAAAAATGCAAAAAATGGGAAACGATGATGGCGGGGCGGTTACTATAGTTCCTTAGGTCGTATTTGACGGCCCAGAAAATTTTTAGGCGATCGGGGTCCGTGGGTCCTGGAACCACTTGGAAGGGTGGGCAATAGCAAACAAAAATATTGTAATCGGGCGGAATTCTAGTTTTTTGGCCGAAAAACGCAACAAATGAGGAATGATCATGGCTGGGCAGTGACTATGGTTCCTTAGGTCGTACTTGATAGTCCGGAAAAATTTTAGGCGATAGGGGTCCGGAGTTCCCGGGTTCACTTGGAAGGCGTGGGCTATAGGACACGAAAATATGGGAATCGCGCGGAATTCTCATTTTTTGGCAGAAAAACGAAAAAAACTAGGAACGATCATGGCTGGGCGGTGACTATGGTTCCTTAGGTCTTAATTGATAGTCCGGAAAAATTTTAGGCGATAGGGGTCCGGAGACCCGGGACCACTCGGAAGGCGTGGGCTATAACACACAAAAATATGGGAATCGCGCGAAATTCTAGTTGTTTGGCCGAAAAATGCAAAAAATGAGGAACGATCATGGCGAGGCGGTGACTATGGTTCCTTAGGACCTAATTGATGGCCCAAAAATTTTTAAGGCGATCCGAGTCCAGCAGCCCGGCCCACTCGGAAGGAGTGGGCAATAGAACACAAAAATATGGTAATCGAGCGGAATTCTAGATTTTTGGCCGAAAAACTAAACAAATGAGGAATAATCAAGGCGGGGCGGTGACTATGGTTCCTTAGGTCGTATTTGATGGCCCGGAAAATTTTAGGCGATCGGGGTCCACGGCTCCCGGGACCACTCGGAAGGCGTAAGCTATAGCACACTAAAATATGCAAATCGCGCGGAGTTCTAGTTTTTTGGCCGAAAAATGCAAAGCATTTGGAACGATCATGGTGGGGCGGTGACTATGGTACCTTAGGTCGTATTTGATAGTCCGGAAAAATTTTAGGCGATCGGGGTCCGCGGCTCCCCGGACCACTTGGAAGGCGTGGGTATAGCACACGAAAATATGGGAATCGGGCGTAATTCTAGTTTTTTGGCCGAAAAATGCAAAAAATGAGAAACGATGATGGCGGGGCGGTTACTATGGTTCCTTAGGTCGTATTTGACGGCCCGGAAAAATTTTAGGCGATCGGGGTCCGTGGGTCCCGGAACCACTTGGAAGGGTGGGCAATAGCAAACAAAAATATTGTAATCGGGCGGAATTCTAGTTTTTTGGCCGAAAAACACAACAAATGAGGAATGATCATGGCTGGGCAGTGACTATGGTTCCTTAGGTCGTACTTGATAGTCCGGAAAAATTTTAGGCGATAGGGGTCCGGAGTTCCCGGGTTCACTTGGAAGGCGTGGGCTATAGGACACGAAAATATGGGAATCGCGCGGAATTCTCATTTTTTGGCCGAAAAACGGAAAAAACTAGGAACGATCATGGCTGGGCGGTGACTATGGTTCCTTAGGTCTTAATTGATAGTCCGGAAAAATTTTAGGCGATAGGGGTCCGGAGACCCGGGACCACTCGGAAGGCGTGGGCTATAACACACAAAAATATGGGAATCGCGCGAAATTCTAGTTGTTTGGCCGAAAAATGCAAAAAATGAGGAACGATCATGGCGAGGCGGTGACTATGGTTCCTTAGGTCCTAATTGATGGCCCAAAAATTTTTAAGGCGATCCGAGTCCAGCAGCCCGGCCCACTCGGAAGGAGTGGGCAATAGAACACAAAAATATGGTAATCGAGCGGAATTCTAGATTTTTGGCCGAAAAACTAAACAAATGAGGAATAATCATGGCGGGGCAGTGACTATGGTTCCTTAGGTCGTATTTGATGGCCCGGAAAATTTTAGGCGATCGGGGTCCACGGCTCCCGGGACCACTCGGAAGGCGTAAGCTATAACACACTAAAATATGCAAATCGCGCGGAGTTCTAGTTTTTTGGCCGAAAAATGCAAAGCATTTGGAACGATCATGGTGGGGCGGTGACTATGGTACCTTAGGTCGTATTTGATAGTCCGGAAAAATTTTAGGCGATCGGGGTCCGCGGCTCCCCGGACCACTTGGAAGGCGTGGGTATAGCACACGAAAATATGAGAATCGGGCGTAATTCTAGTTTTTTGGCCGAAAAATGCAAAAAATGGGAAACGATGATGGCGGGGCGGTTACTATAGTTCCTTAGGTCGTATTTGACGGCCCGAAAAAATTTTAGGCGATCGGGGTCCGTGGGTCCCGGAACCACTTGGAAGGGTGGGCAATAGCAAACAAAAATATTGTAATCGGGCGGAATACTAGTTTTTTGGCCGAGAAACGCAACAAATGAGTAATGATCATGACTGGGCAGTGACTATGGTTCCTTAGGTCGTACTTGATAGTCCGGAAAAATTTTAGGCGATAGGGGTCCGGTGTTCCCGGGTTCACTTGGAAGGCGTGGGCTATAGGACACGAAAATATGGGAATCGCGTGGAATTCTAGTTTTTTGGCCGAAAAACGGAAAAAACTAGGAACGATCATGGCTGGGCGGTGACTATGGTTCCTTAGGTCTTATTTGATAGTCCGAAAAAATTTAAGGCGATAGGGGTCCGGAAACCCGGGACCACTCGGAAGGCGTGGGCTATAACACACAAAAATATTGAATCGCGCGGAATTCTAGTTGTTTGGCCGAAAAACGCAAAAAATGAGGAAAGATCATGGTGGGGCGGATACTATGGTTCCGTAGGTCGAATATGATAGTCCGGGAAAATTTTAGGCGATAGGAGTCCGGAGGTCCCGGGACCACTCGGAAGGTGTGGGCTAACACACAAAAATATGGGAATCGCGCGGAATTCTAGTTGTTTGGCCAAAAAACGCAAACAATAAGGAACGATCATGGCGGGGCGGATACTATGGTTCCTTAGGTCGTATTTGATTGCCCGGAAAAATTTTAGGCGATCGGGGTCCGCGGCTCTTGGGACCACTCGGAATGCGTGGGTATAGCACACGAAAATATGGGAATCGGGCGAAATTCTAGGTCTTTTTCAGTAACATGCAAAAAATGTGGAAAGATCTTGGCAGGGCAGTGACTATGGTTCCTTATTAGGCGATAGGGGTCCGGAGGTCCCGGGACCACTCGGAAGGCGTGGGCTATAACACACAAAAATTTGGGAATCGCGCGGAATTCTAGTTGTGTGGCCGAAAAATGCAAAAACTGAGTAACGATCATGACGGGGGGGATACTATGGTTCCTTAGGTCGTATTTGATAGTCCGGAAAAATTTTAGGCGATAGGGGTCAGGAGGTCCCGGGACCACTCGGAAGGCGTGGGCTATAACACACAAAAATATGGGAATCGAGCGGAATTCTAGTTATTTGGCCGAAAAACGCAAAAAATGAGGAACGATCATGGCGGGGTGGTTACTATGGTTCCTTAGGTCGTATTTGATGGCCCGAATTTTTTTAGGCGATCGGGGTTCGGGGTTCCCGGGACCCCTTGGAAAGCGTGGGCTAAAGCACACGAAATTATGGAAATCGCGCGGAATTCTAGTTTTTTGGCTGAAAAACGCAAAAGACTAGGAACGATCATGGCGGGGCGGTGACTATGGTTCCTTAGGCCGTATTTGATAGTCCGGAAAATTTTTAGGCGATCCGGCTCAGGGGGCCCGGCCCACTCGGAAGGCGTGGGCGATAGCACAGCAAAATATGGGAATCGGGCGGAATTCTAGTTTTTTTGGCTAAAAAATGCAAAAAATGAGGAACGATCATGGCGGGGCGGTGACTATGGTTCCTTAGGTCGTATTTGATGGCCCGAAAAATTTTAGGCGATCGGGGTCCACGGCTCCCGGGACCACTCGGAAGGCGTAAGCTATAGCACACTAAAATATGCAAATCGCGCGGAGTTTTAGTTTTTTCGCCGAAAAATGCAAAGCATTTGGAACGATCATGGTGGAGCGGTGACTATGGTACCTTAGGTCGTATTTGATAGTCCCGAAAAATTTTAGGCGATCGGGGTCCGCGGCTCCCCGGACCACTTGGAAGGCGTGGGTATAGCACACGAAAATATGGGAATCAGGCGTAATTCTAGTTTTTTGGCCGAAAAATGCAAAAAATGAGAAACGATGATGGCGGGGCGGTTACTATGGTTCCTTAGGTCGTATTTGACGGCCCAGAAAAATTTTAGGCGATCGGGGTCCGGGGGTCCCGGAACCACTTGGAAGGGTGGGCAATAGCAAACAAAAATATTGTAATCGGGCGGAATTCTAGTTTTTTGGCCGAAAAACGCAACAAATGAGGAATGATCATGGCTGGGCGGTGACTATGGTTCCTTAGGTCGTATTTGATAGTCCGGAAAAATTTTAGGCGATAGGGGTTCGGGGTTCCCGGGACCCCTTGGAAGGCGTGGGCTAAAGCACACGAAAATATGGAAATCGCGCGGAATTCTTATTTTTTGGTTGAAAAACGCAAAATACTAGGAACGATCATGGCGGGGCGGTAACTATGGTTCCTTAGGTCGTATTTGATAGTCCGAAATTTTTTTCGTGATCCGGCTCCGGGGGGCCCAACCCACTCGGAAGGCGTGGGCGATAGCACACAAAAATATGGGAATCGGGCGGAATTCTAGTTTTTTCGCCAAAAAATGCAAAAAATGAGGAACGATCATGGCGAGGCGCTGACTATGGTTCCTTAGGTCCTAATTGATGGCCCGAAAATTTTTTAGGCGATCCGAGTCTGGCGGCCCGGCCCACTCGGAAGGCATGGGCAATAGCACACAAAAATATGGTAATCGAGCGGAATTCTAGTTTTTTGGATGAAAAACGCAATAAATGAGGAACGATCAAGGTGGGGCGGTGACTATGGTTCCTTAGGTCGTATTTGATAGTCCAGAAAAATTTTAGGCGATAGGGGTTCGGGGTTCCCGGGACCCCTTGGAAGGCGTGGGCTAAAGGACACGAAAATATGGAAATCGTGCGGAATTAAATTTTTTGGTTGAAAAACGCAAAAGACTAGGAACGATCATGGCGGGGCGGTAACTATGGTTCCTTAGGTCGTATTTGATAGTCCGAATTTTTTTTAGCGATCCGGCTCCGGGGGGCCCGACCCACTCGGAAGGCGTGGGCGATAGCACACAAAAATATGGGAATCGGGCGGAATTCTAGGTTTTTGGCCAAAAAATGCAAAAAATGAGGAACGATCATGGCGAGGTGGTTACTATGGTTCCTTCGGTCCTAATTGATGGCCCGAAAATTTTTTAGGCGATCCGAGTCCGGCGGCCCGGCCCACTCGGAAGGCGTGGGCAATAGCACAAAAAAATATGGTAATCGAGCGGAATTCTAGTTTTTTGGACGAAAAATGCAATAAATGAGGAACGATCAAGGCGGGGCGGTGACTATGGTTCCTTAGGTCGTATTTGATGGCCCGGAAAATTTTAGGCGATCGGGGTCCACGGCTCCCGGGACCACTCGGAAGGCGTAAGCTATAGCACACTAAAATATGCAAATCGCGCGGAGTTCTAGTTTTTTGGCCGAAAAATGCAAAGCATTTGGAACGATCATGGTGGGGCGGTGACTATGGTACCTTAGGTCGTATTTGATAGTCCAAAAAATTTTTAAGCGATCGGGATCCGCGGCTCCTCGGACCACTTGGAAGGCGTGGGTATAGCACACAAAAATATGGGAATCGGGCGTAATTCTAGTTTTTTGGCCGAAAAATGCAAAAAATGAGGAACGATCATGGCACGGTGGTTACTATGGTTCCTTAGGTCGAATTTGATGGCTCGGAAAAATTTTAGGCGGTCGGGGTCCGTGGGTCCCGGAACCACTTGGAAGGGTGGGCAATAGCAAACAAAAAAATTGTAATCGGGCGGAATTCTAGTTTTTTGGCCGAAAAACGTAACAAATGAGGAATGATCATGGCTAGGCGGTGACTATGGTTCCTTAGGTCGTATTTGATAGTCCGGAAAAATTTTGGGCGATAGGGGTCCGGAGTTCCCGGGTTCACTTGGAAGGCGTGGGCTATAGGACACGGAAATATGTGAATCGCGCGGAATTCTCATTTTTTGGCCGAAAAACGGAAAAAACTAGGAACGATCATGGCTGGGCGGTGACTATGGTTCCTTAGGTCTTAATTGATAGTCCGGAAAAATTTTAGGCGATAGGGGTTCGGAGACCCGGGACCACTCGGAAGGCGTGGGCTATAACACACAAAAATATGGGAATCGCGCGAAATTCTAGTTGTTTGGCCGAAAAATGCAAAAAATGAGGAACGATCATGGCGAGGCGGTGACTATGGTTCCTTAGGTCCTAATTGATGGACCACTCCAAAAAACTAGAATTCCGCTCGATTACCATATTTTTTTGTGCTATTGCCCACGCCTTCCGAGTGGGCCGGGCCGCCGGACTCGGATCGCCTAAAAGATTTTCGGGCCATCAATTAGGACCGAAGGAACCATAGTAACCACCTCGCCATGATCGTTTCTCATTTTTTGCATTTTTCGGCCAAAAAACTAGAATTACGCCCGATTCCCATATTTTCGTGTGCTATACCCACGCCTTCCAAGGGGTCCGGGGAGCCGCGGACCCCGATCGCCTAAAATTTTTCCGGACTACCAAATACGACCTAAGGTACCATAGTCACCGCCCCACCATGATCGTTCCAAATGCTTTGCATTTTTCGGCCAAAAAACTAGAACTCCGCGCGATTTGCATATTTTCGTGTGCTATAGCTTACGCCTTCCGAGTGGTCCCGGGAGCCGTGGACCCCGATCGCCTAAAATTTTTCGGGCCATCAAATAAGACGTAAGGAACCATAGTCACCGCCCCGCCATGATCGTTCCTCATTTATTGCGTTTTTCGGCCAAAAAAACTAGAGTTTCGCTCGATTACCTTATTTTTGTGTGCTATTGCCCACGCCTTCCGAGTGGGCCGGGCCGCCGTACTCGGATCGCCTAAAAACTTTTCGGGCCATCAATTAGGACCTAAGGAACCATAGTCACCGCCTCGCCATGATCGTTCCTCATTTTTTGCATTTTTTGGCCAATAAAATAGAATTCTGCCCGATTCCCATATTTTTGTGTGCTATCGCCCACGCCTTCCGAGTGGGTCGGGCTCCCGGAGACGGATCGTCTAAAAATTTTTCGGACTATCAAATACGACCTAAGGAACCATAGTCACCTCCACGCCATGATCGTTCCTAGTCTTTTGCATTTTTCAGCCAAAAAACAAGAATTCCGCGCGATTTCCAAATTTTTGTGTGCTTTATCCCACACCTTCCAAGGGTTCCCGGGAACCCCGAACCCCGATCGCCTAAAAATTTTCCGGGCCATCAAATATGACCTAAGGAACCATAGTATCCGCTCCGCCATGATCGATCCTTATTTTTTGCGTTTTTCGGCCAAACAACTAGAATTCCGCGCGATTCCCATATTTTTGTGTGCTATAGCCCACGCCTTCCGAGTGGGCCGTGCCTCCCGCACTCGGATCACCTAAAAAGTTTTTGGGCCATCAAATAAGACCTAAGGAACCATAGTCACCTTCCCGCCATGATCGTTTCTCTTTTTATGCATTTTTCGGCCAAACAACTAGAATTCCGCCCGATTCCCATATTTTCGTGTGCTATACCCACGCCTTACAAGTGGTCCCGGGTCTCCAGACCCCTATCGCCTAAAATTTTTCCGGACTATCAAATAAGACCTAAGAAACCATAGTCACCGCCCAGCCATGATCGTTCCTTATTTTTTGCATTTTTCGGCCAAACAACTAGAATTCCGCACGATTCCCATATTTTTGTGTGTTATAGCCCACGCCTTCCGAGTGGTCCCGGGACCTCCGGACCCCTATCGCCTAATATTTTTCCGGACTATCAAATAAGACCAAAGGAACCATAGTCACTGCCCTGCCAAGATCTTTCCACATTTTTTGCATGTTACTGAAAAAGACCTAGAATTTCACCCGATTCCCATATTTTCGTGTGCTATACCCACGCATTCCGAGTAGTCACAAGAGCCGCGGACCCCGATCGCCTAAAATTATTCCGGGCAATCAAATACGACCTAAGGAAACATAGTATCCGCGCTGCCATGATCGTTCCTTATTTTTTGCATTTTTCGGCCAATCAACTAGAATTCCGCGCTATTCCCATATTTTTGTGTGTTATAGCCCACACCTTCCGAGTGGTCCCGGGACCTCAGGACCCCTATCGCCTAAAATTTTTCCGGACTATCAAATATGACCTAAGGAACCATAGTCACCGCCCAGCCATGATCATTCCTCATTTGTTGCGTTTTTCGGCCAAAAAACTAGAATTCCGCCCGATTACAATATTTTTGTGTGCTATTGCCCACCCTTCCCAGTGGTTCCGGGACCCCCGGACGCCAATGGCCTAAAATTTTTCTGGGCCGTGAAATACGACCTAAGGAACCATAGTAACCGCCCCGCCATCATCGTTTCTCATTTTTTGAATTTTTCGGCCAAAAAACTAGAATTACGCCCGATTCCCATATTTTCGTGTGCTATACCCACGCCTTCCAAATGGTCCGGGGGGCAACGGACCCCGATCGCCTAAAATTTTTCCAGACTATCAAATACGACCTAAGGTACCATAGTCACCGCCCCACCATGATCGTTCCAAATGCTTTGCATTTTTTGGCCAAAAAACTAGAACTCCGCGCGATTCCCATATTTTCGTCTGCTATACCCACGCATTCCGAGTGGTCCCAAGAGCTGCGGACCCCGATCACGTAAAATTTTTCCGAGCAATCAAATACCACCTAAGGAACCATAGTATCCGCCTCGCCATGATCGTTTCTTATTTTTTGCATTTTTTGGCCAAACAACTAGAATTCCACGCGATTCCCATATTTTTGTGTGTTATAGCCCACACCTTCCGAGTGGCCCTGGGACCTCAGGACCCCTATCACCTAAAATTTTTCCGGACTATCAAATACGACCTAAGGAACCATAGTCACTGCCCAGCCATGATCATTCCTCATTTGTTGCGTTTTTCGGCCAAAAAAGTAGAATTCCGCCCGATTACAATATTTTTGGGTGCTATTGCCCACCCTTCCCAGTGGTTCCGGGACCCCCGGACCCCGATCGCCTAAAAATTTTTCCGGGCCGTCAAATACAACCTAAGGAACCATAGTAACCGCCCCGCCATCATCGTTTCTCATTTTCTGCATTTTTCGGCCAAAAAACTAGAATTATGCCCGATTCCCATATTTTCGAGTGCTATACCCACGCCTTCCAAGTGGTCCGGGGAGACGCGGACCCCAATCGGCTAAAATTTTTCCAGACTATCAAATACGACCTAAGGAACCATAGTCACCGCCCCGCCATGATCGTTCCTAGTCTTTTGCATTTTTCAGCCAAAAAACTAGAATTCCGCGCGATTTCCATATTTTCGTGTGCTTTAGCACACGCCTTCCAAGGGGTCCCGGGAACCCCGAACCCCGATCGCCTAAAATTTTTCCGGGCCATCAAATAAGACCTAAGGAACCATAGTAACCACCCCTCCATGATCGTTCCTCATGTTTTGCATTTTTCGGCCAAACAACTAGAATTCCGCGCGATTCCCATATTTTTGTGTGTTATAGCCCACGCCTTCCGAGTGGTCCTGGGACCTCCTGACCCCTATCGCCTAAAATTTTTCCGGACAATCAAATACGACCTTAGGAACCATAGTATCCACCGCGCAATGATCGTTCCTCATTTTTTGCATTTTTCGGTCAAACAACTAGAATTCCCCGCGATTCCCATATTTTTGTGTGTTATAGCCCACGCCTTCCGAGTTGTCCCGGGACCTCCTGACCCCTATCGCCTAAAATTTTTCCGGACTATGAAATACGACCTAAGGAACCATAGTATCTGCCCCGCCATGATCGTTCCTCTTTTTTTGCGTTTTTCGGCCAAACAACTAGAATTCCGCGCGATTCCCATATTTTTGTGTGTTATAGCCCACGCCTTCCGAGTGGTCCTGGGACCTCCGGACCCCTATCGCCTAATATTTTTCCGAACTATCAAATAATACCAAAGGAACCATAGTCACCACCCTGCCAAGATCTTTTCACATTTTTTGCATGTTATTGAAAAAGACCTAGAATTTCGCCTGATTCCCATATTTTCGTGTGCTATACCCACGCATTCTGAGTGGTCCCAAGAGCCGTGGACCCCGATCGCTTAAAATTTTTCCGAGCAATCAAATACGACCTAAGGAACCATAGTATCCACCCCGCCATGATCCTTTCTTATTTTTTGCATTTTTCGGCCAACAACTAGAATTCCGCTCGATTCCCATATTTTTGTGTGTTGTAGCCCACAC
Source organism: Nicotiana tomentosiformis (assembly GCF_000390325.3). Taxonomy (NCBI): domain Eukaryota; kingdom Viridiplantae; phylum Streptophyta; class Magnoliopsida; order Solanales; family Solanaceae; genus Nicotiana; species Nicotiana tomentosiformis. Next base: position 29,019 of record NW_027174580.1, read on the forward strand.
CTTCCGAGTGGTCCCGGGACATCAGGACCCCTATCGCCTAAAATTTTTCCGGACTATCAAATACGACCTAAGGAACCATAGTCACTGCCCAGCCATGATCATTCCTCATTTGTTGCGTTTTTCGGCCAAAAAATTAGAATTCCGCCCGATTACAATATTTTTGTGTGCTATTGCCCACCCTTCCCAGTGGTTCCGGGACCCCCGGACCCCGATCGCCTGAAAATTTTCCGGGCCATCAAATACGACCTAAGGAACCATAGTAACCGCCCCGACATCATCGTTTCTCATTTTTTGCTTTTTTCGGGCAAAAAACTAGAATTATGCCCGATTCCCATATTTTCGAGTGCTATACCCACGCCTTCCAAGTGGTCCGGGGAGACGCGGACCCCGATCGCCTAAAATTTTTCCAGATTATCAAATACGACCTAAGGTACCATAGTCACCGCCCCACCATGATCGTTCCAAAAGCTTTGCATTTTTCAGCCAAAAAACTAGAATTCCGCGCGATTTCCATATTTTCGTGTGCTTTAGCACACGCCTTCCAAGGGGTCCCGGGAACCCCGAACCCCGATCGCCTAAAATTTTTCCGGGCCATCAAATAAGACCTAAGGAACCATAGTAACCACCCCTCCATGATCGTTCCTCATGTTTTGCATTTTTCGGCCAAACAACTAGAATTTCGCTCGATTACCATATTTTTGTGTGCTATTGCCCACGCCTTCCGAGTGGGCCGGGCCGCCGGACCCCGATCGCCTAAAATTTTTCCAGACTATCAAATACGACCTAAGGTACCATAGTATCCGCCCCGCCATGATCGTTCCACATTTTTTGCGTTTTTCGGCCAAACAACTGGAATTCCGCGCGATTCCCATATTTTAGTGTATTATAGCCCACGCCTTCCGAGTGGTCCCGGGACCTCTGGATCCCTATCGCCTAATATTTTTCCGGACTATCATAAATAAGACCTAAGGAACCATAGTCACCGCCCCGCCATGATCGTTCCTCATTTATTGCATTTTTCGGCCAAAAAACTAGAATTCCGCTCGATTACCATATTTTTGTGTGCTATTGCCCACGCCTTCCGAGTGGTCCTAAGAGCCGCGGACCCCGATCGCCTAAAATTTTTCCGGGCAATCAAATACGACCTAAGGAACCATAGTATCCGCCCCGCCATGATCGTTCCTTATTTTTTGCGTTTTTCAGCCAAACAACTAGAATTACGCGCGATTCCCATATTTTTGTGTGTTATAGCCCACACCTTCCGAGTGGTCCCGGGACCTCCGGACCCCTATCGCCTAAAATTTTTCCGGACTATGAAATACGACCTAAGGAACCATAGTATCCGCCCCGCCATGATCGTTCCTCATTTTTTACGTTTTTCGGTCAAACAACTAGAATTCCCCGCGATTCCCATATTTTTGTGTGTTATAGCCCACGCCTTTCGAGTGGTCCCGGGACCTCCTGACCCCTATTGCCTAAAATTTTTCCGGACTATCAAATACGACCTAAGGAACCATAGTCACCACCCGGCCATGATCATTCCTCATTTGTTGCGTTTTTCGGCTATAGAACTAGAATTCCGCCCGATTACAATATTTTTGTGTGCTATTGCCCACCCTTCCCAGTGGTTCCGGGACCCCCGGACCCCGATCGCCTAAAATTTTTCCGGGCCGTCAAATATGACCTAAGGAACCATAGTAACCGCCCCGCCATCAATCGTTTCTCATTTTTTGCATTTTTCGGCCAAAAAACTAGAATTACGCCCGTTTCCCATATTTTCGTATCACGCCTTCCGAGTGGTCCCGGGAGCCATGGACCCCGATCGCCTAAAATTTTTCGGGCCATCAAATACGACCTAAGGAACCATAGTCACCTCCCCGCCATGATCGTTCCTCATTTATTGTATTTTTCGGCCAAAAAACTAGAATTTCGCTCGATTACCATATTTATGTATGCTATTGTCCACGCCTTCCGAGTGGGCCGGGCCGCCGGACTCGGATCGCCTAAAAATTTTTCGGGCCATCAATTAGGACCTAAGGAACCATAGTCACCGCCTTGCCATGATCATTCCTCATTTTTTGCATTTTTTGGCCAAAAAACTAGAATTCCGCCCGATTCCCATATTTTTGTGTGCTATCGCCCACGCCTTCCGAGTGGGTCAGACCCCCGGAGCCGGATCGCCTAAAAATTTTCCGGACTATCAAATATGACCTAAGGAACCATAGTCACCGCCCCGCCATGATCGTTCCTAGTCTTTTGCGTTTTTCAGCAAAAAAACTAGAATTCCGCGCGATTTCCATATTTTCGTGTTCTTTAGCCCACGCCTTCAAAGGGGTCCCGGGAACCCCGAACCCCGATCGTCTAAAAAATTTTCTGGGCCATCAAATACGACCTAAGGAACCATAGTAACCACCCCGCCATGATCGTTCCTCATTTTTTGCGTTTTTCGGCCAAACAACTAGAATATCGCCCGATTCCCATATTTTCGTGTGCTATACCCACGCATTCCGAGTGGTCCCAAGAGCCGCGGACCCCGATCGCCTAAAATTTTTCTGGACTATCAAATAAGACCTAAGGAACCATAGTAACCGCCCAGCCATGATCGTTTCTAGTTTTTTCCGTTTTTCGGCCAAAAAACTAGAATTCCGCGCGATTCCCATATTTTCGTGTCCTATGGCCCACGTCTTCCAAGTGAACCCAGGAACTTCGGACCCCTATCGCCTAAAAATTTTCCGGACTATCAAATACGACCTAAGGAACCATAGTCACCGCCCAGCCATGATCATTCCTCATTTGTTGCGTTTTTCGGCCAAAAAACTAGAATTCCGCCCGATTACAATATTTTTGTGTGCTATTGCCCACCCTTCCAAGTGGTTCCGGGACCCCCGGACCCCGATCGCCTAAAATTTTTCCGGGCCATCAAATACGACCTAAGGAACCATAGTAACCGCCCCGCCATCATCGTTTCTCATTTTTTGCATTTTTCAGCCAAAAAACTAGAATTACGCCCGATTCCCGTATTTTCATGTGCTATATCCACGCCTTCCAAGTGGTCCGGGGAGCCGCGGACCCCGATCGCCTAAAATATTTCCGGACTATAAAATACGACCTAAGGTACCATAGTCACCGCCCCACTATGATCGTTCCAAATGCTTTGCATTTTTCGTCCAAAAAACTAGAACTCCGTGCGATTTGCACATTTTCGTGTGCTATAGCTTACGCCTTCCGAGTGGTCCTGGGAGCCGTGGACCCCGATCGCCTAAAAATTTTCCGGGCCATAAAATACGACCTAAGGAACCATAGTATCCGCCCCAACATGATCGTTCCTTATTTTTTGCATTTTTCGGCCAAACAACTAGAATTCCGCGCGATTCCCATATTTTCGTGTGCTATAGCCCACGCCTTCCGAGTGGGACGTGCCCCCCGCACTCGGATCACCTAAAAAGTTTTTGGGCCATCAAATAAGACCTAAGGAACCATAGTCACCTTCCCGCCATGATCGTTTCTCATTTTTGGTATTTTTCGGCCAAACAACTAAAATTCCGCCCGATTCCCATATTTTCGTGTGTTATACCCACGCCTTACAAGTGGTCCCGGGTCTCCGGACCCCTATCGCCTAAAATTTTTCCGGACTATCAATTACGACCTAAGGAACCATAGTCACCGCCCCACCATGATCGTTCCTAGTCTTTTGCGTTTTTCAGCCAAAAAACTAGAATTCCGCGCGATTTCCATATTATCGTGTGCTTTAGCCCACGCCTTCCAAGGGGTCCCGGGAAATCCGAACCCCGATCGCCTAAAAATTTTCCGGGCCATCAAATACGACCTAAGGAACCATAGTAACCACCCCGCCATGATCGTTCGTCATTTATTGCGTTTTTCGGCCAAAAAACTAGAATTTCGCTCGATTACCATATTTATGTATGCTATTGCCCACGCCTTCCGAGTGGGCCGGGCCGCCGGACTCGGATCGCCTAAAAAATTTTCAGGCCGTCAATTAGGACCTAAGGAACCATAGTCACCGCCTCGCCATGATCATTCCTCATTTTTTGCATTTTTTGGCCAAAAAACTAGAATTCCGCCTGATTCCCATATTTTTGTGTGCTATCGCCCACGCCTTCCGAGTGGGTCAGACCCCCGGAGCCGGATCGCCTAAAAATTTTCCGGACTATCAAATACGACCTAAGGAACCATAGTCACCGTCCCACCATGATCGTTCCTAGTCTTTTGCGTTTTTCAGCAAAAAAACTAGAATTCCGTGCGATTTCCATATTTTCGTGTTCTTTAGCCCACGCCTTCAAAGGGGCCCCGGGAACCCCGAACCCCGATCGTCTAAAAATTTTCTGGCCCATCAAATACGACCTAAGGAACCATAGTAACCACCCCGCCATGATCGTTCCTCATTTTTTGCGTTTTTCGGCCAAACAACTAGAATTTTGCCCGATTCCAATATTTTCGTGTGATATACCCACGCATTCCGAGTGGTCCCAAGAGCCGCGGACCCCGATCGCCTAAAATTTTTCTGGACTATCAAATAAGACCTAAGGATCCATAGTCACCGCCCAGCCATGATCGTTCCTAGTTTTTTCCGTTTTTCGGCCAAAGACTAGAATTCCGCGCGATTCCCATATTTTCGTGTCCTATGGCCCACGTCTTCCAAATGAACCCGGGAACTCCGGACCCCTATCGCCTAAAATTTTTCCGGACTATCAAATACGACCTAAGGAACCATAGTCACCGCCCAACCATGATCATTCCACATTTGTTGCATTTTTCGGCCAAAACACTAGAATTCCGCCCGATTACAATATTTTTGTGTGCTATTGCCCACCCTTCCAAGTGGTTCCGGGACCCCCGGACCCCGATCGCCTAAAATTTTTCCGGCACGTCAAATACAACCTAAGGAACCATAGTAACCGCCCAGCGATCATCATTTCTCATTTTTTGCATTTTTCGGCCTAAAATCTAGAATTACGCCCGATTCCCATATTTTCGTGTGCTATACCCACGCCTTCCAAGTGGTCCGGGGAGCCGCGGACCCCGATCGCCTAAAATATTTCCGGACTATCAAATACGACCTAAGGTACCATAGTCACCGCCCCACCATGATCGTTCCAAATGCTTTGCATTTTTCGTCCAAAAAACTAGAACTCCGCGTGATTTGCACATTTTCGTGTGCTATAGCTTACGCCTTCCGAGTGGTCCTGGTAGCCGTGGACCCCGATCGCCTAAAATTTTCCGGGCCATCAAATACGACCTAAGGAACCATAGTCACCGCCCTGCCATGATCGTTCCTCATTTATTGCATTTTTCGGCCAAAAAACTAGAATTCCGCTCGATTACCATTTTTTTGTGTGCTATTGCCCACGCCTTCCGAGTGGGCCGGGCCGCCGGACACGGATCGCCTAAAAAATTTATGGGCCATCAATTAGGACCTAAGGAACCATAGTCACCGCCTCGCCATGATCGTTCCTCATTTTTTGCTTTTTTTGGCCAAAAAACTAGAATTCAGCCTGATTCCCATATTTTTGTGTGCTATCGCCCACGCCTTCCGAGTGGGTCGGGCCCCCCGGAGCCGGATCGCCTAAAAATTTTCCGGACTATCAAATACGACCGAAGGAACCATAGTCACCGCCCCGCTATGATCGTTCCTAGTCTTTTGCATTTATCATCCAAAAAACTAGAATTCCGCGCGATTTCCATATTTTCGTGTGCTTTAGCCCACGCCTTCCAAGGGGTCCCGGGAACCCCGAACCCCGATCGTCTAAAAATATTCTGGGCCATCAAATACGACCTAAGGAACCATAGTAACCACCCCGCCATGATCGTTCCTCATGTTTTTGCGTTTTTCGGCCAAACAACTAGAATTTCGCCCGATTCCCATATTTTCGTGTGCTATACCCACGCATTCCGAGTGGTCCCAAGAGCCGCGGACCCCGATCGCCTAAAATTTTTCTGGACTATCAAATAAGACCTAAGGAACCATAGTCACCGCCCAGCCATGATCGTTCCTAGTTTTTTCCGTTTTTCGGCCAAAAAACTAGAATTCCGCGCGATTCCCATATTTTCGTGTCCTATAGCCCACGCCTTCCAAGTGAACCCGGGAACTCCGGACCCCTATCGCCTAAAATTTTTCCGAACTATCAAATACGACCTAAGGAACCATAGTCACCGCCCAGCCATGATCATTCCTCATTTGTTGCGTTTTTCGGCCAAAAAACTAGAATTCCGCCCGATTACAATATTTTTGTGTGCTATTGCCCACCCTTCCAAGTGGTTCCGGGACCCCCGGACCCCGATCGCCTAAAATTTTTCCGGGCCATCAAATACAACCTAAGGAACCATAGTAACCGCCCAGCGATCATCGTTTCTCATTTTTTGCATTTTTCGGCCAAATAACTAGAATTACGCCCGATTCCCATATTTTCGTGTGCTATACCCACGCCTTCCAAGTGGTCCGGGGAGCCGCGGACCCCGATCGCCTAAAATATTTCCGGACTATCAAATACGACCTAAGGTACCATAGTCACCGCCCCACCATGATCGTTCCAAATGCTTTGTATTTTTCGTCCAAAAAACTAGAACTCCGCGCGATTTGCACATTATCGTGTGCTATAGCTTACGCCCTCCGAGTGGTCCCGGGAGCCGTGGACCCCGACCGCCTAAAATTTTTCGGGCCATCAAATACGACCTAAGGAACCATAGTCACCGCCCTGCCATGATCGTTCCTCATTTATTGCATTTTTCGGCCAAAAAACTAGAATTCCGCTCGATTATCATTTTTTTGTGTGCTATTGCCCACGCCTTCCGAGTGGGCCGGGCCGCCGGACTCGGATCCCCTAAAAAATCTTTGGGCCATCAATTAGGACCTAAGGAACCATAGTCACCGCCTCGCCATGATCGTTCCTCATTTTTTGCTTTTTTTGGCCAAAAAACTAGAATTCCGCCCGATTCCCATATTTTTGTGTGCTATCGCCCACGCCTTCCGAGTGGGTCGGGCCCCCCGGAGCCGGATCGCCTAAAAATTTTCCGGACTATCAAATACGACCTAAGGAACCATAGTCACCGCTCCTCCATGATCGTTCCTAGTCTTTTGCGTTTTTCAGCCAAAAAACTAGAATTCCGCGCGATTTCCATATTTTCGTGTGCTTTAACCCACGCCTTCAAAGGGGTCCCGGGAACCCCGAACCCCGATTGCCTAAAAATTTTCCGGGCCATCAAATACGACCTAAGGAACCATAGTAACCACCCCGCCATGATCGTTCCTCATTGTTTGCGTTTTTCGGCCAAACAACTAGAATTTCGCGCGATTCCCATATTTTTGTGTGTTATAGCCCACGCCTTCCGAGTGGTTCTGGGACCTCCGGACCCCTATCGCCTAATATTTTTCCGGACTATCAAATAAGACCAAAGGAACCATAGTCACCGCCCAGCCATGATCGTTCCTAGTTTTTTCCGTTTTTCGGCTAAAAAACTATAATTCCGCGCGATTCCCATATTTTCGTGTCCTATAGCCCACGCCTTCCAAGTGAACCCGGGAACTCCAGACCCCTATCGCCTAAAATTTTTCCGGACTATCAAATACGACCTAAGGAACTATAGTCACCGCCCAGCCATGATCATTCCTCATTTGTTGCGTTTTTTGGCCAAAAAACTAGAATTCCGCCCGATTACAATATTTTTGTGTGCTATTGCCCACCCTTCCAAGTGGTTCCGGGACCCCCGGACCCCGATCGCCTAAAATTTTTCCGGGCCGTCAAATACGACCTAAGGAACCATAGTAACTGCCCCGCGATCATCGTTTCTTATATTTTGCATTTTTTGGCCAAAAAACTAGAATTACGCCCGATTCCCATATTTTCGTGTGCTATACCCACGCCTTCCAAGTGGTCCGGGGAGCCGCGGACCCCGATCGCCTAAAATTTTTCCGGACTATCAAATACGACCTAAGGTACCATAGTCACCGCCCCACCATGATCGTTCCAAATGCTTTGCATTTTTCGGCCAAAAAACTAGAACTCCGCGCGATTTGCATATTTTAGTGTGCTATAGCTTACGCCTTCCGAGTGGTCCCGGGAGCCGTGGACCCCGATCGCCTAAAATTTTCCGGGCCATCAAATACGACCTAAGGAACCATAGTCACCGCCCCGCCTTGATCGTTCCTCATTTATTGCGTTTTTCGGCCAAAAAGCTAGAATTCTGCTCGATTCCCATATTTTTGTATGCTATAGCCCACGCCTTCCGAGTGGGTCGGGACCCCCGGAGCCGGATCGCCTAAAAATCTTCCTGACTATCAAAGACGACCTAAGGAACCATAGTCACCGCCCCGCCATGATCGTTCCTACTCTTTTGCGTTTTTCAGTTAAAAACTAGAATTCCGCGCGATTTCCATATTTTCGTGTGCTTTACCCCACGCCTTCAAAGGGGTCCCGGGAACCCCGAACCCCGATCGTCTAAAAAAATTTCGGGCCATAAAATACGACCTAAGGAACCATAGTAACCACCCCGCCATGATCGTTCCTCATTTTTTGCGTTTTTCGGTCAAACAACTAGAATTTCGCCCGATTCCCATATTTTCGTGTGCTATACCCACGCATTCCGAGTGGTCCCAAGAGCCGCAGACCCCGATCGCCTCAAAATTTTCCGTACTATCAAGTAAGACCTAAGAAACCATAGTCACCGCCCAGCCATGATCGTTCCTAGTTTTTTCCATTTTTCGGCCAAAAAACTAGAATTCCGCGCGATTCCCATATTTTCGTGTCCTATAGCCCACGCCTTCCAAGTGAACCCGGGAACTCCGGACCCCTATCGCCTAAAATTTTTCCGGACTATCAAATACGACCTAAGGAACCATAGTCACCGCCCAGCCATGATCATTCCTCATTTGTTGCATTTTTCGGCCAAAAAACTAGAATTGCGCCCGATTACAATATTTTTGTGTGCTATTGCCCACCCTTCCAAGTGGTTCCGGGACCCCGATCGCCTAAAATTTTTCCGGGCCGTCAAATACGACCTAAGGAACCATAGTAATAGCCCCGCGATCATCGTTTCTCATTTTTTGCATTTTTCGGCCAAAAAACTAGAATTACGCCCGATTCCCATATTTTCGTGTGCTATACCCACGCCTTCCAATTGGTCCGGGGAGCCGCGGACCCCGATCGCCTAATATTATTCCGGACTATCAAATACGACCTAAGGTACCATAGTCACCGCCCCACCATGATCGTTCCAAATGCTTTGCATTTTTCGGCCAAAAAACTAGAACTCCGTGCGATTTGCATATTTTCGTGTGCTATAACTTACGCCTTCCGAGTGGTCCCGGGAGCCGTGGACCCCGATCGCCTAAAATTTTCTGAGCCATCAAATACGACCTAAGGAACCATAGTCACCGCCCCGCCATGATCGTTCCTCATTTATTGCGTTTTTCGGCCAAAAAGCTAGAATTCTGCTCGATTACCATATTTTTGTGTGCCCCACGCCTTCCGAGTGGGCCAGGCCGCCGGACTCGGATCGACTAAAAAGATTTTGGGCCATCAATTAGGACCTAAGGAACCATAGTCACCGCCTCGCCATGATCGTTCCTCATTTTTTGCATTTTTTGGCCAAAAAACTAGAATTCCGTTCGATTCCCATATTTTTGTGTGCTATCGCCCACGCCTTCCGAGTGGGTCGGGCCCCCCGAGCTGGATCGCCTAAAAATTTTTCGGACTATCAAATACGACCTAAGGAACCATAGTCACCGCCCCCGCCATGATCGTTCCTAGTCTTTTGCGTTTTTCAGCCGAAAAACTAGAATTCCGCACGATTTCCATATTTTCGTGTGCTTTAGCCCACGCCTTCAAAGGGGTCCCGGGAACCCCGAACCCCGATCGTCTAAAAAGTTTCCGGGCCATCAAATACGACCTAAGGAACCATAGTAACCACCCCGCCATGATCATTCCTCATTGTTTTGCGTTTTTCGGCCAAACAACTAGAATTTCGCCCGATTCCCATATTTTCGTGTGCTATACCCACGCATTCTGAGTGGTCCCAAGAGCCGCGGACCCCGATCGCCTAAATGTTTTCCGGATTATCAAATAAGACCTAAGGAACCATAGTCACCGCCCAGCCATGATCGTTCCTAGTTTTTTCCATCTTTCGGCCAAAAAATTAGAATTCCGCGCGATTCCCATATTTTCGTGTCCTATAGCCCACCCCTTCCAAGTGACCCCGGGAACTCCGGACCCCTATCGCCTAAAACTTTTCCGGACTATCAAATACGACCTAAGGTACCATAGTCACCGCCCCACCATGATCATTCCAAATGCTTTGCATTTTTGAGCCAAAAAACTAGAACTCCGCGCGATTTGCATATTTTCGTGTGCTATAGCTTACGCCTTCCGAGTTGTCCCAGGAGCCGTGGACCCCGATCGCCTAAAATTTTCCGGGCAATCAAATTCGACCTAAGGAACTATAGTCACCGCCCCGCCATGATCGTTCCTCATTTATTGCATTTTTCGGCCAAAAAGCTAGGATTCCGCTCGATTACCATATTTTTGTGTGCCCCACGCCTTCCGAGTGGGCCGCCGCCGGACTCGGATCGCCTAAAAAATTTTCGGGCCATCAATTAGGACCTAAGGAACCATAGTCACCGCCTCGCCATGATCGTTCCTCATTTTTTGCATTTTATGGCCAAAAAACTAGAATTCTGCCCGATTCCCATATTTTTGTGTGCTATCGCCCACACCTTCCGAGTGGGTCGGGCCCGCCGGAGCCGGATCGCCTAAAAATTTTCCGGACTATCAAATACGACCTAAGGAACCATAGTCACCGCCCCGCCATGATCGTTCCTAGTCTTTTGCATTTTTCAGCCAAAAAACTAGAATTTCGCGCGATTTCCATATTTTTGTGTGCCTTAGCCCATGCCTTCAAAGGGGTCCCGGGAACCCCAAACCCCGATCGTCTAAAAATTTTCCGGGCCATCAAATACGACCTAAGGAACTATAGTTACCACCCTGCCATGATCGTTCCTTATTGTTTGCGTTTTTCGGCCAAACAACTAGAATTTCGCCCGATTCCCATATTTTCGTGTGCTATACCCACGCATAGTGGTCCCAAGAGCCGCGGACCCCGATCGCTAAAAATTTTTCCGGACTATCAAATACGACCTAAGGAACCATAGTCACCGCCCCGCCATGATCGTTCCTAGTCTTTTGCGTTTTTCAACCAAAAAACTAGAATTCCGCGCGATATCCATATTTTCGTGTGCTTTAGCCCACGCCTTCAAAGGGGCCCCGGGAACTCCGAACCCCGATCGTCTAAAATATTTTCGGGCAATCGAATACGACCTAAGGAACCATAGTAATCACCCCGCCATGATCGTTCCTCATGTTTTGCATTTTTCGGCCAAACAACTAGAATTTCGCCCGATTCCCATATTTTCGTGTGTTATACCCACGCATTCCGAGTGGTCCCAAGAGCCGCGGACCCCGATCGCCTAAAATTTTTCCGGACTATCAAATAATACCTAAGGAACCATAGTCACCGCCCAGCCATGATCGTTCCTAGTTTTTTCCATTTTTCGGCCAAAAAACTAGAATTCCGCGCGATTCCCATATTTTCATATCCTATAGCCCACGCCTTCCAAGTGAACCTGGGAACTCCGGACCCCTAACGCCTAAAATTTTTCCGGACTATCAAATACGACCTAAGGAACCATAGTCACCGCCCCACCATGATCGTTCCAAATGCTTTGCATTTTTCGGCCAAAAAACTAGAATTTCGCCCGATTACAATATTTTTGTGTGCTATTGCCCACCCTTCCAAGTGGTTCCGGGACCCCCGGACCCCGATCGCCTAAAAATTTTCCGGGCAGTCAAATACGACCTAAGGAACCATAGTAACCGCCCCGTGATCATGGTTTCTCATTTCTTGCATTTTTCGGCCAAAAAACTAGAATTACGCCCGATTCCCATATTTTCGTGTGCTATACCCACGCCTTCCAATTGGTCCGGGGAGCCGCGAACCCCGATCGCCTAACATTTTTCCGGACTATCAAATACGACCTAAGGTACCATAGTCGCCGCCCCACCATGATCGTTCCAAATGCTTTGCATTTTTCGGCCAAAAAACTAGAACTCCGCGCGATTTGCATATTTTCGTGTGCTATAGCTTACCCCTTCCGAGTGGTCCCGGGAGCCGTGGACCCCGATCGCCTAAAATTTTCCGGGCCATCAAATACGACCTAAGGAACCATAGTCACTGCCCCGCCATGATCGTTCCTCATTTATTGCATTTTACGGCCAAAAAGCTAGAATTTCGCTCGATTACCATATTTTTGTGTGCCCCACGCCTTCCGAGTGGGCCGGGCCGCGGGACTCGGATCGCCTAAAAAATTTTCGGGCCATCAATTAGGACCTAAGGAACCATAGTCACTGACTCGCCATGATCGTTCCTCATGTTTTGCATTTTTTGGCCAAAAAACTAGAATTCCTCCCGATTCCCATATTTTTGTGTGCTATCGCCCACGCCTTCCGAGTGGGTCGGGCCCCCCGGAGCCGGATCGTCTAAAAATTTTCCGGACTATCAAATACGACCTAAGGAACCATAGTCACCGCCCCACCATGATCGTTCCTAGTCTTTTGCGTTTTTCAGCCAAAAAACTAGAATTCTGCGCGATTTCCATATTTTCATGTGCTTTAGCCCACCCCTTCAAAGGGGTCCCGGGAACCCCGAACCCCGATCGTCTAAAAAATTTACGGGCCATCAAATACGACCTAAGGAACAATAGTAACCACCCCGCCATGATCGTTCCTCAGTTTTTGCATTTTTCGCCCAAACAACTAGAATTTCGCCCGATTCCCATATTTTCGTGTGCAATACCCACGCATTCCGAGTGGTCCCAAGAGCCGCGGACCCCCGATCGCCTAAAATTTTTCCGGACTATCAACTAAGACCTAAGGAACCATAGTCACCACCCAGCCATGATCGTTCCTAGTTTTTTTCGTTTTTCGGCCAAAAAACTAGAATTCCTCGCGATTCCCATATTTTCATGTCCTATAGCCCACGCCTTCCAAGTGAACCCGGGAACTCCGAACCCCTATCGCCTAAAATTTTTCCGGACTATCAAATACGACCTAAGGAACCATAGTCACCGCCTAGCGATGATCATTCCTCATTTGTTGCGTTTTTCGGCCAAAAAACTAGAATTCCGCCCGATTACAATATTTTTGTGTGCTATTGCCCACCCTTCCAAGTGGTTCCGGGACCCCCGGACCCCGATCGCCTAAAATTTTTCTGGGCCGTCAAATACGACCTAAGGAACCATAGTAACCGCTCCGTGATCATCGTTTCTCATTTTTTAAATTTTCGACCAAAAAACTAGAATTACGCCCGATTCCCATATTTTCGTGTGCTATACCCATGCCTTCCAAGTGGTCCGGGGAGCCGCGAACCCCGATCCCCTAAAATTTTTCCGGACTATCAAATACGAACTAAGGTACCATAGTTGCCGCCCCACCATGATCGTTCCAAATGCTTTGCATTTTTCGGCCAAAAAACTAGAACTCCGCGCGATTTGCATATTTTCGTGTGCTATAGTTCACGCCTTCCGAGTGGTCCCGGGAGCCGTGGACCCCGATCGCCTAAAATTTTCCGAGCAATCAAATACGACCTAAGGAGCCATAGTCACCGCCCCGCCATGATCGTTCCTCATTTATTGCGTTTTTCGGCCAAAAAGCTAGAATTCCGCTCGATTACCATATTTTTGTGTGCCCCACGCCTTCCGAGTGGGCCGGCCCGCCGGACTCGGATCGCTTAAAAAATTTTCGGGCCATCAATTAGGACCTAAGGAACCATAGTCACCGCCTCGCCATGATCGTTCCTCATTTTTTGCAATTTTTGGCCAAAAAACTAGAATTCCGCCCGATTCCCATATTTTTGTGTGCTATCGCCCACGCCTTCCGAGTGGGTCGGGCCCCCCGGAGCCGGATCGCCTAAAAATTTTTTGGACTATCAAATATGACCTAAGGAACCATAGTCACCGCCCCGCCATGATCGTTCCTAGTCTTTTGCATATTTCAACCAAAAAACTAGAATTCCGCGCGATATCCATATTTTCGTGTGCTTTAGCCCACGCCTTCAAAGGGGGCCCGGGAACCCCGAACCCCGATCGTCTATAAATTTTTCGGGCAATAAAATATGACCTAAGGAACCATAGTAACCACCCCGCCATGATCGTTCCTCATTTTTTGCGTTTTTCGCCCAAACAACTAGAATTTCGCCCGATTCTCATATTTTCGTGTGCTATACCCATGCATTCCGAGTGGTCCCAAGAGCCGCGGACCCCGATCGCCTAAAATTTTTCCGTACTATCAAATAATACCTAAGGAACCATAGTCACCGCCCAGCCATGATCGTTCCTAGTTTTTTCCATTTTTTGGCAAAAAAACTAGAATTCCGTGCGATTCCCATATTTTCATGTCCTATAGCCGACGCCTTCCAAGTGAAACCGGGAACTCCGGACCCCTATCGCCTAAAATTTTTCCGGACTATCAAATATGACCTAAGGAACCATAGTCACCGCCCAGCCATGATCATTCCTTATTTGTTGCGTTTTTCGGCCAAAAAACTAGAATTCCGCCTGATTACAATATTTTTGTGTGCTATTGCCCACCATTCCAAGTGGTTCTGGGACCCCCGGACCCCGATCGCCTAAAATTTTTCTGGGCTGTCAAATACGACCTAAGGAACCATAGTAACCGCCCCGCGATCATCGTTTCTCATTTTTTGCATTTTTCGGCCAAAAAACTAGAATTACGCCCGATTCCCATATTTTCGTGTGCTATACCCACGCCTTCCAAGTGGTCTGGGGAACCGCGGACCCCGATCGCCTAAAATTTTTCCGGACTATCAAATATGACCTAAGGTACCATAGTCACCGCCCCACAATGATCGTTCCAAATGCTTTTCATTTTTCGGCCAAAAAACTAGAACTCCGCGCGATTTGCATATTTTCGTGTGCTATAGCTTACGCCTTCCGAGTGGTCCCGGGAGCCGTGGACCCCGATCGCCTAAAATTTTCCGGGCCATCAAATACGATCTAAAGAGCCATAGTCACCGCCCCGCCATGATCGTTCCTCATTTATTGCGTTTTTCGGCCAAAAAGCTAGAATTCCGCTCGATTACCATATTTTTGTGTGCCCCACGCCTTCCGAGTGGGCCGGGCCGCCGGACTCGGATCGCCTAAAAAGTTTTCAGGCCATCAATTAGGACCTAAGGAACCATAGTCACCGCCTCTCCATGGTCGTTCCTCATTTTTTGCAATTTTTGGCCAAAAAACTAGAATTCTGTCCGATTCCCATATTTTTGTGTGCTATCGCCCACGCCTTCCGAGTGGGTCGTGCCCCCGGAGCCGGATCGCCTAAAAATTTTTTGGACTATCAAATACGACCTAAGGAACCATAGTCACCGCCCCGCCATGATCGTTCCTAGTCTTTTGCGTTTTTCAACCAAAAAACTAGAATTCCGCACGATATCCATATTTTCGTGTGCTTTAGCCCACGCCTTCTAAGGGGCCCCGGGAACCCCGAACCCCGATCGTCTACAAATTTTTCAGGCAATCAAATACGACCTAAGGAACCATAGTAACCACCCCGCCATGATCGTTCCTCATTTTTTGCGTTTTTCGCCCAAACAACTAGAATTTCGCCCGATTCCCATATTTTCGTGTGCTATACCCATGCATTCTGAGTGGTCCCAAGAGCCGCCGACCCCGATCACCTAAAATTTTTCCGAACTATCAAATAATACCTAAGGAACCATAGTCACCGCCCAGCCATGATCGTTCCTAGTTTTTTCCGTTTTTTGGCCAAAAAACTAGAATTCCACGCGATTCCCATATTTTCATGTCCTATAGCCCACGCCTTCCAAGTGAACCCGGGAACTCAGGAGCTCTATCGCTTAAAATTTTTCCGAACTATCAAATACGACCTAAGGAACCATAGTCACCGCCCAGCCATGATCATTCCTTATTTGTTGCATTTTTCGGCCAAAAAACTAGAATTCCGCCCGATTACAATATTTTTGTGTGCTATTGCCCACCCTTCCAAGTGGTTCCGGGACCCCCGGACCCCGATTGCCTAAAATTTTTCCGGGCTGTCAAATACGACCTAAGGAACCATAGTAACCGCCCCGCGATCATCGTTTGTCATTTTTTGCATTTTTCGGCCAAAAAACTAGAATTACGCCCGATTCCCATATTTTCGTGTGCTATACCCACGCCTTCCAAGTGGTCTGGGGTGCCGCGGACCCCGATCGCCTAAAAATTTTCCGGACTATCAAATACGTCCTAAGGTACCATAGTCGCCGCCCCACCATGATCGTTCCAAATGCTTTGCATTTTTCGGCCAAAACACTAGAACTCCGCGCGATTTGCATATTTTCGTGTGCTATAGCTTACCCCTTCCGAGTGCTCCCGGGAGCCGTGGACCCCGATCGCCTAAAATTTTTCGGGCCATCAAATATGACCTAAGGAACCATAGTCACCGCCCCGCCATGATCGTTCCTCATTTATTGCATTTTTCGGCCAAAAAGCTAGAATTCCGCTCAATAACCATATTTTTGTGTGCCCCACGCCTTCCGAGTGGGCCGGGCCGCCGGACTCGGATCGCCTAAAAATTTTTCGGGCCATCAATTAGGACCTAAGGAACCATAGTCACCGCCTCTCCATGATCGTACATCATTTTTTGCAATTTTTGGCCAAAAAACTAGAATTCGGCCCGATTCCCATATTTTTGTGTGCTATCGCCCACGCCTTCCGAGTGGGTCGGGCTCCCCGGAGCCGGATCACCTAAAAATTTTTCGGACTATCAAATACGACCTAAGGAACCATAGTTACCGCCCGCCATGATCGTTCCTAGTCTTTTGCGTTTTTCAACCAAAAAACTAGAATTCCACGCTATATCCATATTTTCGTGTGCTTTAGCCCACGCCTTCAAAGGGGCAGGGGAACCCCGAACCCCGATCGTCTATAAATTTTTCGGGCAATCAAATACGACCTAAGGAACCATAGTAACCACCCCGCCATGATCGTTCCTCATTTTTTGCGTTTTTCGCCCAAACAACTAGAATTTCGCCCGATTCCCATATTTTCGTGTGCTATACCCACGCATTCCGAGTGGTCCCAAGAGCCGCGGACCCCGATCGCCTAATATTTTTCCGGACTATCAAATAATACCTAAGGAACCATAGTCAGCGCCCAGCCATGATCGTTCCTAGTTTTTTCCGTTTTTCGGCCAAAAAACTAGAATTTCGCGCGATTCCCATATTTTCATGTCCTATAGCCCACGCCTTCCAAGTGAACCCGGTAACTCCGGACCCCTATCGCCTAAAATTTTTTCGGACTATCAAATACGACCTAAGGAACCATAGTCACCGCCCAGCCATGATCATTCCTTATTTGTTGCATTTTTCGGCCAAAAAACTAGAATTCCGCCCGATTACAATATTTTTGTGTGCTATTGCCCACCCTTCCAAGTGGTTCCGGGACCCCCGGACCCCGATCGCCTAAAAAGTTTTTGGGCTGTCAAATACGACCAAAGGAACCATAGTAACTGCCCCGCGATCATCGTTTCTCATTTTTTGCATTTTTTGGCCAAAAACCTAGAATTACGCTCGATTCCCATATTTTCGTGTGCTATACCCACGCCTTCCAAGTGGTCCGGGGAGCCGCGGACCCCGATCGCCTAAAATTTTTCCGGACTATCAAATACGACCTAAGGTACTATAGTCGCCGCCCCACCATGATCGTTCCAAATGCTTTGCATTTTTAGGCCAAAAAACTAGAACTCCACGCGATTTGCATATTTTCGTGTGCTATAGCTTACGCCTTCCGAGTGGTCCCGGGAGCCGTGGACCCCGATCGCCTAAAATTTTCCGGGCCATCAAATACGACATAAGGAACCATAGTCACCGCCCCGCCATGATCGTTCCTCATTTATTGCGTTTTTCGGCCAAAAAGCTAGAATTTCGCTAGATTACCATATTTTTGTGTGCCCCACGCCTTCCGAGTGCGCCGGGCCTCCGGACTCGGATTGCCTAAAAAATTTTCGGGCCATCAATTAGGACCTAAGGAACCATAGTCACCGCCTCGCCATGATCGTTCTTCATGCTTTGCATTTTTTGGCCAAAAAACTAGAATTCCGCCCGATTCCCATATTTTTGTGTGCTATCGCCCACGCCTTCCGAGTGGGTCGGGGCCCCCGGAGCCGGATCGCCTAAAAATTTTTTGGACTATCAAATACGACCTAAGGAACCATAGTCACCGCCCCGCCATGATCGTTCCTAGTCTTTTGCGTTTTTCAACCAAAAAACTAGAATTCCGCACGATATCCATATTTTCGTGTGCTTTAGCCCACGCCTTCAAAGGGGCCCCGGGAACCCCGATCGTCTATAAATTTTTCAGGCAATCAAATACGACCTAAGGAACCATAGTAACCACCCCGCCATGATCGTTCCTCATTTTTTGCGTTTTTCGCCCAAAAAACTTGAATTCCGCGCGATTCCCATATTTTCATGTCCTATAGCCCACGCCTTCCAAGTGAACCCGGGATCTCCGTACCCCTATCACCTAAAATTTTTCCGGACTATCAAATTCGACCTAAGGAACCATAGTCACCGCCCAGCCATGATCATTCCTCATTTGTTGCATTTTTCGGCCAAAAAACTAGAATTCCGCCCGATTACAATATTTTTGTGTGCTATTGCCCACCCTTCCAAGTGGTTCCGGGACCCCCGGACCCCGATCGCCTAAAATTTTTCCGGGCCGTCAAATACGACCTAAGGAACCATAGTAACCGCCCCGCGATCATCGTTTCTCATTTTTTGCATTTTTCGCCCAAAAAACTAGAATTACGCCCGATTCCCATATTTTCGTGTGCTATACCCACGCCTTCCAAGTGGTCCGGGGAGCCGCGGACCCCGATCGCCTAAAATTTTTCCGGACTATCAAATACGACCTAAGGTACCATAGTCGCCGACCCACCATGATCGTTCCAAATGCTTTGCATTTTTAGGCCAAAAAACTAGAACTCCACGCGATTTGCATATTTTCGTGTGCTATAGCTTACGCCTTCCGAGTGGTCCCGGGAGCCGTGGACCCCGATCGCCTAAAATTTTCTGGGCCATCAAATACGACCTAAGGAACCATAGTCACCGCCCCGCCATGATCGTTCCTCATTTATTGCATTTTTCGGCCAAAAAGCTAGAATTCCGCTAGATTACCATATTTTTGTGTGCCCCACGCCTTCCGAGTGCGCCGGGCCTCCGGACTCGGATCGCCTAAAAAATTTTCGGGCCATCAATTAGGACCTAAGGAACCATAGTCACCGCCTCGCCATGATCGTTCTTCATGCTTTGCATTTTTTGGCCAAAAAACTAGAATTCCGCCCGATTCCCATATTTTTGTGTGCTATCCCCCACGCCTTCCGCGTGGGTCGGGCCCCCAGGAGCCGGATTGCCTAAAAATTTTCCGGACTATCAAATACGACCTAAGGAACCATAGTCACCGCCCCGCCATGATCGTTCCTAGACTTTTGCGTTTTTCAGCCAAAAGACTAGAATTCCGCGCGATTTCCATATTTTCGTGTGCTTTAGCCCACGCCTTCAAAGGGGTCCCGGGAACCCCGAACCCCGATCGTCTAAAAAGTTTTCGGGCCATCAAATATGACCTAAGGAACCATAGTAACCACCCCGCCATGATCGTTCCTCATTTTTTGCATTTTTCGCCCAAACAACTAGAATTTCGCCCGATTCCCATATTTTCGTGTGCTATACCCACGCATTCCGAGTGGTCCCAAGAGCCGCGGACCCCCGATCGCCTAAAATTTTTCTGGACTATCAAATAAGACCTAAGGAACCATAGTCACCGCCCAGCCTTGATCGTTCCTAGTTTTTTCTATTTTTTAGGCCAAAAAACTAGAATTCCGCGCGATTCCCATATTTTCATGTCCTATAGCCCACGCCTTCCAAGTGAACCCGGGAACTCCGGACCCCTATCGCCTAAAATTTTTCCGGACTATCAAATTCGACCTAAGGAACCATAGTCACCGCCCAGCCATGATCATTCCTCATTTGTTGCGTTTTTCAGCCAAAAAACTAGAATTCCGCCCGATTACAATATTTTTATGTGCTATTGCCCACCCTTCCAAGTGGTTCCGGGACCCCCGGACCCCGATCGCCTAAAATTTTTCCGGGCAGTCAAATACGACCTAAGGAACCATAGTAACCACCCCGCGATCATCGTTTCTCATTTTTTGCATTTTTCGCCCAAAAAACTAGAATTACGCCCGATTCCCATATTTTCGTGTGCTATACCCACGCCTTCCAAGTGGTCAGGGGAGCCGCAGACCCCGATCGCCTAAAATTTTTCCGGACTATCAAATACGACCTAAGGTACCATAGTCACCGCCCCACCATGATCGTTCCAAATGCTTTGCATTTTTCGGCCAAAAATCTAGAACTCCGCGCGATTTGCATATTTTCGAGTGCTATAGCTTACGCCTTTCGAGTGGTTCCGGGAGCCGTGGACCCCGATCGCCTAAAATTTTCCGAGCCATCAAATACGACCTAAGGAACCATAGTCACCGCCCCACCATGATCGTTCCTTATTTATTGCGTTTTTCGGCCAAAAAGCTAGAATTCTGCTCGATTACCATATTTTTGTGTGCCCCACGCCTTCCGAGTGGGCCGGGCCGCCGAACTCGGATCGCCTAAAAAATTTTCGGGCCATCAATTAGGACCTAAGGAACCATAGTCACCGCCTCGCCATGATCGTTCCTCATTTTTTGCATTTTTTGGCCAAAAAACTAGAATTCCGCCCGATTCCCATATTTTTGTGTGTTATCGCCCACGCCTTCTGAGTGGGTCGGGCCCCCCGAAGCCGGATCGCCTAAAAATTTTCCGGACTATCATATACGACCTAAGGAACCATAGTCACCGCCCAGCCTTGTTCGTTCCTAGTTATTTCCGTTTTTCGGCCAAAAAACTAGAATTCCGCGCGATTCCCATATTTTCATGTCCTATAGCCCACGCCTTCCAAGTGAACCCGGGATCTCCGGACCCCTATCACCTAAAATTTTTCCAGACTATCAAATACGACCTAAGGAACCATAGTCACCGCCCAGCCATGATCGTTCCTCATTTTTTGCATTTTTCGCCCAAACAACTAGAATTTCGCCCGATTCCCATATTTTCGTGTGCTATACCCACGCATTCCGAGTGGTCCCAAGAGCCGCGGACCCCCGATCGCCTAAAATTTTTCCGGACTATCAAATAATACCTAAGGAACCAAAGTCACCGCCCAGCCATGATCGTTCCTAGTTATTTCCGTTTTTCGGCCAAAAAACTAGAATTCCGCGCGATTCCCATATTTTCATGTCCTATAGCCCACGCCTTCCAAGTGAACCAGGGAACTCCGGAGCCCTATCGCCTAAAATTTTTCTGGACTATCAAATATGACCTAAGGAACAATAGTCACCGCCCAGCCATGATCATTCCTTATTTGTTGCGTTTTTCGGCCAAAAAACTAGAATTCCGCCCGATTACAATATTTTTGTGTGCTATTGCCCACCCTTCCAAGTGGTTCCGGGACCCCCGGACCCCGATCACCTAAAAATTTTTCGGGCTGTCAAATACGACCTAAGGAACCATAGTAACCGCCCCGCGATCATCGTTTCTCATTTTTTGCATTTTTCGGCCAAAAAACTAGAATTCCACCCGATTCTCATATTTTTGTGTGTTATCGCCCACGCCTTCCGAGTGGGTCGGGCCCCCCGGAGCCGGATCACCTAAAAATTTTCCGGACTATCATATATGACCTAAGGAACCATATTCACCGCCCCGCCATGATCGTTCCTAGTCTTTTGCGTTTTTCAACCAAAAAACTAGAATTCCACGCGATATCCATATTTTCGTGTGCTTTAGCCCACGCCTTCAAAGGGGCCCCGGGAGCCCCGAACCCCGATCGTCTAAAAAATTTCCGGGCCATCAAATACGACCTAAGGAACCATAGTAACCACCCCGCCATGATCGTTCCTCATTATTTGCGGTTTTCGGCCAAACAACTAGAATTTCGCCCGATTCCCATATTTTTTGGTGCTATACCCACGCATTCCGAGTGGTCCCAAGAGCCGCGGACCCCGATCGCCTAAAATTTTTTCGGACTATCAAATAAGACCTAAGGAACCATAGTCACCGCTCAGTCATGATCATTCCTAGTTTTTTCCATTTATCGGCCAAAAAACTAGAATTCCGCGTGATTCCCATATTTTCGTGTCCTATAGCCCACACCTTCCAAGTGAACTCGGGAACTCCGGAACCTGATCGCCAAAAATTTTTCCGGGCCGTCAAATACGACCTAAGGAACCATAGAAACTGCCCCGCGATCATCGTTTCTCATTTTTTGCATTTTTCGGCCAAAAACCTAGAATTACGCCCGATTCCCATATTTTCGTGTGCTATACCCACGCCTTCCAAGTGATCCGGGGAGCCGCGGACCCCGATCGCCTAAAATTTTTCCGGACTATCAAATACGACCTAAGGTACCATAGTCACCGCCCCACCATGATCGTTCAAAATGCTTTGCATTTTTCGGCCAAAAAACTAGAACTCCACGCGATTTGCATATTTTCGTGTGCTATAGCTTACGCCTTCCGAGTGGTCCCGGGAGCCGTGGACCCCGATCGCCTAAAATTTTCCGGGCCATCAAATTCGACCTAAGGAACCATAGTCACCGCCCCGCCATGATCGTTCCTCATTTATTGCGTTTTTCGGCCAAAAAGCTCGAATTCTGCTCGATTACCATATATTTGTGTGCCCCACGCCTTCCGAGTGGGCCGGGCCGCCGGACTCGGATAGCCTAAAAAGTTTTCGGGTCATCAATTAGGACCTAAGGAACAATAGTCACTGCCTCGCCATGATCGTTCCCAATTTTTTGCATTTTTTGGCCAAAAAACTAGAATTCTGCCCGATACCCATATTTTTGTGTGCTATCGCCCACGCCTTCCGAGTGGGTCGGCCCCCCCGGAGCCGGATCGCCTAAAAATTTTCCGGACTATAATATACGACCTAAGGAACCATAGTCACCACCCCGCCATGATCGTTCCTAGTCTTTTGCGTTTTTCAACCAAAAAACTAGAATTCGCGCGATATCCATATTTTCGTTTGCTTTAGCCCACGCCTTCAAAGGGGCCCCGGGAATCCCGAACCCCGATCGTCTATAAATTTTTCGGGCAATCAGATACGACCTAAGGAACCATAGTAACCACCCCGCCATTATAGTTCCTCATTTTTTGCGTTTTTCGCCCAAACAACTAGAATTTCGCCCGATTCCCATATTTTCGTGTGCTATACCCACGCATTCCGAGTGGTCCCAAGAGCCGCGGACCCCGATCGCCTAAAATTTTTTCCGACTATCAAATAAGACCTAAGGAACCATAGTCACCGCTCAGTCATGATCATTCCTAGTTTTTTCCATTTTTCGGCCAAAAAACTAGAATTCCGCGCGATTCCCATATTTTCGTGTCCTATAGCCCACACCTTCCAAGTGAACTCGGGAACTCCGGAACCTGATCGCCAAAAATTTTTCCGGGCCGTCAAATACGACCTAAGGAACCATAGAAACCGCCCCGCGATCATCGTTTCTCATTTTTTGCATTTTTCGGCCAAAAACCTAGAATTACGCCCGATTCCCATATTTTCGTGTGCTATACCCACGCCTTCCAAGTGATCCGGGGAGCCGCGGACCCCGATCGCCTAAAATTTTTCCGGACTATCAAATACGACCTAAGGTACCATAGTCACCGCCCCACCATGATCGTTCAAAATGCTTTGCATTTTTCGGCCAAAAAACTAGAACTCCACGCGATTTGCATATTTTCGTGTGCTATAGCTTACGCCTTCCGAGTGGTCCCGGGAGCCGTGGACCCCGATCGCCTAAAATTTTCCGGGCCATCAAATTCGACCTAAGGAACCATAGTCACCGCCCCGCCATGATCGTTCCTCATTTATTGCGTTTTTCGGCCAAAAAGCTAGAATTCTGTTCGATTACCATATATTTGTGTGCCCCACGCCTTCCGAGTGGGCCGGGCCGCCGGACTCGGATCGCCTAAAAAGTTTTCGGGTCATCAATTAGGACCTAAGGAACAATAGTCACCGCCTCGCCATGATCGTTCCCAATTTTTTGCATTTTTTGGCCAAAAAACTAGAATTCTGCCCGATACCCATATTTTTGTGTGCTATCGCCCACGCCTTCCGAGTGGGTCGGCCCCCCCGGAGCCGGATCGCCTAAAAATTTTCCGGACTATCATATACGACCTAAGGAACCATAGTCACCACCCCGCCATGATCGTTCCTAGTCTTTTGCGTTTTTCAACCAAAAAACTAGAATTCGCGCGATATCCATATTTTCCTGTGCTTTAGCCCACGCCTTCAAAGGGGCCCCGGGAATCACGAACCCCGATCGTCTATAAATTTTTCGGGCAATCAGATACGACCTAAGGAACCATAGTAACCACCCCGCCATTATAGTTCCTCATTTTTTGCGTTTTTCGCCCAAACAACTAGAATTTCGCCCGATTCCCATATTTTCGTGTGCTATACCCACGAATTCCGAGTGGTCCCAAGAGCCGCGGACCCCGATCGCCTAAAATTTTTCCGGACTATCAAATAATACCTAAGGAACCATAGTCACCGCCCAGCCATGATCGTTCCTAGTTTTTTCCGTTTTTCGGCCAAAAAACTAGAATTCCGCCAGATTCCCATATTTTCATGTCCTATAGCCCACGCCTTCCAAGTGAACCCGGGAACTCCGGAGCCCTATCGCCTAAAAATTTTCCGGACTATCAAATACGACCTAAGGAACCATAGTCACCGCCCAACCATGATCATTCCTTATTTGTTGCGTTTTTCGGCCAAAAAACTAGAATTCCGCCCGATTACAATATTTTTGTGTGCTATTGCCCACCCTTCCAAGTGGTTCCGGGACCCCCGGACCCCGATCACCTAAAAATTTTTCGGGCTGTCAAATACGACCTAAGGAACCATAGTAACCGCCCCGCGATCATCGTTTCTCATTTTTTGCATTTTTCGGCCAAAAAACTAGAATTCCACCCGATTCTCATATTTTTGTGTGTTATCGCCCACGCCTTCCGAGTGGGTCGGGCCCCCCGGAGCCGGATCACCTAAAAATTTTCCGGACTATCATATATGACCTAAGGAACCATATTCACCGCCCCGCCATGATCGTTCCTAGTCTTTTGCGTTTTTCAACCAAAAAACTAGAATTCCACGCGATATCCATATTTTCGTGTGCTTTAGCCCACGCCTTCAAAGGGGCCCCGGGAGCCCCGAACCCCGATCGTCTAAAAAATTTCCGGGCCATCAAATACGACCTAAGGAACCATAGTAACCACCCCGCCATGATCGTTCCTCATTATTTGCGGTTTTCGGCCAAACAACTAGAATTTCGCCCGATTCCCATATTTTTTGGTGCTATACCCACGCATTCCGAGTGGTCCCAAGAGCCGCGGACCCCGATCGCCTAAAATTTTTTCGGACTATCAAATAAGACCTAAGGAACCATAGTCACCGCTCAGTCATGATCATTCCTAGTTTTTTCCATTTATCGGCCAAAAAACTAGAATTCCGCGTGATTCCCATATTTTCGTGTCCTATAGCCCACACCTTCCAAGTGAACTCGGGAACTCCGGAACCTGATCGCCAAAAATTTTTCCGGGCCGTCAAATACGACCTAAGGAACCATAGAAACTGCCCCGCGATCATCGTTTCTCATTTTTTGCATTTTTCGGCCAAAAACCTAGAATTACGCCCGATTCCCATATTTTCGTGTGCTATACCCACGCCTTCCAAGTGATCCGGGGAGCCGCGGACCCCGATCGCCTAAAATTTTTCCGGACTATCAAATACGACCTAAGGTACCATAGTCACCGCCCCACCATGATCGTTCAAAATGCTTTGCATTTTTCGGCCAAAAAACTAGAACTCCACGCGATTTGCATATTTTCGTGTGCTATAGCTTACGCCTTCCGAGTGGTCCCGGGAGCCGTGGACCCCGATCGCCTAAAATTTTCCGGGCCATCAAATTCGACCTAAGGAACCATAGTCACCGCCCCGCCATGATCGTTCCTCATTTATTGCATTTTTCGGCCAAAAAGCTCGAATTCTGCTCGATTACCATATATTTGTGTGCCCCACGCCTTCCGAGTGGGCCGGGCCGCCGGACTCGGATAGCCTAAAAAGTTTTCGGGTCATCAATTAGGACCTAAGGAACAATAGTCACTGCCTCGCCATGATCGTTCCCAATTTTTTGCATTTTTTGGCCAAAAAACTAGAATTCTGCCCGATACCCATATTTTTGTGTGCTATCGCCCACGCCTTCCGAGTGGGTCGGCCCCCCCGGAGCCGGATCGCCTAAAAATTTTCCGGACTATAATATACGACCTAAGGAACCATAGTCACCACCCCGCCATGATCGTTCCTAGTCTTTTGCGTTTTTCAACCAAAAAACTAGAATTCGCGCGATATCCATATTTTCGTTTGCTTTAGCCCACGCCTTCAAAGGGGCCCCGGGAATCCCGAACCCCGATCGTCTATAAATTTTTCGGGCAATCAGATACGACCTAAGGAACCATAGTAACCACCCCGCCATTATAGTTCCTCATTTTTTGCGTTTTTCGCCCAAACAACTAGAATTTCGCCCGATTCCCATATTTTCGTGTGCTATACCCACGCATTCCGAGTGGTCCCAAGAGCCGCGGACCCCGATCGCCTAAAATTTTTTCCGACTATCAAATAAGACCTAAGGAACCATAGTCACCGCTCAGTCATGATCATTCCTAGTTTTTTCCATTTTTCGGCCAAAAAACTAGAATTCCGCGCGATTCCCATATTTTCGTGTCCTATAGCCCACACCTTCCAAGTGAACTCGGGAACTCCGGAACCTGATCGCCAAAAATTTTTCCGGGCCGTCAAATACGACCTAAGGAACCATAGAAACCGCCCCGCGATCATCGTTTCTCATTTTTTGCATTTTTCGGCCAAAAACCTAGAATTACGCCCGATTCCCATATTTTCGTGTGCTATACCCACGCCTTCCAAGTGATCCGGGGAGCCGCGGACCCCGATCGCCTAAAATTTTTCCGGACTATCAAATACGACCTAAGGTACCATAGTCACCGCCCCACCATGATCGTTCAAAATGCTTTGCATTTTTCGGCCAAAAAACTAGAACTCCACGCGATTTGCATATTTTCGTGTGCTATAGCTTACGCCTTCCGAGTGGTCCCGGGAGCCGTGGACCCCGATCGCCTAAAATTTTCCGGGCCATCAAATTCGACCTAAGGAACCATAGTCACCGCCCCGCCATGATCGTTCCTCATTTATTGCGTTTTTCGGCCAAAAAGCTAGAATTCTGTTCGATTACCATATATTTGTGTGCCCCACGCCTTCCGAGTGGGCCGGGCCGCCGGACTCGGATCGCCTAAAAAGTTTTCGGGTCATCAATTAGGACCTAAGGAACAATAGTCACCGCCTCGCCATGATCGTTCCCAATTTTTTGCATTTTTTGGCCAAAAAACTAGAATTCTGCCCGATACCCATATTTTTGTGTGCTATCGCCCACGCCTTCCGAGTGGGTCGGCCCCCCCGGAGCCGGATCGCCTAAAAATTTTCCGGACTATCATATACGACCTAAGGAACCATAGTCACCACCCCGCCATGATCGTTCCTAGTCTTTTGCGTTTTTCAACCAAAAAACTAGAATTCGCGCGATATCCATATTTTCCTGTGCTTTAGCCCACGCCTTCAAAGGGGCCCCGGGAATCACGAACCCCGATCGTCTATAAATTTTTCGGGCAATCAGATACGACCTAAGGAACCATAGTAACCACCCCGCCATTATAGTTCCTCATTTTTTGCGTTTTTCGCCCAAACAACTAGAATTTCGCCCGATTCCCATATTTTCGTGTGCTATACCCACGAATTCCGAGTGGTCCCAAGAGCCGCGGACCCCGATCGCCTAAAATTTTTCCGGACTATCAAATAATACCTAAGGAACCATAGTCACCGCCCAGCCATGATCGTTCCTAGTTTTTTCCGTTTTTCGGCCAAAAAACTAGAATTCCGCCAGATTCCCATATTTTCATGTCCTATAGCCCACGCCTTCCAAGTGAACCCGGGAACTCCGGAGCCCTATCGCCTAAAAATTTTCCGGACTATCAAATACGACCTAAGGAACCATAGTCACCGCCCAACCATGATCATTCCTTATTTGTTGCGTTTTTCGGCCAAAAAACTAGAATTCCGCCCGATTACAATATTTTTGTGTGCTATTGCCCACCCTTCCAAGTGGTTCCGGGACCCCCGGACCTCGATCGCCTAAAATTTTTTCGGGCTGTCAAATACGACCTAAGAAACCATAGTAACCGCCCCGCGATCATCGTTTCTCATTTTATGCATTTTTCGGCCAAAAAACTAGAATTACACCCGATTCCCATATTTTCGTGTGTTATACCCACGCCTTCCAAGTGGTCCGGGGAGCCGCGGACCCCGATCGCCTAAAATATTTCCGGACTATCAAATACGACCTAAGGTACCATAGTCGCCGCCCCACCATGATCGTTCCAAATGCTTTGCATTTTTCCGCCAAAAAACTAGAACTCCGCGCGATTTGCATATTTTCGTGTGCTATAGCTTACGCCTTCCGAGTGGTCCCGGGAGCCGTGGACCCCGATTACCTAAAATTTTCCGGGCCATCAAATACGACCTAAGGAACCATAGTCACCGCCCCGCCATGATCGTTCCTCATTTATTGCATTTTTCGGCTAAAAAGCTAGAATTCCGCTCGATTACCATATTTTTGTGTGTCCCACGCCTTCCGAGTGGGCTGGGCCGCCGGACTCGGATCGCCTAAAAAATTTTCGGGCCATCAATTAGGACCTAAGGAACCATAGTCACCGCCTCGCCATGATCGTTCCTCATGCTTTGCATTTTTTGGCCAAAAAACTAGAATTCCGCCCGATTCCCATATTTTTGTGTGCTATCGCCCACGCCTTCCGAGTGGGTCTGGCCCCCCGGAGCCGAATCGCCTAAAAATTTTCCAGACTATCAAATATGACCTAAGGAACCATAGTCACCGCCCCGCTATGATCGTTCCTAGTCTTTTGCGTTTTTCAGCCAAAAAACTAGAATTCCGCGCGATTTCCATATTTTTGTGTGCTTTTGCCCACGACTTCAAAGGGGTCCCGGGAACCCCGAACCCCGATCGTCTAAAAAATTTCCGGGCCATCAAAGACGACCAAAGGAACCATAGTAACCACCCCGCCATGATCGTTCCTCATTATTTGTGTTTTTCGGCCAAACAACTAGAATTTCGCCCGATTCCCATATTTTCGTGTGCTATACCCACGCATTCCGAGTGGTCCCAGGAGCTGCGGACCCCGATCGCCTAAAATTTGTCCGGACTATCAAATAAGAACTAAGGAACCATAGTCACCGCCCAGCCATGATCGTTCCTAGTTTTTTCCATTTTTCGGCCAAAAAACTAGAATTCCGCGCGATTCCCATATTTTCGTGTCCTATAGCCCACACCTTCCAAGTGAACTCGGGAACTCCGGACCCTGATCGCCTAAAATTTTTCCGGGCCATCAAATACGACCTAAGGAGCCAAAGAAACCGCCCCGCGATCATCGTTTCTCATGTTTTGCATTTTTCAGCCAAAAACCTAGAATTACGCCCGATTCCCATATTTTCGTGTGGTATACCCACGCCTTCCAAGTGGTCCGGGGAGCCGCGGACCCCGATCGCCTAAAATTTTTCCGGACTATCAAATACGACTTAAGGTACCATAGTCACCGCCCCACCATGATCGTTCAAAATGCTTTGCATTTTTCGGCCAAAATACTAGAACTCCACGCGATTTGCATATTTTCGTGTGCTATAGCTTACGCCTTCCGAGTGGTCCCGGGAGCCGTGGACCCCGATCGCCTAAAATTTTTCGAGCCATCAAATTCGACCTAAGGAACCATAGTCACCGCCCCGCCATGATCGTTCCTCATTTATTGTGTTTTTCGGCCAAAAAGCTAGAATTCCGCTCGATTACCATATATTTGTGTGCCCCACGCCTTCCGAGTGGGCCGGGCCGCCGGACTCGGATCGCCTAAAAAATTTTCGGGCCATCAATTAGGACCTAAGGAACCATAGTCACCGCCTCGCCATGATCGTTCCTCATTTTTTGCATTTTTTGGCCAAAAAACTAGAATTCTGCCCGATTCCCATATTTTTGTGTGCTATCACCCACGCCTTCCGAGTG
This sequence comes from Nicotiana tomentosiformis, assembly GCF_000390325.3. Lineage (NCBI taxonomy): Eukaryota > Viridiplantae > Streptophyta > Magnoliopsida > Solanales > Solanaceae > Nicotiana > Nicotiana tomentosiformis. Next base: position 59,383 of record NW_027174580.1, read on the forward strand.
GGTCGGCCCCCCGGAGCCGGATCGCCTAAAAATTTTTCGGACTATCATATACGACCTAAGGAACCATAGTCACCGCCCCGCCATGATCGTTCCTAGTCTTTGGCGTTTTTCAACCAAAAAACTAGAATTCGCGCGATATCCATATTTTCGTGTGCTTTAGCCCACGCCTTCAAAGGCGCCCCGGGAATCCCGAACCCCGATCGTCTATAAATTTTTCAGGCAATCAAATACGACCTAAGGAACCATAGTAACCACCCCGCCATTATCGTTCCTCATTTTTTGCGTTTTTCGCCCAAACAACTAGAATTTCGCCCGATTCCCATATTTTCGTGTGCTATACCCACGCATTCCGAGTGGTCCCAAGAGCCGCGGACCCCGATCGCCTAAAAGTTTTCCGGACTATCAAATAATACCTAAGGAACCATAGTCACCGCCCAGCCATGATCGTTCCTAGTTATTTCCGTTTTTCGGCCAAAAAACTAGAATTCCGCCAGATTCCCATATTTTCATGTCCTATAGCCCACGCATTCCGAGTGGTCCCAAGAGACGCGGACCCCGATCGCCTAAAAAATTTCTGGACTATTAAATAAGACCTAAGGAACCATAGTCACCGCCCAGCCATGATCGTTCCTAGTTATTTCCATTTTTAGGCCAAAAAACTAGAATTTCGCGCGATTCCCATATTTTCGTGTCCTATAGCCCACGCCTTCCAAGTAAACCCGGGAACTCCGGACCCCGATCGCCTAAAATCTTTCCGGTCCGTCAAATACGACCTAAGGAACCATAGAAACCGCCCCGCGATCATCGTTTCTCATTTTTTGCATTTTTCGGCCAAAAACCTAGAATTACGCCCGATTCCCATATTTTCGTGTGTTATACCCACGCCTTCCAAGTGGTCCGGGGAGCCGCGGACCCCGATCGCCTAAAATTTTTCCGGACTATAAAATACTACCTAAGGTACCATAGTCACCGCCCCACCATGATTGTTCACAATGCTTTGTACTTTTCGGCCAAAAAACTAGAACTCCGCACGATTTGCAAATTTTCGTGTGCTATAGCTTACGCCTTCCGAGTGGTGCCGGGAGCCGTGGACCCCGATCGCCTAAAATTTTCCGGGCCATCAAATTCGACCTAAGGAACCATAGTCACCGCCCCGCCATGATCGTTCCTCATTTATTGCATTTTTCGGCCAAAAAGCTAGAATTCCGCTCGATTACCATATATTTGTGTGCCCCACGCCTTCCGAGTGGGCCGGGCCGCCGGACTCGGATCGCCTAAAAAATTTTCGGGCCATCAATTAGGACCTAAGGAACCATAGTCACCGCCTCCCCATGATCGTTCCTCATTTTTTGCATTTTTTGGCCAAAAAACTAGAATTCCGCCCGATTCCCATATTTTTGTGTGGTCCCAAGAGACGCGGACCCCGATCGCCTAAAATTTTTCCGGACTATCAAATAAGACCTAAGGAACCATAGTCACCGCCCAGCCATGATCGTTCCTAGTTATTTCCATTTTTCGGCCAAAAAACTAGAATTCCGCGCGATTCCCATATTTTCGTGTCCTATAGCCCACACCTTCCAAGTGAACCCGGGAACTCCGGACCCCGATCGCCTAAAATTTTTCCGGGCCATCAAATACGACCTAAGGAACCATAGTAACCGCCCCGCGATCATCTTTTCTCCTTTTATACATTTTTCGGCCAAAAACCTAGAATTACGCCCGATTCCCATATTTTCGTGTGCTATACCCACGCCTTCCAAGTGGTCCGGGGAGCCGCGGACCCCGATCGCCTAAAATTTTTCCGGACTATCAAATACGACCTAAGGTACCATAGTCACCGCCCCACCATGATCGTTCAAAATGCTTTGCATTTTTCGGCCAAAAACTAGAACTCCACGAGATTTGCATATTTTCGTGTGCTATAGCTTACGCCTTCCGAGTGGTCCCGGGAGCCATGGACCCCGATCGCCTAAAATTTTCCGGGCCATCAAATTCGACCTAAGTTACCATAGTCACCGCCCCGCCATGATCGTTCCTCATTTATTGCGTTTTTCGGCCAAAAAGCTAGAATTCCGCTCGATTACCATATATTTGTGTGCCCCACGCCTTCCGAGTGGGCCGGGCCGCCGGACTCGGATCGCCTAAAAAATTTTCGGGCCATCAATTAGGACCTAAGGAACCATAGTCACCGCCTCCCCATGATCGTTCCTCATTTTTTGCATTTTTTGGCCAAAAAACTAGAATTCCGCCCGATTCCCATATTTTTGTGTGGTCCCAAGAGACGCGGACCCCGATCGCCTAAAATTTTTCCGGACTATCAAATAAGACCTAAGGAACCATAGTCACTGCCCAGCCATGATCGTTCCTAGTTATTTCCATTTTTCGGCCAAAAAACTAGAATTCCGCGCGATTCCCATATTTTCGTGTCCTATAGCCCACACCTTCCAAGAGAACCCGGGAACTCCGGACCCCGATCGCCTAAAATTTTTCCGGGCCATCAAATACGACCTAAGGAACCATAGTAACCTCCCCGCGATCATCTTTTCTCCTTTTATACATTTTTCGGCCAAAAACCTAGAATTACGCCCTATTCCCATATTTTCGTGTGCTATACCCACGCCTTCCAAGTGGTCCGGGGAGCCACGGACCCCGATCGCCTAAAATTTTTCCGGACTATCAAATACGACCTAAGGTACCATAGTCACCGCCCCACCATGATCGTTCAAAATTCTTTGCACTTTTCGGCCAAAAACTAGAACTCCACGAGATTTGCATATTTTCGTGTGCTATAGCTTACGCCTTCCGAGTGGTCCCGGGAGCCATGGACCCCGATCGCCTAAAATTTTCCGGGCCATCAAATTCGACCTAAGTTACCATAGTCACCGCCCCGCCATGATCGTTCCTCATTTATTGCGTTTTTCGGCCAAAAAGCTAGAATTCTGCTCGATTACCATATATTTGTGTGCCCCACGCCTTCCGAGTGGGCCGGGCCGCCGGACTCGGATCGCCTAAAAAATTTTCGGGCCATCAATTAGGACCTAAGGAACCATAGTCACCGCCTCCCCATGATCGTTCCTCATTTTTTGCATTTTTTGGCCAAAAAACTAGAATTCCGCCCGATTCCCATATTTTTGTGTGGTCCCAAGAGACGCGGACCCCGATCGCCTAAAATTTTTCCGGACTATCAAATAAGACCTAAGGAACCATAGTCACCGCCCAGCCATGATCGTTCCTAGTTATTTCCATTTTTCGGCCAAAAAACTAGAATTCCGCGCGATTCCCATATTTTCGTGTCCTATAGCCCACACCTTCCAAGTGAACCCGGGAACTCCGGACCCCGATCGCCTAAAATTTTTCCGGGCCATCAAATACGACCTAAGGAACCATAGTAACCGCCCCGCGATCATCTTTTCTCCTTTTATACATTTTTCGGCCAAAAACCTAGAATTACGCCCGATTCCCATATTTTCGTGTGGTATACCCACGCCTTCCAAGTGGTCCGGGGAGCCGCGGACCCCGATCGCCTAAAATTTTTCCGGACTATCAAATACGACTTAAGGTACCATAGTCACCGCCCCACCATGATCGTTCAAAATGCTTTGCATTTTTCGGCCAAAATACTAGAACTCCACGCGATTTGCATATTTTCGTGTGCTATAGCTTACGCCTTCCGAGTGGTCCCGGGAGCCGTGGACCCCAATCGCCTAAAATTTTTCGAGCCATCAAATTCGACCTAAGGAACCATAGTCACCGCCCCGCCATGATCGTTCCTCATTTATTGTGTTTTTCGGCCAAAAAGCTAGAATTCCGCTCGATTACCATATATTTGTGTGCCCCACGCCTTCCGAGTGGGCCGGGCCGCCGGACTCGGATCGCCTAAAAAATTTTCGGGCCATCAATTAGGACCTAAGGAACCATAGTCACCGCCTCCCCATGATCGTTCCTAGTTATTTGGCCAAAACCTAGAATTACGCCCGATTCCCATATTTTCGTGTGCTATACCCACACCTTCCGAGTGGTGCCGGGAGCCGTGGACCCCGATCGCCTAAAATTTTTCGGGCCATCAAATTCGACCTAAGGAACCATAGTCACCGCCCCGCCATGATCGTTCCTCATTTATTGCATTTTTCGGCCAAAAACCTAGAATTCGGCTCGATTGCCATATATTTGTGTGCCCCACGCCTTCCGAGTGGGCCGGGCCGCCGGACTCGGATCGCCTAAAAAAATTTCGGGCCATCAATTAGGATCTAAGGAACCATAGTCACCGCCTCGCCATGATCGTTCCTCATTTTTTTCATTTTTTGGCCAAAAAACTAGAATTCCGCCCGATTCCCATATTTTTGTGTGCTATCGCCCACGCCTTCCGAGTGGGTCAGGGCCCCCGGAGCCGGATCGCCTAAAAATTTTCCAGACTATCAAATACGACCTAAGGAACCATAGTCACCGCCCCGCCATGATCGTTCCTACACTTTTGCATTTTTCAGCCAAAAAACTAGATTTCCGCGCGATTTCCATATTTTCGTGTGCTTTAGCCCACGCCTTCAAAGGGGTCCCGGGAACCCCGATCGTCTAAAAATTTTTGGGCCATCAAATACGACCTAAGGAACTATAGTAACCACCCCTCCATGATCGTTCCTCATAGTTTGCGTTTTTCGGCCAAACAACTAGAATTTCGCCCGATTCCCATATTTTCGTGTGCTATACCCACGCATTCCGAGTGGTCCCAAGAGCCGCGGACCCCGATCGCCTAAAATTTTTCCGGACTATCAAATAAGACCTAAGGAACCATAGTCACCGCCCAGCCATGATCGCTCCTAGTTTTTTCCGTTTTTCGGCCAATAAACTAGAATTCCGCGCGATTCCCATATTTTCGTGTCCTATAGCCCACTCCTTCCAAGTGAACCCGGGAACTCCTGACCCCTATCGCCTAAAAATTTTCCGGACTATCAAATACGACCTAAGGAACCATAGTAACCGCCCTGCGATCATCGTTTCTCATTTTTTGCATTTTTCGGCCAAAAAACTAGAATTACGCCCGATTTCCATATTTTTGTGTGCTATACCCACGCCTTTCAAGTGGTCAGGGGAGCCGCGGACCCCGATTGCCTAAAATTTTTCTGGACTATCAAATACGACCTAAGGTACCATAGTCACCGCCCCACCATGATCGTTCAAAATGCTTTGCATTTTTCGGCCAAAAAACTAGAACTCCACGCGATTTGCATATTTTCGTGTGCTATAGCTTACGCCTTCTAAGTGGTCCCGGGAGCCGTGGACCCCGATCGCCTAAAATTTTCCGGGCCATCAAATTCGACCTAAGGAACCATAGTCACCGCCCCGCCATGATCATTCCTCATTTATTGCGTTTTTCGGCCAAAAAGCTAGAATTTCGCTCGATTACCATATATTTGTGTGCCCCACGCCTTCCAAGTGGGCCGGGCCGCCGGACTCGGATCGTCTAAAAAAGTTTCGGGCCATCAATTAGGACCTAAGGAACCATAGTCACCGCCTCCCCATGATCGTTCCTCATTTTTTGCATTTTTTGGCCAAAAAACTAGAATTCTGCCCGATTCCCATATTTTTGTGTGGTCCCAAGAGACGCGGACCCCGATCGCCTAAAATTTTTCCGGACTATCAAATAAGACTTAAGGAACCATAGTCACCGCCCAGCCATGATCATTCCTAGTTATTTCCATTTTTCGGCCAAAAAACTAGAATTCCGCGCGATTCCCATATTTTCGTGTCCTATAGCCCACACCTTCCAAGTGAACCCGGGAACTCCGGACTCCGATCGCCTAAAATTTTTCCGGGCCGTCAAATACGACCTAAGGAACCATAGTAACCGCCCCGCGATCATCGTTTCTCATTTTATGCATTTTTCGGCAAAAAACCTAGAATTACGCCCGATTCCCATATTTTTGTGTGCTATACCCACGCCTTCCAAGAGGTCCGGGGAGCCGCGGACCCCGATCGCCTAAAATTTTTCCGGACTATCAAATACGACCTAAGGTACCATAGTCACTGCCCCACCATGATCGTTCAAAATGCTTTGCATTTTTCGGCCAAAAAACTAGAACTCCACGCGATTTCTATATTTTCGTGTGCTATAGCTTATGCCTTCCAAGTGGTCCCGGGAGCCGTGGACCCCGATCGCCTAAAATTTTCCGGGCCATCAAATTCGACCTAAGGAACCATAGTCACCGCCCCGCCATGATCGTTCCTCATTTATTGCGTTTTTCGGCCAAAAAGCTAGAATTCCGCTCGATTACCATATATTTGTGTGCCCCACGCCTTCCGAGTGGGCCGGGCCGCCGGACTCGGATCGCCTAAAAAAATTTCGGGCCATCAATTAGGACCTAAGGAACCATAGTCACCGCCTCCCCATGATCGTTCCTCATTTTTTGCATTTTTTGGCCAAAAAACTAGAATTCCGCCCGATTCCCATATTTTTGGGTGGTCCCAAGAGACGCGGACCCCGATCGCCTAAAATTTTTCCGGACTATCAAATAAGACCTAAGGAACCATAATCACCGCCCAGCCATGATCGTTCCTAGTTATTTCCATTTTTCGGCCAAAAAACTAGAATTCTGCGCGATTCCCATATTTTCGTGTCCTATAGCCCACACCTTCCAAGTGAACCCGGGAACTCCGGACCCCGATCGCCTAAAATTTTCCGGGCCGTCAAATACGACCTAAGGAACCATAGTAACCGCCCCGCGATCATCGTTTCTCATTTTATGCATTTTTCGGCCAAAAACCTAGAATTACGCCCGATTCCCATATTTTCGTGTGCTATACCCACGCCTTCCAAGTGGTCCGGGGAGCCGCGGACCCCGATCGCCTAAAATTTTTCCGGACTATCAAATACGAGCTAAGGTACCATAGTCACCGCCCCACCATGATCGTTCAAAATGCTTTGCATTTTTCAGCCAAAAACGTAGAACTCCACGCGATTTGCATATTTTCGTGTGCTATAGCTTACGCCTTCCGAGTGGTCCCGGGAGCCGTGGACCCCGATCACCTAAAATTTTCCGGGCCATCAAATTCGACCTAAGGAACCATAGTCACCGCCCCGCCATGATCGTTCCTCATTTATTGCGTTTTTCGGCCAAAAAGCTAGAATTCCGCTCGATTACCATATATTTGTGTGCCCCACGCCTTCCGAGTGGGCCGGGCCGCCGGACTCGGATCGCCTAAAAAATTTTCGGGCCATCAATTAGGTCCTAAGGAACCATAGTCACCACCCAGCCATGGTCGTTCCTAGTTGTTTCCATTTTTCGGCCATAAAACTAGAATTCCGCGCGATTCCCATATTTTCGTGTCCTATAGCCCACGCCTTCCAAGTGAACCCGGGAACTCCGGACCCCTATCGCCTAAAATTTTACCGGACTATCAAATACGACCTAAGGAACCATAGTCACCGCCCCGCCATGATCGTTCCTACTCTTTTGCATTTTTCAACCAAAAAACTAGAATTCCGCGCGATTTCCATATTTTCTTGTGCTTTAGACCACGCCTTCAAAGGGGCCCCTGGAACCCCGATCGTCTAAAAAATTTTCGGGCCATCAAATACGACCTAAGGAACTATAGTAAGCACCCCGCCATGATCGTTCCTCATTGTTTGCATTTTTCGGCCAAACAACTAGAATTCCGCCCGATTCCCATATTTTCGTGTGCTATACCCACGCATTCCGAGTGGTCCCAAGAGCCGCGGACCCCGATCGCCTAAAATTTTTCCAAATAAGACCTAAGAAACCATAGTCACCGCCCAGCCATGATCGTTCCTAGTTTTTTCCATTTTTCGGCCAAAAAACTAGAATTCCGCGCGATTCCCATATTTTCGTGTCCTATAGCCCACGCCTTCCAAGTGAACCCGGGAACTCCGGACCCCGATCGCCTAAAATTTTTCGGGCCGTCAAATACTACCTAAGGAACCATATTAACCGCCCCGCGATCATCGTTTCTCATTTTATGCATTTTTGGCCAAAAACCTAGAATTATGCCTGATTCCCATATTTTCGTGTGCTATACACACGCCTTCCAAGTGGTCCGGGGAGCCGCGGACCCCGATCGCCTAAAATTTTTCCGGACTATCAAATACGACCTAAGGAACCATAGTATCCACCCCGCCATGATCGTTCAAAATGCTTTGCATTTTTCGGCCAAAAAACTAGAACTCCACGCAATTTGCATATTTTCGTGTGCTATAGCTTACGCCTTCCGAGTGGTCCCGGGAGCCGTGGACCCCGATCGCCTAAAATTTTCCAGGCCATCAAATTCGACCTAAGGAACCATAGTCACCACCCCGCCATGATCGTTCCTCATTTATTGCATTTTTCGGCCAAAAAGCTAGAATTCCGCTCGATTACCATATATTTGTGTGCCCCACGCCTTCCGAGTGGGCCGGGCCGCCGGACTCGGATCGCCTAAAAAATTTTCGGGCCATCAATTAGGACCTAAGGAACCATAGTCACCGCCTCCCCATGATCGTTCCTCATATTTTGTATTTTTTGTCCAAAAAACTAGAATTCCGCCCGATTCCCATATTTTTGTGTGGTCTCAAGAGACGCGGACCCCGTTCGCCTAAAATTTTTCCGGACTATCAAATAAGACCTAAGGAATCATAGTCACCGCCCAGCCATGATCGTTCCTAGTTATTTCCATTTTTCGGCCAAAAAACTAGAATTCCGCGCGATTCCCATATTTTCGTGTCCTATAGCCCACACCTTCCAAGTGAACCCGGGAACTCCGGACCCCGATCGCCTAAAATTTTTCCGGGCCATCAAATACGACCTAAGGAACCATAGTAACCGCCCCGCGATCATCGTTTCTCCTTTTGTGCATTTTTCGGCCAAAAACCTAGAATTACGCCCGATTCCCATATTTTCGTATGCTATACCCACGCCTTCCAAGTGGTCCGGGGAGCCGCGGACCCCGATCGCCTAAAATTTTTCCGGACTATCAAATACGACCTAAGGTACCCCAGTCACCGCCCCACCATGATCGTTCAAAATGCTTTGCATTTTTTCGGCAAAAAAACTAGAACTCCACGCGATTTGCATATTTTCGTGTGCTACAGATTACGCTTTCCGAGTGGTCCCGGGAGCCGTGGACCCCGATCGCCTAAAATTTTCCGGGCCATCAAATTCGACCTAAGGAACCAAAGTCACCGCCCCGCCATGATCGTTCCTCATTTATTGCATTTTTCGGCCAAAAAGCTAGAATTCCACTCGATTACCATATATTTGTGTGCCCCACGCCTTCCGAGTGGGCCGGGCCGCCGGACTCGGATCGCCTAAAAAATTTTCTGGCCATCAATTAGGACCTAAGGAACCATAGTCACCGCCTCCCGATGATCGTTCCTCATTTTTTGAATTTTTTGGCCAAAAAACTAGAATTCCGCCCGATTCCCATATTTTTGTGTGGTCCCAAGAGACGCGGACCCCGATCGCCTAAAATTTTTCCGGACTATCAAATAAGACCTAAGGAACCATAGTCACCGCCCAGCCATGATCGTTCCTTGTTATTTCCATTTTTAGGCCAAAACACTAGAATTCTGCGCGATTCCCATATTTTCGTGTCCTATAGCCCACACCTTCCAAGTGAACCTGGGAACTCCGGACCCCGATCGCCTAAAATTTTTCCGGGCGATCAAATACGACCTAAGGAACCATAGTAACCGCCCTGCGATCATCGTTTCTCATTTTATGCATTTTTCGGCCAAAAACCTAGAATTACGCCCGATTCCCATATTTTCGTGTGCTATACCCACGACTTCCAAGTGGTCCGAGGAGCCACGGACCCCGATCGCCTAAAATTTTTCCGGACTATCAAATACGACCTAAGGTACCATAGTCACCGCCCCACCATGATCGTTCAAAATGCTTTGCATTTTTCGGCCAAAAAAGTAGAACTCCACGCGATTTGCATATTTTTGTGTGCTATAGCTTACGCCTTCCGAGTGGTCCCGGGAGCCGTGGACCCCGATCACCTAAAATTTTCCGGGCCATCAAATTCGACCTAAGGAACCATAGTCACCGCCCCGCCATGATCGTTCCTCATTTATTGTGTTTTTCGGCCAAAAAGCTAGAATTTCGCTCGATTACCATATATTTGTGTGCCCCACGCCTTCCGAGTGGGCCGGGCCGCCGGACTCGAATCGCCTAAAAAATTATCGGGCCATCAATTAGGTCCTAAGGAACCATAGTCACAACCCAGCCATGGTCGTTCCTAGTTGTTTCCATATTTCGGCCAAAAAACTAGAATTCCGCGCGATTCCCATATTTTCGTGTCCTATAGCCCACGCCTTCCAAGTGAACCCGGGAACTCCGGACCCCTATCGCCTAAAATTTTTCTGGACTATCAAATACGACCTAAGGAACCATAGTCACCGCCCCGCCATGATCGTTCCTAGCGTTTTTTAACCAAAAAATTAGAATTCCGCGCGATTTCCATATTTTCGTGTGCTTTAGCCCACGCCTTCAAAGGGGTCCCGGGAACCCCGATCGTCTAAAAATTTTTCGGGCCCTCAAATACGACCTAAGGAACTATAGTAATCACCCCGCCATGATCGTTCCTCATTGTTTGCGTTTTTCGGCCAAACAACTAGAATTTCGCCCGATTCCCATATTTTTGTGTGCAATACCCACGCATTCCGAGTGGTCCCAAGAGTCGCGGACCCCGATCGCCCAAGATTTTTCCGGACTATCAAATTAGACCTAAGGAACCATAGTCACTGCCCAGCCATGATCGTTCCTAGTTTTTTCCATTTTTCGGCCAAAAAACTAGAATTCCACGCGATTCCCATATTTTCGTGTCCTATAGCCCACGCCTTCCAAGTGAACCCGGGAACTCCGGACCCCGATCGCCTAAAATTTTTCCGGGCCATCAAATACGACCTAAGGAACCATAGTAACCGCCCCGCGATCATCGTTTCTCATTTTATGCATTTTCCGGCCAAAAACCTAGAATTACTCCCGATTCCCTTATTTTCTTGTGCTATACCCACGCCTTCCAAGTGGTCCGGGGAGCCGCGGACCCCGATCGCCTAAAATTTTTCCGGACTATCAAATACGACCTAGGGTACCATAGTCACCGCCCCACCATGATCGTTCCAAATGCTTTGTATTTCTCGGCCAAAAAACTAGAACTCCGCGCGATTTGCGTATTTTTGTGTGCTATAGCTTACGCCTTCCGAGTGGTCCTGGGAGCCGTGGACCCCGATCGCCTAAAATTTTCCGGGCCATCAAATTCGATCTAAGGAACCATAGTCACCGCCCCGCCATGATCGTTCCTCATTTATTGCGTTTTTCGGCCAAAAAGCTAGAATTCTGCTCGATTACAATATATTTTTGTCCCCACGCCTTCCGAGTGGGCCGGGCCGCCGGACTCGGATCGCCTAAAAAATTTCCGGGCCATCAATTAGGTCCTAAGGAACCATATTCACCATCCAGCCATGGTCGTTCCTAGTTGTTTCCATTTTTCGGCCAAAAAACTAGAATTCCGCGCGATTCCCATATTTTCGTGTCCTATAGCCCACGCCTTCCAAGTGAACCCGGGAACTCCGGACCCCTATCGCCTAAAATTTTTCCGGACTATCAAATACGACCTGAGGAACCATAGTCACCGCCCCGCCATTATTGTTCCTACTCTTTTGAGTTTTTCAACCAAAAAACTAGAATTCCGCGCGATTTCCATATTTTCGTGTGCTTTAGCCAACGCCTTCAAAGGGGTCCCGGGAAACCCGATCGTCTAAAAAATTTTCGGGCCATCAAATATGACCTAAGGAACTATAGTAACCACCCCGCCATGATCGTTCCTCATTATTTGTGTTTTTCGGCCAAACAACTAGAATTTCGCCCGATTCCCATATTTTCGTGTGCTATACCCACGCATTCCGAGTGGTCCCAAGAGCCGCGGACCCCGATCGCCTAAAATTTTTTCGGACTATCAAATAAGACCTAAGGAACCTTAGTCACCGCCCAGCCATGATCGTTCCTAGTTTTTTCCATTTTTTGGCCAAAAAACTAGAATTCCGCGCGATTCCCATATTTTCGTGTCCTATAGCCCACGCCTTCCAAGTGAACCCGGGAACTCCGGACCCCGATCGCCTAAAAATTTTTCGGGCCGTCAAATACGACCTAAGGAACCATAGTAACCGCCCCGCGATCATCGTTTCTAATTTTATGCATTTTTTGGCCAAAAACCTAGAATTACGCCAGATTCCCTTATTTTCGTGTGCTATACCCACGCCTTCCAAGTGGTCCGGGGAGCCGCGGACCCCGATCGCCTAAATTTTTTTCGGACTATCAAATACTACCTAAGGTACCATAGTCACCGCCCCACCATGATCGTTCAAAATGCTTTGCATTTTTCGGCCAAAAAACTAGAACTCCACGCGATTTGCATATTTTCGTGTGCTATAGCTTACGCCTTCCGAGTGGTCCCGGGAGCCGTGGACCCCGATCGCCTAAAATTTTCCGGGCCATCAAATTTGACCTAAGGAACCATAGTCACCTCCCCTCCATGATTGTTCCTCATTTATTGCGTTTTTCGGCCAAAAAGCTAGAATTCCGCTCGATTACCATATATTTGTGTGCCCCACGCCTTCCGAGTGGGCCGGGCTGCCGGACTCGGATCACCTAAAAAATTTTCGGGCCATCAATTAGGACCTAAGGAACCATAGTCACCGCCTCCCCATGATCGTTCCTCATTGTTTTGCATTTTTTGGCCAAAAAACTAGAATTCCGCCCGATTCCCATATTTTTGTGTGGTCCCAAGAGACGCGGACCCCGATCGCCTAAAATTTTTCCGGACTATCAAATACGACCTAAGGAACCATAGTCACCGCCCAGCCATGATCATTCCTCATTTGTTGCATTTTTCGGCCAAAAAACTAGAATTCCGCCCGATTACAATATTTTTGTGTGCTATTGCCCACCCTTCCAAGTGGTTCCGGGACCCCCGGACCCCGATCGCCTAAAATTTTTCCGGGCCGTCAAATACGACCTAAGGAACCATAGTAACCGCCCCGCGATCATCATTTCTCATTTTATGCATTTTTCGGCCAAAAACCTAGAATTACGCCCGATTCCCTAATTTTCGTGTGCTGTACCCACGCCTTCCAAGTGGTCCGGGGAGCCGCGGACCCCGATCGCCTAAAATTTTTCCGGACTATCAAATATGACCTAAGGTATGATAGTCACCGCCCCACCATGATCGTTCAAAATGCTTTGCATTTTTCGGCCAAAAAACTAGAACTCCACGCGATTTGCATATTTTCGTGTGCTATAGCTTACGCCTTCCGAGAGGTCCCGGGAGCCTTGGACCCCGATCGCCTAAAATTTTCCGGGCCATCAAATTTGACCTAAGGAACCATAGTCACCTCCCCTCCATGATTGTTCCTCATTTATTGCGTTTTTCGGCCAAAAAGCTAGAATTCCGCTCGATTACCATATATTTGTGTGCCCCACGCCTTCCGAGTGGGCCGGGCCGCCGGACTCGGATCACCTAAAAAGTTTTCGGGCCATCAATTAGGACCTAAGGAACCATAGTCACCGCCTCCCCATGATCGTTCCTCATTGTTTTGCATTTTTTGGCCAAAAAACTAGAATTCCGCCCGATTCCCATATTTTCGTGTCCTATAGCCCACGCCTTCCAAGTGAACCCGGGAACTCCGGACCCCTATCGCCTAAAATATTTCCGGACTATCAAATACGACCTAAGGAACCATAGTCACCGCCCCGCCATGATCGTTCCTACTCTTTTGCGTTTTTCAACCATAAAACTAGAATTCCGCGCGATTTCCATATTTTCGTGTGCTTTAGCCCACGCCTTCAAAGGGGTCCCGGGAACCCCGATCGTCCAAAAAATTTTCGGGCCATCAAATACGACCTAAGGAACTATAGTAACCACCCCGCCATGATCGTTCCTCATTGTTTGCGTTTTTCCGCCAAACAACTAGAATTTCGCCCGATTCCCATATTTTCGTGTATTATACCCACGCATTCCGAGTGGTCCCAAGAGCCGCGGACCCCGATCGCCTAAAATTTTTCCGGACTATCAAATAAGACCTAAGGAACCATAGTCACCGCCCAGCCATGATCGTTCCTCATTTGTTGCGTTTTTCGGCCAAAAAACTAGAATTCTGCCCGATTATAATATTTTTGTGTGCTATTGCCCACCCTTCCAAGTGGTTCCGGGACCCCCGGACCCCGATCGCCTAAAAATTTTCCGGACTATCAAATATGACCTAAGGTACCATAGTCACCGCCCCACCATGATCGTTCCAAATGCTTTGCATTTTTCGGCCAAAAAACTAGAACTCCACGCGATTTGCATATTTTCGTATGCTATAGCTTACGCCTTCCGAGTGGTCCCGGGAGCCGTGGACCCCGATCTCCTAAAATTTTCCGGGCCATCAAATACGACCTAATGATCCATAGTCACCGCCATGCCATGATCGTTCCTCATTTATTGCATTTTTCGGCCAAAAAGCTAGAATTCCGCTCGATTCCCATATTTTCGTGTCCTATAGCCCACGCCTTCCAAGTGAACCCGGGACCTCAGGACCCCTATCGCCTAAAATTATTCCGGACTATCAAATACGACCTAAGGAACCATAGTCACCGCCCAGCCATGATCATTCCACATTTGTTGCGTTTTTCGGCCAAAAAACTAGAATTCCCCCCGATTACAATATTTTTGTGTGCTATTGCCCACCCTTCCAAGTGGTTCCGGGACCCCCGGACCCCGATCGCCTAAAATTTTTTCGGGCTGTCAAATACGACCTAAGGAACCATAGTAACCGCCCTGCGATCATCGTTTCTCATTTTTTCCATTTTTCGGCCAAAAAACTAGAATTACGTCCGATTCCCATATTTTTGTGTGCTATACCCACGCCTTTCAAGTGGTCCGGGGAACCGCGGACCCCGATCGCCTAAAATTTTTACGGACTATAAAATACGACCTAAGGTACCATAGTCACCACCCCACCATGATCTTTCCAAATGCTTTGCATTTTTCAGCCAAAAAACTAGAACTCCGCGCGATTTGCATATTTTCGTGTGCTATACCTTACGCCTTCCGAGTGGTCCCGGGAGCCGTGGGCCCAGATCGCCTAAAATTTTTCGGGCCATCAAATACGACCTAAGGAACCATAGTCACCGCCCCGCCGTGATCGTTCCTCATTTATTGCATTTTTCGGCCAAAAAACTAGAATTCCGCTCGATTACCATATTTTTGTGTGCTATACCCACGCATTCCGAGTGGTCCCAAGAGCCGCGGACCCCGATCGCCTAAAATTTTCCGGACTATCAAATAAGACCTAAGGAACCATAGTCACCGCCTAGCCATGATCGTTTGCTAGTTTTTTCCGTTTTTCGGCCAAAAAACTAGAATTCCGCGCGATTCCCATATTTTCGTGTCCTATAGCCCACGCCTTCCAAGTGAACCCGGGAACTCCGGACCCCTATCGCCTAAAATTTTTCCGGACTATCAAATACGACCTAAGGAACCATAGTCACCGCCGAGCCATGATCATTCCTCATTTGTTGCATTATTTTTGGCCAAAAAACTACAATTCTGCCCGATTACAATATTTTTGTGTGCTATTGCCCACCCTTCCAAGTGGTTCCGGGACCCCCGGACCCCGATCGCCTAAAATTTTTCTGGGCCGTCAAATATGACCTAAGGAACCATAGTAACCTCCCAGCGATCATCGTTTCTCATTTGTTGCGTTTTTCGGCCAAAAAACTAGAATTTCGCCCGATTACAATATTTTTGTGTGCTATTGCCCACCCTTCCAAGTGGTTCCGGGACCCCCGGACCTCGATCGCCTAAAATTTTTCCGGACTATCAAATATGACCTAAAGGAACCATAGTCACCGCCCCACCATGATCGTTCCAAATGCTTTGCATTTTTCGGCCAAAAAACTAGAACTCCGCGCGATTTGCATATTTTCGTGTGCTATAGCTTACGCCTTCCGAGTGGTCCCGGGAGCCGTGGACCCCGATCTCCTAAAATTTTCCGGGCCATCAAATACGACCTAATGAACCATAGTCACCGCCACGCCATGATCAATCCTCATTTATTGCGTTTTTCGGCCAAAAAGCTAGAATTCCGCTCGATTACCCTATTTTTGTGTGCCCCACGCCTTCCGAGTGGGCCGAGCCGCCGGACTCGGATCGTCTAAAAACTTTTCGGGCCATCAATTAGGACCTAAGGAACCATAGTCACCGCCTCGCCATGATCGTTCCTCATTTTTTGCCTTTTTTGGCCAAAAAACTAAAATTCCGCCCGATTCCCATATTTTTGTGTGCTATCGCCCACGCCTTCCGAGTGGGTCGGGCCACCCGGAGCCGGATCGCCTAAAATTTTTCCGGACTATCAAATACGACCTAAGAAACCATAGTCACCGCCCCGCCATGATCGTTCCTAGTCTTTTGCGTTTTTCAGCCAAAAAACTAGAATTCCGCACGATTTCCATATTTTCGTGTGCTTTAGCCCACGCCTTCAAAGGGGTCCCGGGAACCCCGAACCCCGATCATCTAAAAATTTTCTGGGCCATCAAATACGACCTAAGGAACTATAGTAACCATCCCGCCATGATCGTTCCTCATTTTTTGTGTTTTTCGGCCAAACAACTAGAATTTCGCCCGATTCCCATATTTTCGTGTTCTATACCCACGCATTCCGAGTGGTCCCAAGAGCCGCGGACCCCGATCGCCTAAAATTTTCTGGACTATCAAATAAGACCTAAGGAACCATAGTCACCGCCTAGCCATGATCGTTTGCTAGTTTTTTCCGTTTTTCGGCCAAAAAACTAGAATTCCGCGCGATTCCCATATTTTCGTGTCCTATAGCCCACGCCTTCCAAGTGAACCCGGGAACTCCGGACCCCTATCGCCTAAAAATTTTTCGGACTATCAAATACGACCTAAGGAACCATAGTCACCGCCGAGCCATGATCATTCCTCATTTGTTGCATTATTTTTGGCCAAAAAACTACAATTCCGCCCGATTACAATATTTTTGTGTGCTATTGCCCACCCTTCCAAGTGGTTCCGGGACCCCCAGACCCCATTCGCCTAAAATTTTTCTGGGCCGTCAAATATGACCTAAGGAACCATAGTAACCTCCCTGCGATCATCGTTTCTCATTTTTTGCATTTTTCGACCAAAAAACTAGAATTACGCCCGATTCCCATATTTTCGTGTGCTATACCCACGCCTTCCAAGTGGTCCGGGGAGCCACGGACCCCGATCGCCTAAAATTTTTTCGGACTATCAAATACGACCTAAGGTACCATAGTCACCGCCCCACCATGATCGTTCCAAATGCTTTGCATTTTTCGGCTCAAAAACTAGAACTCCGCTCGATTTGCATATTTTCGTGTGCTATAGCTTACGCCTTCCGAGTGGTCCCGGGAGCCGTGGACCCCGATCGCCTAAAATTTTCCGGGCCATCAAATACGACCTAAGGAACCATAGTCGTCGCCTCGCCATGATCGTTCCTCATTTATTGCATTTTTCGGCCAAAAAGATAGAATTCCGCTCGATTACCATATTTTTATGTGCCCCACGCCTTCCGAGTGGGCCGGGCCGCCGGACTCGGATCGCCTAAAAAATTTTCAGGCCATCAATTAGGACCTAAGGAACCATAGTCACCGCCTCGCCATGATCGTTCCTCATCTTTTGCATTTTTTGGCCAAAAAACTAGAATTCCGCCCGTTTCCCATATTTTTGTGTGCTATCGCCCACGCCTTCCGAGTGGGTCGGGCCCCCCGGAACCGGATAGCCTAAAAATTTTCCGGACTATCAAATACGACCTAAGGAACCATAGTCACTGCCCCGCCATGATCGTTCCTAGTGCATTTTTCAGCCAAAAAACTAGAATTCCTCACGATTTCCATATTTTCGTGTGCTTTAGCCCACGCCTTCAAAGGGGTCCCGGGAACCCCTAACCCTGATTGTCTAAAAATTTTCCGGGCCATCAAGTACGACCTAAGGAACCATAGTAACCACCCCGCCATGATCGTTCCTCATTTTTTGCGTTTTTCGGCCAAACAACTAGAATTTCGCCTGATTCCCATATTTTCGTGTGATATACCCACGCATTCCGAGTGGTCCAAAGAGCCGCGGACCCCGATCGCCTAAAATATTTCCGGACTATCAAATAAGACCTAAGGAACCATAGTCACCGGCCAGCCATGATCGTTCCTAGTTTTTTCCGTTTTTCGGCCAAAAAACTAGAATTCCGCGCGATTCCCATATTTTCGTGTCCTATCGCCCACGCCTTCCAAGTGAACCCGGGAACTCCGGACCCCTATCGCCTAAAATTTTTACGGACTATCAAATACGACCTAAGGAACCATAGTCACCGCCCAGCCATGATCATTCCTCATTTGTTGCGTTTTTCGGCCATCAAACTAGAATTTCGCCCGATTACAATATTTTTGTGTGTTATTGCCCACCCTTCCAAGTGGTTCCGGGACCCCCGGACCCCGATCGCCTAAAATTTTTCCGGGCCGTCAAATACGACCTAAGGAACCATAGTCACCGCCCCGCCATGATCATTACTAGTCTTTTGCATTTTTCAGCCAAAAAACTAGAATTCCGCACGATTTTCATATTTTCGTGTGCTTTAGCCCACGCCTTCAAAGGGGTCCCGGGAACCCCGAACCCCGGTCGTCTAAAAAATTTCCAGGCCATCAAATACGACCTAAGGAACCATAGTAACCACCCCGCCATGATCGTTTCTCATTTTTTGCGTTTTTCGGCCAAACAACTAGAATTTCGCCCGATTCCCATATTTTCGTGTGCTATACCCACGCATTCCTAGTGTTCCCAAGAGCCGAGGACCCCGATCGCCTAAAATATTTCTGGTCTATCAAATAAGACCTAAGGAACCATAGTCACCGCCCAGCCATGATCGTTCCTAGTTTTTTCTGTTTTTCGGCCAAAAAACTAGAATTCCGCGCGATTCCCATATTTTCGTGTCCTATAGCCCACGCCTTCCAAGTGAACACGGGAACTCCGGACCCCTATCGCCTAAAATTTTTCCGGACTATCAAATACGACCTAAGGAACCATAGTCACCGTCCAGCCATGATCATTCCTCATTTGTTGCGTTTTTCGGCCAAAAAACTAGAATTCCGCCCGATTACAATATTTTTGTGTGCTATTGCCCACCCTTCCAAGTGGTTCCGGGACCCCCGGACCCCGATCGCCTAAATTTTTTCCGGGCCATCAAATACGACCTAAGGAACCATAGTAACCGCCCACGATCATCGTTTCTCATCTTTTGCATTTTTCGGCCAAAAAACTAGAATTACGTTCGATTCCCATATTTTCGTGTGCTATACCCACGCCTTCCAAGTGGTACGGGGTGCCGCAGACCCCGATCGCCTAAAATTTTTCTAGACTATCAAATACGACCTAAGGTACCATAGTCACCGCCCCACCATGATCGTTCCAAATGCTTTGCATTTTTCGGCCAAAAAACTAGAACTCCGCGCGATTTGCATATTTTCGTGTGCTATAGCTTACGCCTTCCGAGTGGTCCCGGGAGCCGTGGACCCCGATCGCCTAAAATTTTCCGGGCCATCAAATACGACCTAAGGAACCATAGTCACCGCCCCGCCATGATCGTTCCTCATTTATTGCATTTTTCGGCCAAAAAACTAGAATTCCGCTCGATTACCATATTTTTGTGTGCTATTGCCCACGCCTTCCGAGTGGGCCGGGCCGCTGGACTCGGATCGCCTAAAAAATTTTCTGGCCATCAATTAGGACCTAAGGAACCATAGTCACCTCCTCGCCATGATCGTTCCTCATTTTTTGCATTTTATTGGCCAAAACACTAGAATTCCGCCCGATTCCCATATTTTTGTGTGCTACCGCCCACGCCTTCCGAGTGGGTCGGGCCCCCCGGAGCCGGATCGCCTAAAAATTTTCCGGACTATCAAATACGACCTAAGGAACCATAGTCACCGCCCTGCCATAATCGTTCCTAGTCTTTTGCGTTTTTCAGCCAAAAAACTAGAATTCAGCGCGATTTCCATATTTTCGTGTGCTTTAGCCCACGCCTTCCAAGGGGTCCCGGGAACCCCGAACCCCGATCGCCTAAAAATTTTCCGGGCCATCAAATACGACCTAAGGAACCATAGTAACCACCCCGCCATGAACGTTCCTCATTTTTTGCATTTTTCGGCCAAACACCTAGAATTCCGCGCGATTCCCATATTTTTATGTGTTATAGCCCACGCCTTCGGAGTGGTCCCGGGACCTCCTGACCCCTATCGCCTAAATTTTTTCCGGACTATCAAATACGACCTAAGGAACCATAGTATCCTCCCCGCCATGATCGTTCCTCATTTTTTGCATTTTTCGGCCAAACAACAAGAATTTCGCGCGATTCCCATATTTTTGTGTGTTATAGCCCACGCCTTCCGAGTGGTCCCGGGACCTCCGGACCCCTATCGCCTTATATTTTTCCGGACTATCAAATAAGACCAAAGGAACCATAGTCACCGCCCTGCCAAGATCTTTCCACATTTTTTTCATGTTAATGAAAAAGACCTAGAATTTCGCCCGATTCCCATATTTTCATGTGCTATACCCACGCATTCCGAGTGGTCCCAAGAGCCGCGGACCCCGATCGCCTAAAATTTTTCCGGGCAATCAAATACGACCTAAGGAACCATAGTATCCGCCCCGCCATGATCGTTCCTTATTTTTTGCGTTTTTCGGCCAAACAACTAGAATTCCGCGCGATTCCTATATTTTCGTGTGCTATACCCACGCATTCCGAGTGGACCCAAGAGATGCGGACCCCGATAGCCTAAAATTTTTCCGGAATATCAAATAAGACCTAAGGAACCATAGTCACTGCCCAGCCATGATCGTTCCTAGTTTTTTCCGTTTTTTGGCCAAAAAACTAGAATTCCGCGCGATTCCCATATTTTCGTGTCCTATAGCCCACGCCTTCCAAGTGAACCCGGGAACTCCGGACCCCTGTCGCCTAAAATTTTTACGGACTATCAAATACCACCTAAGGAACCATAGTCACCGCCCAGCCATGATCATTCCTCATTTGTTGCGATTTTCAGCCAAAAAACTAGAATTCCGCCCGATTATAATATTTTTGTGTGCTTTTGCCCACCCTTCCAAGTGGTTCCGGGACCCCCGGACCCTGATCGCCTAAAATTTTTCCGGGCCATCAAATACGACCTAAGGAACCATAGTAACCGCCCTGCCATCATCGTTTCTCTTTTTTTGCATTTTTCGGCCAAAAAACTAGAATTACGCCCGATTCCCATATTTTCGTGTGCTATACCCACGCCTTCCAAGTGGTGCGGGGAGCCGCGGACCCCGATCGCCTAAAATTTTTCCGGACTATCAAATACGACCTAAGGTACCATAGTCACCGCCCCACCATGATCGTTCCAAATGCTTTGCATTTCTCGGCCAAAAAACTAGAACTCCGCGCGATTTGCATATTTTATTGTGCTATAGCTTACGCCTTCCGAGTGGTCCCGGGAGCCGTGGACCCCGATCGCCTAAAATTTTCCGGGCCATCAAATACGACCTAAGGAACCATAGTCACCGCCCCGCTATGATCGTTCCTCATTTATTGCATTTTTCGGCCAAAAAACTAGAATTCCGCTCGATTACCATATTTTTGTGTGTTATATTGCCCACGCCTTCCGAGTGGGCCAGGCCGCCGGACTCGGATCGCCTAAAGAAATTTCGGGCCATCAATTAGGACCTAAGGAACCATAGTCACCATCACACCATGATCGTTCCTCATGTTTTGCATTTTTTGCCAAAAAACTAGAATTTCGCTCGATTACCATATTTTTGTGTGCTATTGCCCACGCCTTCCGAGTGGGCCCGGCCGCCAGACTCGGATCGCCTAAAAAAATTTCTGGCCATCAATTAGGACCTTAGGAACCATAGTCACCGCCTCGCCATGATCGTTCCTCATTTTTTGCATTTTTTGGCCTAAAAACTAGAATTCCGCCCGATTCCCATATTTTTGTGTGCTATCGCCCACGCCCTCCGAGTGGGTCGGGCCGCCGGAGCCGGATCGCCTAAAAATTTTCCGGACTATCAAATATCACCTAAGGAACCATAGTCACTTCCCCGCCATGATTGTTCCTAGTTTTTTGCGTTTTTCAGCCAAAAAACTAGAATTCCGCGCGATTTCCTTATTTTCGTGTGCTTTAGCCCATGCCTTCCAAGGAGTCCCGGGAACCCCGAACCCCGATCGCCTAAAAAAATTTCGAGGCCATCAAATACGACCTAAGGAACCATAGTAACCACCCCGCCATGATTGTTCCTCATTTGTTGCGTTTTTTGGCCAAAAAACTAGAATTCCGCCCGATTACAATATTTTTGTGTGCTATTGCCCACCCTTCCAAGTGGTTCCGGGACCCCCGGACCCCGATCGCCTAAAATTTTTCCGGGCCGTCAAATACGACCTAAGAAACCATAGTAACCACCCCGCGATCATCGTTTCTCATTTTTTCCATTTTTCGGCCAAAAACCTAGAATTACGCCCGATTCCCATATTTTCGTGTCCTATACCCACGCCTTCCAAGTGGTCCGGGGAGCCGCGGACCCCGATCCCCTAAAAATGTTCCGGACTATCAAATATGACCTAAGGTACCATAGTCACCGCCCCACCATGATCGTTCCAAATGCTTTGCATTTTTCGGCCAAAAAACTAGAACTCCGCGCTATTTGCATGTTTTCGTGTGCTATAGGTTACGCCTTCCGAGTGGTCCCGGGAGACGTGGACCCCGATCGCCTAAACTTTTCCGGGCCATCAAATACGACCTAAGGAACCATAGTCACCGCCCCACCATGATCGTTCCTCATTTATTGCATTTTTCGGCCAAAAAACTAGAATTCCGCTCGATTACCATATTTTTGTGTGCTATTGCCCACGCCTTCCGAGTGGGCCGGGCCGCCGGACTCGGATCGCCTAAAAAATTTCTGGCCATCAATTAGGACCAAAGGAACCATAGTCACCGCCTCTCCATGATCGTTCCTCATTTTTTGCATTTTTTGGCCAAAAACTAGAATTCCGCCCGATTCCAATATTTTTGTGTGCTATCGCCCACGCCTTCCGAGTGGTTCGGGCCCCCCGGAGCCGGATCGCCTAAAAATTTTCCGGACTATCAAATACGACCTAAGAAACCATAGTCACCGCCCCGCCATGATCGTTCCTAGTCTTTTGCGTTTTTCATCCAAAAAACTAGAATTCCGCGCGATTTCCATATTTTCGTGTGCTTTAGCCCATGCCTTCCAAGGGGTCCCGGGAACCCCAAACCCCGATCGTCTAAAAATTTTCCGGGCCATCAAATACGACCTAAGGAACCATAGTAACCACCCCTCCATGATCGTTCCTGATTTTTTGCGTTTTTCGGCCAAACAACTAGAATTTCGCCCGATTCCCATATTTTCGTGTGCTATACCCACGCATTCCGAGTGGTCCCAAGAGCCGCGGACCCCGATCGCCTAAAATTTTTCCGGACTATCAAATAATACCTAAGGAACCATAGTCACCGCCCAGCCATGATCGTTCCTAGTTTTTTCCATTTTTCGGCCAAAAAACTAGAATTCCGCGCGATTCCCTTATTTTCGTGTCCTATAGCCCACGCCTTCCAAGTGAACCCGGGAACTCCGGATCCCTATCGCCTAAAATTTTTCCGGACTATCAAATACGACCTAAGGAACCATAGTCACCGCCCAGCCATGATCATTCCTCATTTGTTGCGTTTTTCGGCCAAAAAACTAGAATTCCGCCCGATTACAATACTTTTATGTGCTATTGCCCACCCTTCCAAGTGGTTCCGGGACCCCCGGACCCCGATCGCCTAAAATTTTTTCGGGCAGTCAAATATGACCTAAGGAACCATAGTAACCGCCCCGCGATCATCGTTTCTCATTTTTTGCATTTTTCGGCCAGAAAACTAGAACTACGCCCGATTCCCATATTTTCGTGTGTTATACCCACGCCTTCCAAGTGGTCCAGGGAGCCGCGGACCCCGATTGCCTAAAATTTTTCCAGACTATCAAATATGACCTAAGGTACCATAGTCACTGCCCCACCATGATCGTTCCAAATGCTTTGCATTTTTCGGCCAAAAAACTAGAACTCCGCGCGATTTGCATATTTTCGTGTGCTATTGCTTACGCCTTCCGAGTGGTCCCGGGAGCCGTGGACCCCGATCGCCTAAAATTTTCCGGGCCATCAAATACGACCTAAGGAACCATAGTCACCGCCCCGCCATGATCGTTCCTCATTTATTGCATTTTTCGGCCAAAAAACTAGAATTCCGCTCGATTACCATATTTTTGTGTGTTGTTGCCCACGCCTTCCGAGTGGGCCGGGCCGCTGGACTCGGATCGCCTAAAAAATTTTCTGGCCATCAATTAGGACCTAAGGAACCATAGTCACCGCTTTGCCATGATCGTTCCTCATTTTTTGCATTTTTTGGCCAAAAAACTAGAATTCCGCCCGATTCCCATATTTTTGTGTGCTATCGCCCACGCCTTCCGAGTGGGTCGGGCCCCCAGAGCCGGATCGCCTAAAAATTTTCTGGACTATCAAATACGACCTAAGGAACCATAGTCACCGCCCCACCATGATCGTTCCTAGTCTTTTGCGTTTTTCAACTAAAAAACTAGAATTCCGCGCGATTTCCATATTTTCATGTGCTTTAGCCTACGCCATCCAAGGGGTCCCGGGAACCCCGAACCCCAATTGCCTAAAAAAATTTTGGGCCATCAAATACGACCTAAGGAACCATAGTAACCACCCCGCCATAATCGTTCCTCATTTTTTGCATTTTGCGGCCAAACAACTAGAATTCCGCGCGATTCCCATATTTTTGTGTGTTATAGCCCACGCCTTCCGAGTGGTCCCGGGACATCCTGACCCCTATTGCCTAAAATTTTTCCGGACTATCAAATACGACCTAAGGAACCATAGTATCTGCCCCGCCATGATCGTTCCACATTTTTTGCGTTTTTCGGCCAAACAACTAGAATTTCGCGCGATACCCATATTTTTGTGTGCTATTGCCCACCCTTCCAAGTGGTTCCGGGACGCCCGGACCCCGATCGCCTAAAATTTTTCCGGGCCGTCAAATATGACATAAGGAACCATAGTAACCGCCCCTCCATCATCGTTACTCATTTTTTACATTTTTGGGCCAAAAAACTAGAATTACGCCCGATTCCCATATTTTCGTGTGCTATACCCACGCCTTCCAAGTGGTCCGGGGAGCCGCGGACCCCGATCGCCTAAAATTTTTCTGGACTATCAAATACAACCTAAGGTACCATAGTCACCGCCCCACCATGATCGTTCCAAATGCTTTGCATTTCTCGGCCAAAAAACTAGAACTCCGCGCGATTTGCATATTTTCGTGTGCTATAGCTTATGCCTTCCGAGTGGTCCCGGGAGCCATGGACCCCGATCGCCTAAAATTTTCCGGGCCATCAAATACGACCTAAGGAACCATAGTCACCGCCCTGCCATGATCGTTCCTCATTTATTGCATTTTTCGGCCAAAAAGCTAGAATTCCGCTCGATTACCATATTTTTGTGTGCCCCACGCCTTCCGAGTGGGTCGGGCCGCCGGACTCGGATCGCCTAAAAAGTTTTCGGGCCATCAATTAGGCCCTAAGGAACCATAGTCACCGCCTCGCCATGATCGTTCCTCATTTTTTGCATTTTTTGGCCAAAAAACTAGAATTTCGCCCGATTCCCATATTTTTGTGTGCTATCGCCCACGCCTTCCGAGTGGTTCGGGCCCCCCGGAGCCGGATCGCCTAAAACTTTTTCGGACTATCAAATACAACCTAAGGAACCATAGACACCGCCCCGCCATGATCGTTCCTAGTCTTTTGCATTTTTCACCGCCCCACCATGATCGTTCCAAATGCTTTGCATTTATCGGCCAAAAAACTAGAACTCCGCGCGATTTGCATATTTTCGTGTGCTATAGTTTACGCCTTCCGAGTGGTCCCGGGAGCCGTGCTCCCCGATCGCCTAAAAATTTTCGGGCCATCAAATACGACCTAAGGAACCATAGTCACCGCCCCGCCATGATCGTTCCTCATTTATTGCATTTTTTGGCCAAAAAACTAGAATTCCGCTCGATTACCATATTTTTGTGTGCTATTGCCCACGCCTTCCGAGTGGGCCGGGCCGCTGGACTCGGATCGCCTAAAAAATTTTCTGGCCATCAATTAGGACCTAAGGAACCATAGTCACCGCCTTGCCATGATCGTTCCTCATTTTTTGCATTTTTTGGCCAAAAAACTAGAATTACGCCCGATTCCCATATTTTTGTGTGCTATCGCCCACGCCTTCCGAGTGGGTCGGGCCCCTGGAGCCGGATCGCCTAAAAATTTTCCGGACTATCAAATACGACCTAAGGAACCATAGTCACCGCCCCGCCATGATCGTTCCTAGTATTTTGCATTTTTCAACCAAAAAACTAGAATTCCGCGCGATTTCCATATTTTCTTACGCTTTAGCCCACGCTTTCCAAGGGGTCCCGGGAACCCCGAACCCCGATCGCCTAAAAACATTTTGGGCCATCAAATATGACCTAAGGAACCATAGTAACCACCCCGCCATGATCGTTCCTCATTTTTTGCATTTTTCGGCCAAACAACTAGAATTCCGCGCGATTCCCATATTTTTGTGTCTTATAGCCCACGCCTTCCGAGTGGTCCCGGGACCTCCTGACCCCTATCGCCTAAAAATTTTTCGGACTATCAAATACGACCTAAGGAACCATAGTATCCGCCCCGCCATGATCGATCCTCATTTTTTGCGTTTTTCGGCCAAACAACTAGAATTTCGCGCGATTCCCATATTTGTGTGTGCTATTGCCCACCCTTCCAAGTGGTTCCGGGACCCCCGGACCCCGATCGCCTAAAATTTTTCTGGGCCGTCAAATACGACCTAAGGAACCCTAGTAACCGCCCCTCCATCATCGTTACTCATTTTTTGCATTTTTGGGCCAAAAAACTAGAATTACGCCCGATTCCCATATTTTCGTGTGCTATACCCACGCCTTCCAAGTTGTCCGGGGAGCCGCGGACCCCGATCGCCTAAAATTTTTCCGGACTATCAAATACGACCTAAGGAACCATAGTCACTGCCCCACCATGATCGTTCCAAATGCTTTGCATTTTTGGGCCAAAAAACTAGAACTCCGCGCGATTTGCATATTTTCGTGTGCTATAGATTATGCCTTCCGAGTGGTCCCGGGAGCCGTGGACCCCGATCGCCTAAAATTTTCCGGGCCATCAAATACAACCTAAGGAACCATAGTCACTGCCCCGCCATGATCGTTCCTCATTTATTGCGTTTTTCGGCCAAAAAGCTAGAATTCCGCTCGATTACCATATTTTTGTGTGCCCCACGCCTTCCGAGTGGGCCGGGCCGCCGGACTCGGATCGCCTAAAAAGTTTTCAGGCCATCAATTAGGACCTAAGGAACCATAGTCACCGCCTCTCCATGGTCGTTCCTCATTTTTTGCATTTTTGGGCCAAAAAACGAGAATTCCGCCCGATTCCCATATTTTTGTGTGCTATCGCCCACGCCTTCCGAGTGGTTCGGGACCCCCAGAGCCGGATCGCCTAAAAATTTCCGGACTATCAAATACAACCTAAGGAACGATAGACACCGCCCCGCCATGATCGTTCCTATTCTTTTGCATTTTTCAGCCAAAAAACTAGAATTCCGCGCGATTTCCATTTTTTTGTGTGTTATAGCCCACGCCTACCGAGTGGTCCGGGGACCTCCTGAACCCTATCGCCTAAAATTTTTCCGGACTATCAAATACGACCTAAGGAACCATAGTATCTGCCCCGCCATGATCTTTCCTCATTTTTTGCGTTTTTCGGCCAAACAACTAGAATTTCGCGCGATTCCCATATTTTTGTGTGTTATAGCCCACGCCTTCCGAGTGGTCCCGGGACCTCCGGACCCCTATCGCCTAATATTTTTCCGGACTATCAAATAATACCAAAGGAACCATAGTCACCTCCCTGCCAAGATCTTTCCACATTTTTTACATGTTACTGAAAAAGACCTAGAATTTCGCTAGATTCCCATATTTTCGTGTGCTATACCCACGCATTCCGAGTAGTCACAAGAGCCTCGGACCCCGATCGCCTAAAAATTTTCCGGGCAATCAAATACGACCTAAGGAACCATAGTATCCGCCCAGCCATGATCGTTCCTTATTTTTTGCATTTTTCGGCAAAACAACTAGAATTCCGCGCGATTCCCATATTTTTGTGTGTTATAGCCCACACCTTCCGAGTGGTCTCGAGACCTCTGGACCCCTATCGCCTAATATTTTTCCGGACTATCAAATAAGACCAAAGGAACCATAGTCACCTCCCTGCCAAGATCTTTCCACATTTTTTGCATGTTACTGAAAAAGACCTAGAATTTCGCTCGATTCCTATATTTTCGTGTGCTATACCCCCGCATTCCGAGTGGTCACAAGAGCCTCGGACCCCGATCGCCTAAAATTTTTCCGGGCAATCAAATACGACCTAAGGAACCATAGTATCCGCCTCGCTATGATCGTTCCTCATTTTTTGCATTTTTTGGCCAAAAAACTATAATTTCGCCCGATTCCCATATTTTTGTGTGCTATCGCCCACGCCTTCCGAGTGGTTCGGGCCCCCCAGAGCCGGATCGCCTAAAACTTTTCCGGACTGTCAAATACAACCTAAGGAACCATAGACACCGCCCCGCCATGATCGTTCATAGTCTTTTGCATTTTTCACCGCCCCACCATGATCGTTCCAAATGCTTTGCATTTATCGGCCAAAAAACTAGAACTCCGCCCAATTTGCATATTTTCGTGTGCAATAGTTTACGCCTTCCGAGTGGTCCCGGGAGCCGTGGTCCCCGATCGCCTAAAAATTTTCGGGCCATCAAATACGACCTAAGGAAACATAGTCACCGCCCCGCCATGATCGTTCCTCATTTATTGCATTTTTGTGCCAAAAAACTAGAATTCCGCTCGATTACCATATTTTTGTGTGCTATTGCCCACGCCTTCCGAGTGGGCCGGGCCGCTGGACTCGGATCGCCTAAAAAATTTTCTGGCCATCAATTAGGACCTAAGGAACCATAGTCACCGCCTCGCCATGATCGTTTCTCATTTTTTGCATTTTTTGGTGAAAAAACTAGAATTCCGCCCGATTCCCATATTTTTGTGTGCTATCGCCCACGCCTTCCGAGTGGGTCGGGCCCCCGGAGCCGGATCGCCCAAAAATTTTCCGGACTATCAAATACGACCTAAGGAACCATAGTCACCGCCCCGCCATGATCGTTCCTAGTATTTTGCGTTTTTCAACCAAAAAACTAGAATTCCGCGCGATTTCCATATTTTCGTGTGCTTTAGCCCACGCTTTCCAAGGGGTCCCGGGAACCCCGAACCCCGATTGCCTAAAAACATTTTGGGCCATCAAATACGACCTAAGGAACCATAGTAACCACCCCGCCATGATCGTTCCTCATTTTTTGCATTTTTCGGCCAAACAACTAGAATTCCGCGCGATTCCCATATATTTGTGTGTTATAGCCCATGCCTTCCGAGTGGTCCCGGGACCTCCTGACCCCTATCGCCTAAAAATTTTCTGGACTATCAAATACGACCTAAGGAACCATAGTATCCGCCTCGCCATGATCGATCCTCATTTTTTGCGTTTTTCGGCCAAAAACTAGAATTTCGCGCGATTCCCATATTTGTGTGTGCTATTGCCCACCCTTCCAAGTGGTTCCGGGACCCCCGGACCCCGATCGCCTAAAATTTTTAAATTTTTTCGGGCCGTCAAATACGACCTAAGGAACCCTAGTAACCGCCCCTCCATCATCGTTACTCATTTTTTGCATTTTAGGGCCAAAAACTAGAATTACGCCCGATTCCCATATTTTGGTGTGCTATACCCACGCCTTCCAAGTTGTCCGGGGAGCCGCGGACCCCAATCGCCTAAAATTTTTCCGGACTATCAAATACGACCTAAGGTACCATAGTCACCGCCCCACCATGATCGTTCCAAATGCTTTGCATTTATCGGCCAAAAAACTAGAACTCCGCGCGATTTGCATATTTTCGTGTGCTATAGATTATGCCTTCCGAGTGGTCCCGGGAGCTGTGGACCCCGATCGCCTAAAATTTTCCGGGCCATCAAATACAACCTAAGGAACCATAGTCACCGCCCCGCCATGATCGTTCCTCATTTATTGCGTTTTTCGGCCAAAAAGCTAGAATTCCGCTCGATTACCATATTTTTGTGTGCCCCACGCCTTCCGAGTGGGCCGGGCCGCCGGACTCGGATCGCCTAAAAAGTTTTCGGGCCATCAATTAGGACCTAAGGAACCATAGTCACCGCCTCTCCATGGTCGTTCCTCATTTTTTGCATTTTTGGGCCAAAAAACTAGAATTCCGCCCGATTCCCATATTTTTGTGTGCTATCGCCCACGCCTTCCGAGTGGTTCGGGATCCCCAGAGCCGGATCGCCTAAAAATTTCCGGACTATCAAATACAACCTAAGGAACGATAGACACCGCCCCGCCATGATCGTTCCTAGTCTTTTGCATTTTTCAGCCAAAAAACTAGAATTCCGCGCGATTTCAATTTTTTTGTGTGTTATAGCCCACGCCTACCGAGTGGTCCGGGGACCTCCTGACCCCTATCGCCTAAAATTTTTCCGGACTATCAAATACGACCTAAGGAACCATAGTATCTGCCCCGCCATGATCTTTCCTCATTTTTTGCATTTTTCGGCCAAACAACTAGAATTCCGCGCGATTCCCATATTTTTGTGTGTTATAGCCCACGCCTTCCGAGTGGTCCCGGGACCTCCGGACCCCTATCGCCTAATATTTTTCCGGACTATCAAATAATACCAAAGGAACCATAGTCACCTCCCAGCCAAGATCTTTCCACATTTTTTGCATGTTACTGAAAAAGACCTAGAATTTCGCTCGATTCCCATATTTTCGTGTGCTATACCCACGCATTCCGAGTGGTCACAAGAGCCTCGGACCCCGATCGCCTAAAAATTTTCCGGGCAATCAAATACGACCTAAGGAACCATAGTATCCGCCCCTCCATGATCGTTCCTTATTTTTTGCATTTTTCGGCCAAACAACTAGAATTCCGCGCGATTCCCATATTTTTGTGTGTTATAGCCCACACCTTCCGAGTGGTCTCGGGACATCCGGACCCCTATCGCCTAATATTTTTCCGGACTATCAAATAAGACCAAAGGAACCATAGTCACCTCCCTGCCAAGATCTTTCCACATTTTTTGCATGTTACTGAAAAAGACCTAGAATTTCGCTCGATTCCCATATTTTCGTGTGCTATACCCACGCATTTCGAGTGGTCACAAGAGCCTCGGACCCCGATCGCCTAAAAATTTTCCGGGCAATCAAATACGACCTAAGGAACCATAGTATCCTCCTCGCCATGATCGTTCCTCATTTTTTGCATTTTTTGGCCAAAAAACTAGAATTTCGTCCGATTCCCATATTTTTGTGTGCTATCGCCCACGCCTTCCGAGTGGTTCGGGACCCCCAGAGCCGGATCGCCTAAAAATTTCCGGACTATCAAATACAACCTAAGGAACGATAGACACCGCCCTGCCATGATCGTTCCTAGTCTTTTGCATTTTTCCGCTAAAAAACTAGAATTCCGCGCGATTTCCATTTTTTTGTGTGTTATAGCCCACGCCTACCGAGTGGTCCGGGGACCTCCCGACCCCTATCGCCTAAAATTTTTCCGGACTATCAAATACGACCTAAGGAACCATAGTATCTGCCCCGCCATGATCTTTCCTCATTTTTTGCGTTTTTCGGCCAAACAACTAGAATTCCGCGCGATTCCCATATTTTTGTGTGTTATAGCCCACGCCTTCCGAGTGGTCCCGGGACCTCCGGACCCCTATCGCCTAATATTTTTCCGGACTATCAAATAATACCAAAGGAACCATAGTCACCTCCCAGCCAAGATCTTTCCACATTTTTTGCATGTTACTGAAAAAGACCTAGAATTTCGCTCGATTCCCATATTGTCGTGTGCTATACCCACGCATTCCGAGTGGTCACAAGAGCCTCGGACCCCGATCGCCTAAAAATTTTCCGGGCAATCAAATACGACCTAAGGAACCATAGTATCCGCCTCGCTATGATCGTTCCTTATTTTTTGCATTTTTCGGCCAAACAACTAGAATTTCGTCCGATTCCCATATTTTTGTGTGCTATCGCCCACGCCTTCCGAGTGGTTCGGGCCCCCCGGAGCCCTATCGCCTAATATTTTTCCGGACTATCAAATAAGACCAAAGGAACCATAGTCACCTCCCTGCTAAGATCTTTCCACATTTTTTGCATGTTACTGAAAAAGACCTAGAATTTCGCTCGATTCCCATATTTTCGTGTGCTATACCCACGCATTCCGAGTGGTCACAAGAGCCTCGGACCCCGATCGCCTAAAAATTTTCCGGGCAATCAAATACGACCTAAGGAACCATAGTATCCTCCTCGCCATGATCGTTCCTCATTTTTTGCATTTTTTGGCCAAAAAACTAGAATTTCGTCCGATTCCCATATTTTTGTGTGCTATCGCCCACGCCTTCCGAGTGGTTCGGGCCCCCCGGAGCCGGATCACCTAAAACTTTTCCGGACTATCAAATACAACCTAAGGAACCATAGACACCGCCCCGCCATGATCGTTCCTAGTCTTTTGCATTTTTCACCGCCCCACCATGATCGTTCCAAATGCTTTGCATTTATCGGCCAAAAAACTAGAACTCCGCGCAATTTGCATATTTTCGTGTGCTATAGTTTACGCCTTCCGAGTGGTCCCGGGACCCGTGGTCCCCGATCGCCTAAAAATTTTCGGGCCATCAAATAAGACCTAAGGAAACATAGTCACCGCCCCGCCATGATCGTTCCTCATTTATTGCATTTTTTGGCCATAAAACTAGAATTCCGCTCGATTACCATATTTTTGTGTGCTATTGCCACGCCTTCCGAGTGGGCCGGGCCGCTGGACTCGGATCGCCTAAAAAGTTTTCTGGCCATCAATTAGGACCTAAGGAACCATAGTCACCGCCTCGCCATGATCGTTCCTCATTTTTTGCATTTTTTGGCCAAAAAACTAGAATTCCGCCCGATTCCCATATTTTTTTGTGCTATCGCCCACGCCTTCCGAGTGGGTCGGGCCCCCGGAGCCGGATCGCCTAAAAATTTTCCGGACTATCAAATACGACCTAAGGAACCATAGTCACCGCCCCGCCATGATCGTTCCTAGTATTTTGCGTTTTTCAACCAAAAAATAGAATTCCGCGCGATTTCCATATTTTTGTGTGCTTTAGCCCACGCTTTCCAAGGGGTCCCGGGAACCCCGAACCCCGATCGCCTAAAAACATTTTGGGCCATCAAATACGACCTAAGGAACCATAGTAACCACCCCGCCATGATCGTTCCTCATTTTTTGCATTTTTCGGCCAAACAACTAGAATTCCGCGCGATTCCCATATTTTTGTGTGTTATAGCCCACGCCTTCCGAGTGGTCCCGGGACCTCCTGACCCCTATCGCCTAAAAATTTTCCGGACTATCAAATACGACCTAAGGAACCATAGTATCCGCCCCGCCATGATCGATCCTCATTTTTTGCGTTTTTCGGCCAAACAACTAGAATTTCGCGTGATTCCCATATTTGTGTGTGCTATTGCCCACCCTTCCAAGTGGTTCCGGGACCCCCCGGACCCCGATCGCCTAAAATTTTTTCGGGCCGTCAAATACGACCTAAGGAACCCTAGTAACCGCCCCTCCATCATCGTTACTCATTTTTTGCATTTTTGGGCCAAAAAACTAGAATTACGCCCGATTCCCATATTTTCGTGTGCTATACCCACGCCTTCCAAGTTGTCCGGGGAGCCGCGGACCCCGATCGCCTAAAATTTTTCCGGACTATCAAATACGACCTAAGGTACCATAGTCACCGCCCCACCATGATCGTTCCAAATGCTTTGCATTTTTGGGCCAAAAAACTAGAACTCCGCGCGATTTGCATATTTTCGTGTGCTATAGATTATGCCTTCCGAGTGGTCCCGGGAGCCGTGGACCCCGATCGCCTAAAATTTTCCGGGCCATCAAATACGACCTAAGGAACCATAGTCACCGCCCCGCCATGATCGTTCCTCATTTATTGCGTTTTTCGGCCAAAAAGCTAGAATTCCGCTCGATTACCATATTTTTGTGTGCCCCACGCCTTCCGAGTGGGCTGGGCCGCCGGACTCGGATCGCCTAAAAAGTTTTCGGGCCATCAATTAGGACATAAGGAACCATAGTCATCGCCCCTCCATGGTCGTTCCTCATTTTTTGCATTTTTGGGCCAAAAAACTAGAATTCCGCCCGATTCCCATATTTTTGTGTTCTATCGCCCACGCCTTCCGAGTGGTTCGGGACCCCCAGAGCCGGATCGCCTAAAAATTTCTGGACTATCAAATACAACCTAAGGAACGATAGACACCGCCCCGCCATGATCGTTCTTAGTCTTTTGCATTTTTCAGCCAAAAAACTAGAATTCCGCGCGATTTCCATTTTTTTGTGTGTTATAGCCCACGCCTACCGAGTGGTCCGGGGACCTCCTGACCCCTATCGCCTAAAATTTTTCCGGACTATCAAATACGACCTAAGGAACCATAGTATCTGCCCCGCCATGATCTTTCCTCATTTTTTGCGTTTTTCGGCCAAACAACTAGAATTCCGCGCGATTCCCATATTTTGGTGTGTTATAGCCCACGCCTTCCGAGTGGTCCCGGGACCTCCGGACCCCTATCGCCTAATATTTTTCCAGACTATCAAATAATACCAAAGGAACCATAGTCACCTCCCTGCAAAGATCTTTCCACATTTTTTGCATGTTACTGAAAAAGACCTAGAATTTCGCTCGATTCCCATATTTTCATGTGCTATACCCACGCATTCCGAGTGGTCACAAGAGCCTCGGACCCCGATCGCCTAAAAATTTTCCGGGCAATCAAATACGACCTAAGGAACCATAGTATCCGCCCCGCCATGATCGTTCCTTATTTTTTGCATTTTTCGGCCAAACAACTAGAATTCCGCGCGATTCCCATATTTTTGTGTGTTATAGCCCACACCTTCCGAGTGGTCTCGGGACCTCCGGACCCCTATCAACTAATATTTTTCTGGACTATCAAATAAGACCAAAGGAACCATAGTCACCTCCCTGCCAAGATCTTTCGACATTTTTTGCATGTTACTGAAAAAGACCTAGAATTTCGCTCGATTCTCATATTTTCGTGTGCTATACCCACGCATTCCGAGTGGTCACAAGAGCCTCGGACCCCGATCGCCTAAAAATTTTCCGGGCAATCAAATACGACCTAAGGAACCATAGTATCCGCCTCGCCATGATAGTTCCTTATTTTTTGCATTTTTCGGCCAAACAACAAGAATTCCGCGCGATACCCATATTTTTGTGTGTTATAGCCCACACCTTCCGAGTGGTCCCGGGACCTCCGGACCCCTATCGCCTAAAATTTTTCCGGACTATCAAATACGACCTAAGGAACCATAGTATCCACCCCGCCATGATTGTTTCTCATTTTTTGCGTTTTTCGGCCAAACAACTAGAATTCCGCGCGATCCCATATTTTTGTGTGTTATAGCCCACGCCTTCCGAGGGGTCCCGGGACCTCAGGACCCCGATCGCCTAAAAATTTTCTGTACTATCAAATACGACCTAAGGAACCATAGTATCCGCCCCACCATGATCGTTCCTCATTTTTTGCGTTTTTCGGCCAAACAACTAGAATTTCGCCCGATTCCCACATTTTTGTGTGCTATACCCACGCATTCCGAGTGTTCCCAAGAGATGCGGACCCCGATAGCCTAAAATTTTTCCGGACTATCAAATAAGACCTAAGGAACCATAGTCACTTCCCAGCCATGATCGTTCCTAGTTTTTTCCGTTTTTCGGCCAAAAAACATGAATTCCGCGCGATTCCCATATTTTCGTGTCCAATAGCCCACGCCTTCCAAGTGAACCCGGGAACACCGGACCCCTATCGCCTAAACATTTTCCAGACTATCAAATACGACCTAAGGAACCATAGTCACTGCCCAGGCATGATCGTTCCTTATTTTTTGCATTTTTCGGCAAAAAAACTAAAATTCCGCCCGATTACAATATTATTGTGTGCTATTGCCCCCCCTTCCAAGTGGTTCCGGGACCCCCGGACCCCGATCGCCTAACATTTTTTTGGGCCGTCAAATACGACCTAAGGAAGCATAGTAACCGCCCTGCCATCATCGTTTCTCATTTTTTGCATTTTTCGGCCAAAAAACTAGAATTACGCCCGATTCCCATATTTTCGTGTGCTATACCCACGCCTTCCAAGTGGTCCGGGGAGCCGCGGACCCCGATCGCCTAAAATTTTTCCTGACTATCAAATATGACCTAAGGTACCATAGTCACCGCCCCACCATGATCATTTCAAATGCTTTGCATTTCTCGGCCAAAAAACTTGAACTCCGCGCGATTTGCATATTTTAGTGTGCTATAGCTTACGCCTTCCGAGTGGTCCCGGGAGCCGTGGACCCCGATCGGCTAAAATTTTCCAGGCCATCAAATACGACCTAAGGAACCATAGTCACCGCCCCGCTATGATCGTTCCTCATTTATTGCATTTTTCGGCCAAAAAACTAGAATTCCGCTCGATTATCATATTTTTGTGTGCTATATTGCCCACGCCTTCCGAGTGGGCAGGCCGCCGGACTCGGATCGCCTAAAAAAATTTCGGGCCATCAATTAGGACCTAAGGAACCATAGTCACCATCTCGCCATGATCGTTCATCATGTTTTGCCAAAAAACTAGAATTTCACTCGATTACCATATTTTTGTGTGCTATTGCCCACGCCTTCCGAGTAGGCCGGGCCGCCGGACTCCGATTGCCTAAAAAGTTTTCGGGCCATCAATTAGGACCTAAGGAACCACAGTCACCGCCTCGCCATGATCGTTCCTCATTTTTTGCATTTTTTGGCCAAAAAACTAGAATTCCGCCCGATTCCCATATTTTTGTGTGCTATCGCCCACGCCTTCCGAGTGGGTCAGGCCCCCGGAGCCGGGTTGCCTAAAAATTTTCCGGACTATCAAATATGACCTAAGGAACCATAGTCACCGCCCCGCCATGATCTTTCCAAATGCTTTGCATTTTTCGGCCAAAAAACTAGAACTCCGCGCGATTTGCATATTTTCGTGTGCTATAGCTTACGCCTTCCGAGTGGTCCCGGGAAACGTGGACCCCGATCGCCTAAAATTTTACGGGCCTTCAAATATGACCTAAGGATCCATAGTCACCGCCTCGCCATGATCGTTCCTCATTTATTGCAATTTTCAGCCAAAAAACTAGAATTCTGTTCTATCACCATATTTTTGTGTGCTATTGTCCACGCCTTCCGAGTGGGCCGGGCCGCCGGACTCGGATCGCCTAAAAATATTTCTGGCCATCAATTAGGACCTAAGGAACCATAGTCACCACCTCGGCATTATCGTTCCTGATTTTTTGCATTGTTTGGCCAAAAAACTAGAATTCCGCCCGATTCCCATATTTTTGTGTGCTATCGCCCACGCCTTCCGAGTGGGTAGGGCCCCCGGGAGCCGGATCGCCTAAAAATTTTCCGGACTATCAAATACGACCTAAGAAACCATAGTCACCGCCCCGCCATGATCGTTCCTAGTCTTTTGCGTTTTTCAGCCAAAAAACTAGAATTCCGCGCGATTTCCATATTTTCGTGTGCTTTAGCCCACGCCTTCCAAGGGGTCCCGGGAACCCCGAACCCCGATCATCTAAAAATTTTCTGGGCCATCAAATACGACCTAAGGAACCATAGTAACCACCCCGCCATGACCGTTCCTCATTTTTTGCATTTTTCGGCCAAACAACTAGAATTTCGCCCGATTCCCATATTTTCGTGTGCTATACCCACGCATTCCGAGTGAACCTGGGAATTCCGGACCCCTATCGCCTAAAATTTTTCCGGACTATCAAATACGACCTAAGGAACCATAGTCACCGCCCAGCCATGATCATTCCTCATTTGTTGTGTTTTTCGGCCAAAAAACTAGAATTCCGCCCGATTACAATATTTTTACTTCCAAGTGGTTCCGGGACCCCCGGATCCCGATCGCCTAAAATTTTTTCGGGCCGTCAAATACGACCTAAGGAACCATAGTAACCGCCTCGCGATCATCGTTTCTCATTTTTTGCATTTTTCGGCCAAAAACTAGAATTACGCCCGATTCCCATATTTTCGTGTGCTATACCCACGCCTTCCAAGTGGTCCGGGGAGCCGCGGATCCCGATCGCCTAAAATTTTTCCGGACTATCAAATACGACCTAAGGTACCATAGTCACCGCCCCACCATGATCGCTCCAAATGCTTTGCATTTTTCGGCCAAAAAACTAGAACTCCGTGCGATTTGCATATTTTCGTGTGCTATAGCTTACGCCTTCCGAGTGGTCCCGGGAGCCGTGGACCCCGATCGCCTAAAATTTTCCTGGCCATCAAATACGACCTAAGGAACCATAATCACCGCCCCGCCATGATCGTTCCTCATTTATTGCATTTTTCGGCCAAAAAGCTAGAATTCCGCTCGATTACCATATTTTTGTGTGCCCCACGCCTTCCGAGTGGGCCGGGCTGCCGGACTCGGATCGCCTAAAATGTTTTCGGGCCATCAATTAGGACCTAAGGAACCATAGTCACCGCCTCGCCATGATCGTTCCTCAGTTTTTGCATTTTTTGGCCAAAAAACTAGAATTCCGCTTGATTCCCATATTTTTGTGTGTTATAGCCCACGCCTTCCGAGTGGTCCCGGGACCTCCGGACCCCTATCGCCTAATATTTTTCCGGACTGTCAAATAAGACCAAAGGAACCATAGTCACCGCCATGACAAGATCTTTCCACATTTTTTGCATGTTACTGAAAAAGACCTAGAATTTCGCTCGATTCCCATATTTTCGTGTGCTATACCCACGCATTCCGAGTGGTCACAAGAGCCGCGGACCCCGATCGCCAAAAAATTTTCCGGGAAATCAAATACGACCTAAGGAAGCATAGTATCCGCCCTGCCATGACCGTTCATTATTTTTTGCATTTTTCGGCTAAACAACTAGAATTCCGCGCGATTCCCAAATTTTTGTGTGTTTTAGCCCACACCTTCCGAGTGGTCCCGGGACCTCCGGACCCCTATCGCCTAAAATTTTTCCGGACTATCAAATACGACCTAAGGAACAATAGTCACCGCCCAGCCATGATCCTTCCTAGTTTTTTCCGTTTTTTGGCCAAAAACAAGAATTCCGTGCGATTCCCATATTTTCGTGTCCTATAGCCCCCGCCTTCCAAGTGAACCTGGGAACTCCGGACCCCTATCGCCTAAAATTTTTTTGGACTATCAAATACGACCTAAGGAACCATAGTCACCGCCCAGCCATGATCATTCCTCATTTGTTGCGTTTTTCGGCCAAAAAATTAGAATTCCGCCCGATTACAATATTTTTGTGTGCTATTGCCCACCCTTCCAAGTGGTTCCGGGACCCCCGGACCCCGATCGCCTAAAATTTTTCTGGGCAGTCAAATACGACCTAAGGAACCATAGTAACCGCCCCGCCATCATCGTTTCTCATTTTTTGCATTTTTCGACCAAAAAACTAGAATTACGCCCGATTCCCATATTTTCGTGTGCTATACCCACGCCTTCCAAGTGGTCCGGGGAGCTGCAGACCCCGATCGCCTAAAACTTTTCCGGACTATCAAATACGACCTAAGGTACCATAGTCACTGCCCCACCATGATCGTTCCAAATGCTCTGCATTTTTTGGCCAAAAAACTAGAACTCCGCGCGATTTGCATATTTTAGTGTGCTATATAGCTTACGCCTTCCGAGTGGTCCCGGGAGCCGTGGACCCCGATCGCCTAAAATTTTCCGGGCCATCAAATATGACCTAAGGAACCATAATCACCGCCCCGCCATGATCGTTCCTCATTTATTGCGTTTTCCGGCCAAAAAACTAGAATTTCGCTCGATTACCATATTTTTGTGTGCCCCACGCCCTCCGACTGGGCCGGGCCGCCGAACTCGGATCGCCTATAAAATTTTCGGGCCATCAATTAGGACCTAAGGAACCATAGTCACCACCTCGCCATGATCGTTCCTTATTTTTTGCATTTTTTGGCCAAAAAACTAGAATTCCGCCCGATTTCCATATTTTTGAGTGCATTTGCCCACGCCTTCCGAGTGGGTCGGCCCCCCCTGAGCCGGATCGCCTAAAAATTTTCCGGACTATCAAATACGACCTAAGGAACCATAGTCACCGCCCCGCCATGATTGTTCCTAGTCTTTTGCATTTTTCAGCCAAAAAACTAGAATTCCGCGCGATATCCATATTTTCGTGTGCTTTAGCCCACGCCTTCCAAGGGGTCCCGAGAACCCCGATCGCCTAAAAATTTTTCGGGCCATCAAATACGACCTAAGGAACCATAGTTACCACCCCGCCATAATCGTTCCACATTTTTTGCATTTTCCGGCCAAACAACTAGAATTCCGCGCGATTCCCATATTTTTGTGTGTTATAGCCCACGCCTTCCGAGTGGTCTCGGGACCTCTTATAGCCCACGCCTTCCTAGTGGTCCCGGGAACTCTGGACCCCTATCGCCTAATATTTTTTCGGACTATCAAATAAGACCAAAGGAACCATAGTCATCGCCCAGCCAAGATCTTTCCACATTTTTTGCATGTTACTGAAAAAGACCTAGAATTTTGCCCGATTCCCATATTTTCGTGTGCTATACCCACGCATTCCGAGTGGTCCCAAGTGCCGCGGACCCCGATCGCCTACAAATTTTCCGGGCAATCAAATACGACCTAAGGAACTATAGTATCTGCCCCGCCATGATCGTTCCTTATTTTTTGCGTTTTTCGGCCAAACAACTAGAATTCCGCGCGATTCCCATATTTTTGTTTGTTATAGCCCACACCTTCCGAGTGGTCCCGGGACCTCCAGACCCCTATCGCCTAAAATTTTTCCGGACTATCAAATACGACCTAAGGAACCATAGTTACCACCCTTCCATGATCATTCCTCATTGTTTGCATTTTTCGGCCAAACAACTAGAATTCCGCGCGATTCTCATATTTTTGTGTGTTATAGCCCACGCCTTCCGAGTGGTCCCGGGACCTCTTATAGCCCACGCCTTCCGAGTGGTCCCAGGAACTCCAGACCCCTATTGCCTAATATGTTTCCGGACTATCAAATAAGACCAAAGGAACCATAGTTACCGCCCTACCAAGATCTTTCCACATTTTTTGCATGTTACTGAAAAAGACCTAGAATTTCGCCCGATTCCCATATTTTCGTGTGCTATACCCACGCATTCCGAGTGGTCCCAAGAGCCGCGGACCCCGATCGCCTAAAAATTTTCCGGGCAATCAAATACGACCTAAGGAACCATAGTATCCGCCCCGCCATGATCGTTCCTTATTTTTTGCGTTTTTCGGCAAAAAAGGTAGAATTCCGCGCGATTCCCATATTTTTGTGTGTTATAGCCCACACCTTCCGAGTGGTCCCGGGACCTCCAGACCCCTATCGCCTAAAATTTTTCTGGACTATCAAATACGACCTAAGGAACCATAGTATCCGCCCCGCCATGATCGTTCCTCGTTTTTTGCATTTTTCGGCCAAACAACTAGAATTCCGCGCGATCCCATATTTTTGTGTGTTATAGCCCATGCCTTCCGAGTGGTCCCGGGTCTCCGGACCCCTATCGCCTAAAATTTTTCCGGACTATCAAATACGACCTAAGGAACCATAGTATCCTCCCCGCCATGATCGTTCCTTATTTTTTGCATTTTTCGGCCAAACAACTAGAATTTCGCGCGATCCCATATTTTTGTGTGTTATAGCCCATGCCTTCCGAGTGGTCCCGGGTCTCCGGACCCCTATCGCCTAAAATTTTTCCGGACTATCAAATAAGACCTAAGGAACCATAGTCACCGCCCAGCCTTGATCGTTCCTAGTTTATTCCGTTTTTCGGCCAAAAAACTAGAATTCCGCGCGATTCCCATATTTTCGTGTCCTATAGCCCACGCCTTCCAAGTGAACCCGGGAACTCCGGACCCCTATCGCCTAAACGTTTTCCGGACTATCAAATACGACCTAAGGAACCATAGTCACCGCCCAGGCATGATCATTCCGCATTTGTTGCGTTTTTCGGCAAAAAAACTAGAATTCCGCCCGATTACAATATTATTGTGTGCTATTGCCCACCCTTCCAAGTGGTTCCGGGACCCCCGGACCCCGATCGCCTAAAATTTTTCCGGGCCGTCAAATACGACCTAAGGAAGCATAGTAACCGCCCTGCCATCATCGTTTCTCATTTTTTGCATTTTTCGGCCAAAAAACTAGAATTACGCCCGATTCCCATATTTTCGTGTGCTATACCCACGCCTTCCAAGTGGTCCGGGGAGCCGCGGACCCCGATCGCCTAAAATTTTTCCTGACTATCAAATACGACCTAAGGTACCATAGTCACCGCCCCACCATGATCATTTCAAATGCTTTGCATTTCTCGGCCAAAAAACTTGAACTTCGCGCGATTTGCATATTTTAGTGTGCTATAGCTTACGCCTTCCGAGTGGTCCCGGGAGCCGTGGACCCTGATCGGCTAAAATTTTCCGGGCCATCAAATACGACCTAAGGAACCATAGTCACCGCCCCGCTATGATCGTTCCTCATTTATTGCATTTTTCGGCCAAAAAACTAGAATTCCGCTCGATTATCATATTTTTGTGTGCTATATTGCCCACGCCTTCCGAGTGGGCAGGCCGCCGGACTCGGATCGCCTAAAAATTTTCTGGGCCATCAAATACGACCTAAGGAACCATAGTAACCACCCCGCCATGATCGTTCCTCTTTTTTTGCATTTTTCGGCCAAACAACTAGAATTTCGCCCGATTCCCATATTTTCGTGTCCTATAGCCCACGCCTTCCAAGTGAACCCGGGAATTCCGGACCCCTATCGCCTAAAATTTTTCCGGACTATCAAATACGACCTAAGGAACCATAGTCACCGCCCAGCCATGATCATTCCTCATTTGTTGCGTTTTTCGGCCAAAAAACTAGAATTCCACCCGATTACAATATTTTTATGTGCTATTGCCCACCCTTCCAAGTGGTTCCGGGACCCCCGGACCCCGATCGCCTAAAATTTTTTCGGGCCGTCAAATACGACCTAAGGAACCATAGTAACCTCCCCGCGATCATGGTTTCTCATTTTTTGCATTTTTCGGCCAAAAACTAGAATTACGCCCGATTCCCATATTTTCGTGTACTATACCCACGCCTTCCATATGGTCCGGGGAGCCGCGGATCCCGATCGCCTAAAATTTTTCCGGACTATCAAATACGACCTAAGGTACCATAGTCACCGCCCCACCATGATCGTTCCAAATGCTTTGCATTTTTCGGCCAAAAAACTAGAACTCCGCGCGATTTGCATATTTTCGTGTGCTATAGCTTACGCCTTCCGAGTGGTCCCGGGAGCCGTGGACCCCGATCGCCTAAAATTTTCCTGGCCATCAAATACGACCTAAGGAACCATAGTCACCGCCCCGCCATGATCGTTCCTCATTTATTGCATTTTTCGGCCAAAAAGCTAGAATTCCGCTCGATTACCATATTTTTGTGTGCCCCACGCCTTCCGAGTGGGCCGGGCTGCCGGACTCGGATCGCCTAAAATGTTTTCGGGCCTTCAATTAGGACCTAAGGAACCATAGTCACTGCCTCGCCATGATCGTTCCTCATTTTTTGCATTTTTTGGCCAAAAAACTAGAATTCCGCGCGATTCCCATATTTTTGTGTGTTATAGCCCACGCCTTCCGAGTGGTCCCGGGACCTCCGGACCCCTATCGCCTAATATT
This sequence comes from Nicotiana tomentosiformis, assembly GCF_000390325.3. Lineage (NCBI taxonomy): Eukaryota > Viridiplantae > Streptophyta > Magnoliopsida > Solanales > Solanaceae > Nicotiana > Nicotiana tomentosiformis. Next base: position 103,461 of record NW_027174580.1, read on the forward strand.
TTTCCGGACTGTCAAATAAGACCAAAGGAACCATAGTCACCGCCCTGACAAGATCTTTCCACATTTTTTGCATGTTACTGAAAAAGACCTAGAATTTCGCTCGATTCCCATATTTTCGTGTGCTATACCCACTCATTCCGAGTGGTCACAAGAGCCGCGGACCCCGATCGCCAAAAAATTTTCCGGGCAATCAAATACGACCTAAGGAACCATAGTATCCGCCCCGCCAGGACCGTTCCTTATTTTTTGCATTTTTCGGCCAAACAACTAGAATTCCGCACGATTCCCAAATTTTTGTGTGTTATAGCCCACACCTTCCGAGTGGTCCCGGGACCTCCGGACCCCTATCGCCTAAAATTTTTCCGAACTATCAAATACGACCTAAGGAACCATAGTATCCGCTCCGCCATGATTATTCCTCATTTTTTGCATTTTTCGGCCAAACAACTACAATTCCGCGTGATCCCATATTTTTGTGTGTTATAGCCCACGCCTTCCGAGTGGTCCCGGGTCTCCGGACCCCTATCGCCTAAAATTTTTCCGGACTATCAAATAAGACCTAAGGAACAATAGTCACCGCCCAGCCATGATCGTTCCTAGTTTTTTCCGTTTTTTGGCCAAAAAACAAGAATTCCGTGCGATTCCAAGTGAACCTGGGAACTCCGGACCCCTATCGCCTAAATTTTTTTTGGACTATCAAATACGACCTAAGGAACCATAGTCACCGCCCAGCCATGATCATTCCTCATTTGTTGCGTTTTTCGGCCAAAAAACTAGAATTCCGCCCGATTACAATATTATTGTGTGCTATTGACCACCCTTCCAAGTGGTTCCGGGACCCCCGGACCCCGATCGCCTAAAATTTTTCCGGGCCGTCAAATACGACCTAAGGAAGCATAGTAACCGCCCTGCCATCATCGTTTCTCATTTTTTGCATTTTTCGGCCAAAAAACTAGAATTACGCCCGATTCCCATATTTTCGTGCTATACCCACGCCTTCCAAGTGGTCCGGGGAGCCGCGGACCCCGATCGCCTAAAATTTTTCCTGACTATCAAATACGACCTAAGGTACCATAGTCACCGCCCCACCATAATCATTTCAAATGCTTTGCATTTCTCGGCCAAAAAACTTGAACTCCGCGCGATTTGCATATTTTAGTGTGCTATAGCTTACGCCTTCCGAGTGGTCCCTGGAGCCGTGGACCCCGATCGGCTAAAATTTTTCGGGCCATCAAATACGACCTAAGGAACCATAGTCACCGCCCCGCTATGATCGTTCCTATTTATTGCATTTTTCGGCCAAAAAACTGGAATTCCGCTCGATTATCATATTTTTGTGTGCTATATTGCCCACGCCTTCCGAGTGGGCAGGCCGCCGGACTCGGATCGCCTAAAAAAATTTCGGGCCATCAATTAGGACCTAAGGGACCATAGTCACCATCTCGCCATGATCGTTCATCATGTTTTGCCAAAAAACTAGAATTTCACTCGATTACCATATTTTTGTGTGCTATTGCCCACGCCTTCCGAGTAGGCCGGGCCGCCGGACTCCGATCGCCTAAAAAATTTTCGGGCCATCAATTAGGACCTAAGGAACCATAGTCACTGCCTCGCCATGATCGTTCCTCATTTTTTGCATTTTTTGGCCAAAAAACTAGAATTTCGCCCGATTCCCATATTTTTGTGTGCTATCGCCCACGCCTTCCGAGTGGGTCGGGCCCCAGAGCCGGATTGCCTAAAAATTTTCCGGACTATCAAATATGACCTAAGGAACCATAGTCACCGCCCCGCCATGATCGTTCCAAATGCTTTGCATTTTTCGGCCAAAAAACTAGAACTCCGCGCGATTTGCATATTTTCGTGTGCTATAGCTTACGCCTTCCGAGTGGTCCCGGGAAACGTGGACCCCGATCGCCTAAAATTTTACGGGCCATCAAATATGACCTAAGGAACCATAGTCACCGCCCCGCCATGATCGTTCCTCATTTATTGCAATTTTCAGCCAAAAAACTAGAATTCTGCTCTATTACCATATTTTTGTGTGCTATTGTCCACGCCTTCCGAGTGGGCCGGGCCGCCGGACTCGGATCGCCTAAAAATATTTCTGGCCATCAATTAGGACCTAAGGAACCATAGTCACCGCCTCGGCATTATCGTTCCTGATTTTTTGCATTGTTTGGCCAAAAAACTAGAATTCCGCCCGATTCCCATATTTTTGTGTGCTATCGCCCACGCCTTCCGAGTGGGTAGGGCCCCCGGCAGCCGGATCGCCTAAAAATTTTCCGGACTATCAAATACGACCTAAGAAACCATAGTCACCGCCCCGCCATGATCGTTCCTAGTCTTTTGTGTTTTTCAGCCAAAAAATTAGAATTCCGCGCGATTTCCATATTTTCGTGTGCTTTAGCCCACGCCTTCCAAGGGGTCCCGGGAACCCCGAACCCCGATCATTTAAAAATTTTCTGGGCCATCAAATACGACCTAAGGAACCATAGTAACCACCCCACCATGATCGTTCCTCGTTTTTTGCATTTTTCGGCCAAACAACTAGAATTTCGCCCGATTCCCATATTTTCGTGTGCTATACCCACGCATTCCGAGTGAACCCGGGAATTCCGGACCCCTATCGCCTAAAATTTTTCCGGACTATCAAATACGACCTAAGGAACCATAGTCACCGCCCAGCCATGATCATTCCTCATTTGTTGCGTTTTTCGGCCAAAAAACTAGAATTCCGCCCGATTACAATATTTTTATGTGCTATTGCCCACCCTTCCAAGTGGTTCCGGGACCCCCGGACCCCGATCGCCTAAAATTTTTTCAGGCCGTCAAATACGACCTAAGGAACCATAGTAACCGCCCCGCGATCATGGTTTCTGATTTTTTGTATTTTTTGGCCAAAAACTAGAATTACGCCCGATTCCCATATTTTCGTGTGCTATACCCACGCCTTCCATGTGGTCCGGGGAGCCGCGGATCCCGATCGCCTAAAATTTTTCCGGACTATCAAATATGACCTAAGGTACCATAGTCACCGCCCCACCATGATCGTTCCAAATGCTTTGCATTTTTCGGCCAAAAAACTAGAACTCCGCGCGATTTGCATATTTTCGTGTGCTATAGCTTACGCCTTCCGAGTGGTCCTGGGAGCCGTGGACCCCGATCGCCTAAAATTTTCCTGGCCATCAAATATGACCTAAGGAACCATAGTCACCGCCCCGCCATGATCGTTCCTCATTTATTGCATTTTTCGGCCAAAAAGCTAGAATTCCGCTCGATTACCATATTTTTGTGTGCCCCACGCCTTCCGAGTGGGCCGGGCTGCCGGACTTGGATCGCCTAAAATGTTTTCGGGCCATCAATTAGGACCTAAGGAACCATAGTCACCGCCTCGCCATGATTGTTCCTCATTTTTTGCATTTTTTGGCCAAAAAGCTAGAATTCCGCGCGATTCCCATATTTTTGTGTGTTATAGCCCACGCCTTCCGAGTGGTCCCGGGACCTCCGGACCCCTATCGCCTAATATTTTTCCGGACTGTCAAATAAGACCAAAGGAACCATAGTCACCGCCCTGACAAGATCTTTCCACATTTTTTGCATGTTACTGAAAAAGACCTAGAATTTCGCTCGATTCCCATATTTTCGTGTGCTATACCCACTCATTCCGAGTGGTCACAAGAGCTGCGGACCCCGATCGCCAAAAAATTTTCCGGGCAATCAAATACGACCTAAGGAACCATAGTATCCGCCCCGCCAGGACCGTTCCTTATTTTTTGCATTTTTCGGCCAAACAACTAGAATTCCGCGCGATTCCCAAATTTTTGTGTGTTATAGCCCACACCTTCCGAGTGGTCATCGCACAGGCTTGATTCAAACCATTCAATAGTCATGTCAGTTTTGTTGGTGATGCAATTTAAGATCCTCACACCCATCTAATTGATTTTCTTGAATTATTCAAAACTTGCAGGTACAATAAAGTTACAACAGATGCTATCAGGTTGTGGTTTTTTCCTTTTTTATTAAAAGGTGAAGCCAAAACATGGTTGCAAAGCCTGCCTAGAGGTTCCATTACAACAAGGGACCAAATGACCCAAAAATTTCTTAATAAATATTTTTCACCTGCAAAAACAATTAAAATGAAGCAAAAAATCAATAATTTTATGCAGATAGGTACTGAATCTGTATACCAGGCATGGGAAAGATTAGCAGTAATGTTAAGAAGATGCCCACATCATGGTATCCAAGACCCTGATATTTTATATATTTTCTATCACGATCTTAAATCCTCTATTAGAAATGTAATTGATGCAGCATCAAGAGGATCAATAATGGGAAAAACTACTGCAGAAGCAATGCAATTGCTTAATGAGATTTCAAAAAATACTGTTCAATGCTCAGACATAATGATTATCAAGAAAACAGCATGAGTAAATCAAGTTGAAGCTTTGAATTCATTGACACAACAAATTGCGAACTTAACACAAAAAGTTGAGGCCTTTCATGTAGGTTCTCACTCATCATCCCAACTTGAGAATTGTGATATTTGTCAAGGTAATCAGCCTAATCATAAATGTCAAGCTTCAACACAAAATGAGGAACATGTAAATGTGATTGGTTATAGAAATAATTACTCATTCGGTAGTTCCATGGCATAAAAACATCCAGGATTTCAATGGAGTAATCCTAATGGTGTTGAAAATCCTCAAAGATTTTTTAATCAAAATCAGCAGGTACAGGGACCACCTGGTTTTCAAAATCAAAATAGAGGGCAACAAAATTTTCAACAATAACAGCAGCAGCCTCAAAAATCTCATCAACAAAGCCTTGAAGACCTGATGTACAAATTCATTAAGGCTACTGATGAGAAGGTTGAAAGTCAACATTCAGCTATCAAGAATTTTGAAATTCAGGTAAGCCAATTAGCAACCCTCATGTCTGGACAAATTCAAGGTGCTCTATCAATTATAAATTAATTATATCTTTTTTAGTTAATTCAAGATAATTATTTTTTCCTAATTACACCAATTTATATTCTAAAAGTTCAATTCATATCCAAAAGGTCCAATTCATACCTTAAAAGTTCAATTCATATCCTAAAAGTTCAATTCACAAGAACAAATCCTAAAAACTAAAATTTCAATTCATATCCTACGAGTTTAAACATAAACTAGCTAAACTAAAGAAATTCAACCCATACCCTAAAAGTTCGATTCACAAGAACAAATAAATTTATTCTACAATTATAAATTAATTATATCTTTTTAGTTAATTCAAGATAATTATTTTTTCCTAATTACACCAATTTATATCCTAAAAGTTCAATTCATATCCAAAAGGTCCAATTCATATCTTAAAAGTTCAATTCATATCCTAAAAGTTCAATTCACAAGAACAAATCCTAAAAACTAAAATTTCAATTCATATCCTACGAGTTTAAACATAAACTAACTAAACTAAAGAAATTCAACCCATACCCTAAAAGTTCGATTCACAAGAACAAATTAATTTATTCTATAATTATAAATTAATTATATCTTTTTTAGTTAATTCAAGATAATTATTTTTTTCTAATTACATCAATTTATATCCTAAAAGTTCAATTCATATCCAAAAGGTCCAATTCATATCTTAAAAGTTCAATTCATATCCTAAAAGTTCAATTCACAAGAACAAATCCTAAAAACTAAAATTTCAATTCATATCCTACGAGTTTAAACATAAACTAACTAAACTAAAGAAATTCAACTCATACCCTAAAAGTTTGATTCACAAGAACAAATTAATTTATTCTACAATTATAAATTAATTATATCTTTTTTAGTTAATTCAAGATAATTATTTTTTCCTAATTACACCAATTTATATCCTAAAAGTTCAATTCATATCCAAAAGATCTAATTCATATCTTAAAAGTTCAATTCATATCCTAAAAGTTCAATTCACAAGAACAAATCCTAAAAACTAAAATTTCAATTCATATCCCATGAGTTTAAACATAAACTAACTAAACTAAAGAAATTCAACCCATACCCTAAAGTTTGATTCACAAGAACAAATTAATTTATTCACAATTATAAATTAATTATATCTTTTTAGTTAATTCAAGATAATTATTTTTTTCTAATTACACCAATTTATATCCTAAAAGTTCAATTCATATCCAAAAGGTCCAATTCATATCTTAAAAGTTCAATTCATATCCTAAAAGTTCAATTCACAAGAACAAATCCTAAAACCTAAAATTTCAATTCATATCCTACGAGTTTAAACATAAACTAACTAAACTAAAAAAATTCAACCCATACCCTAAAAGTTCGATTCATAACTAATTGACTAATTAACAAAACTAATTAGTTAATAAAACTAATTAAAACAAGACCTAAACCCTAATCCTTAATAAAAGGCAATGTTCAAATAATTGAAACACTAATCAATTGAAATTAATTCATAACTAATTAACAAAACCTAGAAATAATAAATAAATGGGTTGTAATTCAAACCTAGAAATTTTAGGAGATGGAGAAGGAGAGGGGCGGTAGTGGCAGTGGCAGCGGCGACGGCTAGGGCTGGGCGATGGCAACGCGCGGTGGGGAATGAGATTTATGTGAGAGAAATAGAGAAGGAGAGGGGAAGGTTTTGAGTGAGGGAAATAGAGAAGAGAGGGAAAAATAAGAGAGAAATGGGGGTTTTCCCCGTTTTTCAATTCTCTGATTTCAGAATTACCGACCAAAGTTGGTCGGTAATTTTGGTCGGTACATTAAGTGTTGACCGTTTGACCAAAAACCGACCAACTTTGGTCGGTTTTTTTTAAAAAAAAATTAATTTTTTTTGTGTGTTTTTTCTTAAAATATTATAAACTATAAAAAAATATTATAAACTACAAGCATTTATTTTATTTAACTATGCAATTATTATAAATAATTATAAACTATAAGCATAATCTTTATAAATAATTATATTAACTATTTAATTTTAATAAATTATAATAGCATCTATCTAAGTAAATTTTCTAAGTTATAATTAAGTATGTGAGTAATTTCTCTCTCACACACATACACTATATTGTAATTGATGCTAATAACTTCTTTTTTCATTCGTTCATCACTAATAATGCATGACATAGATTAATCAATATATAGGTCGAGACGTTTTGATGAATCATCGATTAATATTCATCGATACATCTAAGTAAGTTATAAGTCGATGAATCAATTTACAAATAGATATATTTGATGATAAAGTATATATACTAATTAGTATCTTTCCAAGTCTATCCCTAAAAGAACCCGACCCTGTGGTCCTAGCGCTTCGTATTCTTATATATATACATATATATATACACACACAAACACACTTCACTGTAATACTTTAACTATATATATAGCTTGTTATAGTATATGTTAGTGTGTATATATATATAGCTTGTTAAAGTTTGACCATGTTTGACCTATTAATTTAACTCGTTTACTTAATACTAATAGCTTCTTTCGTTTTTGCATTTTTCGGCCAAACAACTACAATTCCGCGCGATCCCATATTTTTGTGTGTTATAGCCCACGCCTTCCGAGTGGTCCCGGGTCTCCGGACCCCTATCGCCTAAAATTTTTCCGGACTATCAAATAAGACCTAAGGAACAATAGTCACCGCCCAGCCATGATCGTTCCTAGTTTTTTCCGTTTTTTGGCCAAAAAACAAGAATTCCGTGCGATTCCCATATTTTCGTGTCCTATAGCCCACGCCTTCCAAGTGAACCTGGGAACTCCGGACCCCTATCGCCTAAAATTTTTTTGGACTATCAAATACGACCTAAGGAACCATAGTCACCGCCCAGCCATGATCATTCCTCATTTGTTGCGTTTTTCGGCCAAAAAACAAGAATTCCGCCCGATTACAATATTTTTGTGTGCTATTGCCCACCCTTCCAAGTGGTTCCGGGACCCCCGGACCCCGATCGCCTAAAATTTTTCTGGGCAGACAAATACGACCTAAGGAACCATAGTAACCGCCCCGCCATTATCGTTTCTCATTTTTTGCATTTTTCGACCAAAAAACTAGAATTACGCCCGATTCCCATATTTTCGTGTGCTATCCCACGCCTTCCAAGTGGTCCGGGGAGCTGCAGACCCCGATCGCCTAAAACTTTTCCGGAATATCAAATACGACCTAAGGTACCATAGTCACTGCCCCACCATGATCGTTCAAAATGCTCTGCATTTTTTGGCCAAAAAACTAGAACTCCGCGCGATTTGCATATTTTAGTGTGCTATATAGCTTACGCCTTCCGAGTGGTCCCGGGAGCCGTGGACCCCGATCGCCTAAAATTTTCCGGGCCATCAAATATGACCTAAGGAACCATAATCACCGCCCCGCCATGATCGTTCCTCATTTATTGCGTTTTCCGGCCAAAAAACTAGAATTTCGCTCGATTACCATATTTTTGTGTGCCCCACGCCTTCCGAGTGGGCCGGGCCGCCGAACTCGGATCGCCTATAAAATATTCGGGCCATCAATTAGGACCTAAGGAACCATAGTCACCGCCTCGCCATGATCGTTCCTTATTTTTTGCATTTTTTGGCCAAAAAACTAGAATTCCGCCCGATTCCCATATTTTTGAGTGCATTCGCCCACGCCTTCCGAGTGGGTCGGCCCCCCTGAGCCGGATCGCCTAAAAATTTTCCGGACTATCAAATACGACCTAAGGAACCATAGTCACCACCCCGCCATGATCGTTCCTAGTCTTTTGCATTTTTCAACCAAAAAACTAGAATTCCGCGCGATATCCATATTTTCGTGTGCTTTAGCCCACGCCTTCCAAGGGGTCCCGAGAACCCCGATCGCCTAAAAATTTTTCGGGCCATCAAATACGACCTACGGAACCATAGTTACCACCCCGCAATGATCGTTCCACATTTTTTGCATTTTCTGGCCAAACAACTAGAATTCCGCGCGATTCCCATATTTTTGTGTGTTATAGCCCACGCCTTCCGAGTGGTCCCGGGACCTCTTATAGCCCACGCCTTCCTAGTGGTCCCGGGAACTTTGGACCCCTATCGCCTAATATTTTTTCGGACTATCAAATAAGACCAAAGGAACCATAGTCACCGCCCAGCCAAGATCTTTCCACATTTTTTGCATGTTACTGAAAAAGACCTAGAATTTCGCCCGATTCCCATATTTTCGTGTGCTATACCCACGCATTCCGAGTGGTCCCAAGAGCCGCGGACCCCGATCGCCTACAAATTTTCCGGGCAATCAAATACGACCTAAGGAACTATAGTATCTGCCCCGCCATGATCGTTCCTTATTTTTTGCGTTTTTCGGCCAAACAACTAGAATTCCGCGCGATTCCCATATTTTTGTGTGTTATAGCCCACACCTTCCGAGTGGTCCCGGGACCTCCAGACCCCTATCGCCTAAAATTTTTCCGGACTATCAAATACGACCTAAGGAACCATAGTTACCACCCCGCCATGATCGTTCCTCATTGTTTGCATTTTTCGGCCAAACAACTAGAATTCCGCGCGATTCCCATATTTTTGTGTGTTATAGCCCACGCCTTCCGAGTGGTCCCGGGACCTCTTATAGCCCACGCCTTCCGAGTGGTCCCAGGAACTCCACACCCCTATCGCCTAATATGTTTCTGGACTATCAAATAAGACCAAAGGAACCATAGTCACCGCCCTACCAAGATCTTTCCACATTTTTTGCATGTTACTGAAAAAGACCTAGAATTTCGCCCGATTCCCATATTTTCGTGTGCTATACCCACGCATTCCGAGTGGTCCCAAGAGCCGCGGACCCCGATCGCCTAAAAATTTTCCGGGCAATCAAATACGACCTAAGGAACCATAGTATCTGCCCCGCCATGATCGTTCCTTATTTTTTGCGTTTTTCGGCAAAAAAGGTAGAATTCCGCGCGATTCCCATATTTTTGTGTGTTATAGCCCACACCTTCCGAGTGGTCCCGGGACCTCCAGACCCCTATCGCCTAAAATTTTTCTGGACTATCAAATACGACCTAAGGAACCATAGTATCCGCCCCGCCATGATCGTTCCTCGTTTTTTGCATTTTTCGGCCAAACAACTAGAATTCCGCGCGATCCCATATTTTTGTGTGTTATAGCCCATGCCTTCCGAGTGGTCCCGGGTCTCCGGACCCCTATCGCCTAAAATTTTTCCGGACTATCAAATACGACCTAAGGAACCATAGTATCCTCCCCGCCATGATCGTTCCTTATTTTTTGCATTTTTCGGCCAAACAACTAGAATTCCGCGCGATCCCATATTTTTGTGTGTTATAGCCCATGCCTTCCGAGTGGTCCCGGGTCTCCGGACCCCTATCGCCTAAAATTTTTCCGGACTATCAAATAAGACCTAAGGAACCATAGTCACCGCCCAGCCATGATCGTTCCTAGTTTATTCCGTTTTTCGGCCAAAAAACTAGAATTCCGCGCGATTCCCATATTTTCGTGTCCTATAGCCCACGCCTTCCAAGTGAACCCGGGAACTCCGGACCCCTATCGCCTAAATTTTTCCGGACTATCAAATACGACCTAAGGAACCATAGTCACCGCCCAGCCATGATCATTCCTCATTGGTTGCATTTTTCGGCCAAAAAACTAGAATTCCGCCCGAATACTATATTTTTCTGTGCTATTGCCCACCCTTCCAAGTGGTTCCGGGACCCCCGGACCCCGATCGCCTAAAATTTTTCCGAGCTGTCAAATACGACCTTAGGAACCATAGTAACTGCCCCGCCATCATCGTTTCTCATTTTTTGCATTTTTCGGCCTTAAAAACTAGAATTACACCCGATTCCCAAATTTTCGTGTGCTATACCCACGCCTTCCAAGTGGTCCGGGGAGCCGCGGACCCCGATCGGCTAAAATTTTTCTGGACTATCAAATACGACCTAAGGTACCATAGTCACCGCCCCACCATGATCGTTCCAAATGCTTTGCATTTTTCGGCCAAAAAACTAGAACTCCGCGCGATTTGCATATTTTCGTGTGCTATAGCTTACGCCTTCCGAGTGGTCCCAGGAGCCGTGGACCCCGATCGACTAAAATTTTCCGGGCCATCAAATACGACCTAAGGAAACATAGTCACCGCCCCGCCATGATCGTTCCTCATTTATTGCATTTTTTGGCCAAAAAGCTAGAATTCCGCTCGATTACCATATTTTTGTGTGCCCCACGCCTTCCGAGTGGGCCGGGCCGCCGGACTGGGATCGCCTAAAAAATTTTCGGGCCATCAATTAGGACCTAAGGAACCATAGTCACCGCCTCGCCATGATCGTTCCTCATTTTTTGCATTTTTTGGCCAAAAATCTAGAATTCCGCTCGATTCCCATATTTTTGTGTGTTATCGCCCACGCCTTCCGAGTGGTTCGGGCCCCCCGGAGCCGGATCGCCTAAAAGTTTTCCGGACTATCAAATACGACTTAAGGAACCATAGACACCGCCCCGCCATGATCGTTCCTAGTCTTTTGCATTTTTTAGCCAAAAAGATAGAATTCCGCGCGATTTCCATATTTTCGTGTGCTTTAGCCCACGCCTTCCAAGGGGTCCCGGGAACCCCGAACCCCGAACCCCGATCGCCTAAAAATTTTCCGGGCCATCAAATACGACCTAAGGAACCATAGTAACCACCCCGCCATGATTGTTCCTCATTTTTTGCATTTTTCGGCCAAACAACTTAAATTCCGCGTGATTCCCATATTTTTGTGTGGTATAGCCCACGCCTTCCGAGTGGTCCCGGGACCTCCAGGCCCCTATCGCCTAAAATTTTTCCGGACTATCAAATACGACCTAAGGAACCATAGTATCCGCCCCGCCATGATCGTTCCTTATTCTTTGCGTTTTTCGGCCAAACAACTAGAATTCCGCGCGATCCCATATTTTTGTGTGTTATAGCCCATGCCTTCCGAGTGGTCTCGGGTCTCCGAACCCCTATCGCCTAAAATTTTTCCGGACTATCAAATAAGACCTAAGGAACCATAGTCACCGCCCAGCCATGATCGTTCCTAGTTTTTTCCGTTTTTCGGCCAAAAAACTAGAATTCCGCCCGATTCCCATATTTTTGTGTGCTATCGCCCACGCCTTTCGAGTGGTTCGGGCCCCCGGAGCCGGATCGCCTAAAAATTTTCCAAACTATCAAATACGACCTAAGGAACCATAGACACCGCCCCGCCATGATCGTTCCTAGTCTTTTGCATTTTTCAGCCAAAAAACTAGAATTCCGCGCGATTTCCATATTTTCGTGTGCTTTAGCCCACGCCTTCCAAGGGGTCCCGGGAACCCCGAACCCCGATCGCCTAATATTTTTCCGGACTATCAAATAAGACCTAAGGAACCATAGACACCGCCCCGCCATGACCGTTCCTAGTCTTTTGCATTTTTCAGCCAAAAAACTAGAATTCCGCGCGATTTCCATATTTTCCTGTGCTTTAGCCCACGTCTTCCAAGGGGTCCCGGGAACCCCGAACCCTGATCGCCTAAAAAATTTCCGGGCAATCAAATACGACCTACGGAACCATAGTAACCACCCCGCCATGATCATTCCTTAGTTTTTGCGTTTTTCGGCCAAACAACTAGAATTCCGCGCGATTCCCATATTTTTGTGTGTTATAGCCCAGTCCTTCCGAGTGGTCCCGGGACCTCCTGACCCCTATCGCCTAAAATTTTTCCGGACTATCAAATACGACCTAAGGAACCATAGTATCCGCCCCGCCATGATCGTTCCTTATTTTTTGCGTTTTTCGGCCAAACAACTAGAATTCCGCGCGATCCCATATTTTTGTGTGTTATAGCCCATGCCTTCCGAGTGGTCCCGGGTCTCCGAACCCCTATCGCCTAAAATTTTTCCGGACTATCAAATAAGACCTAAGGAACCATAGTCACTGCCCAGCCATGATCGTTCCAAGTATTTTCCGTTTTTCGGCCAAAAAACTAGAATTCCGCCCGATTCCCATATTTTTGTGTGCTATCGCCCACGCCTTTCGAGTGGTTCGGGCCCCCGGAGCCGGATCGCCTAAAAATTTTCCGAACTATCAAATACGACCTAAGGAACCATAGACACCGCCCCGCCATGATCGTTCCTAGTCTTTTGCATATTTCAGCCAAAAAACTAGAATTCCGCGTGATTTCCATATTTTCGTGTGCTTTAGCCCACGCCTTCCAAGGGGTCCCGGGAACCCCGAACCCCGATCGCCTAATATTTTTCCGGACTATCAAATAAGACCTAAGGAACCATAGACACCGCCCCGCCATGACCGTTCCTAGTCTTTTGCATTTTCAGCCAAAAAACTAGAATTCCGCGCGATTTCCATATTTTCGTGTGCTTTAGCCCACGCCTTCCAAGGGGTCCCGGGAACCCCAAACCCCAATCGCCTAAAAATTTTCCGGGTAATCAAATACGACCTACAGAACCATAGTAACCACCCCGCCATGATCATTCCTTATTTTTTGCATTTTTCGGCCAATCAACTAGAATTCCGCGCGATTCCCATATTTTTGTGTGTTATAGCCCACGCCTTCCGAGTGGTCCCGGGACCTCCTGACCCCTATCGCCTAAAATTTTTCCGGACTATCAAATACGACCTAAGGAACCATAGTAACCGCCCAGCCATGATCGTTCCTAGTTTTTTCCATTTTTCGGCCAAAAAACTAGAATTCCGCGCGACTTCCATATTTTCGTGTCCTATAGCCCACGCCTTCCAAGTGAACCCGGGAACTCCGGACCCCTATTGTCTAATATTTTTCCGGACTATCAAATAAGACCAAAGGAACCATAGTCACCGCCCTACCAAGATGTTTCCACATTTTTTGCATGTTACTGAAAATGACCTAGAATTTCGCCCGATTCACATATTTTCGTGTGCTATACCCACGCATTCCGAGTGGTCCCAAGAGCCGCGGACCCCGATCGCCTAAAAATTTTCCGGGCAATCAAATATGACCTATTGAACCATAGTATCCGCCCCGCCATGATTGTTCCTTATTTTTTGCGTTTTTCGGCCAAAAAACTAGAATTCCGCGCGATTCCCATATTTTTGTGTGTTATAGCCCACACCATCCGAGTGGTCCCGGGACCTCAAATACGACCTAAGGAACCATAGTAACCGCCCAACTATGATCGTTCCTAGTTTTTTCCGTTTTTAGGCCAAAAAACTAGAATTCCGCGCGATTCCCATATTTTCGTGTCCTATAGCCCACGCCTTCCAAGTGAACCCGGGAACTCTGGACCCCTATCGCCTAAAATTTTTCCGGATTATCAAATAAGACCTAAGGAACCATAGTCACCGCCCAGCCATGATCGTTCCTAGTTTTTTCCGTTTTCGGCCAAAAAACTAGAATTCTGCGCGATTCCCATATTTTCGTGTCCTATAGCCCACGCATTCCAAGTGAACCCGGGAACTCCGGACCCCTATCGCCTAAAATTTTTCCGGACTATCAAATACGACCTAAGGAACCATAGTCACCGCCCAGCCATGATCATTCCTCATTTATTGCGTTTTTCGGCCAAAAAACTAGAATTTCGCCCGATTACAATATTTTTCTGTGTTATTGCCCACCCTTCCAAGTGGTTCCGGGACCCCCGGACCCCGATCGCCTAAAATTTTTCCGGGCCGTCAAATACGACCTTAGGAACCATAGTAACCGCCCCGCCATCATCGTTTATCATTTTTTGCATTTTTCGGCCAAAAACCTAGAATTACACCCGATTCCCATATTTTCGTGTGCTATACCCACGCCTTCCAAGTGGTCCGGGGAGCCGCGGACCCCGATCGGCTAAAATTTTTCTGGACTATCAAATACGACCTAAGGTACCATAGTCACCGCCCCACCATGATTGTTCCAAATGCTTTGCATTTTTCGGCCAAAAAACTAGAACTCCGCGCAATTTGCATATTTTCGTGTGCTATAGCTTACGCCTTCCGAGTGGTCCCGGGAGCCGTGGACCCCGATCGCCTAAAATTTTCCGGGCCATCAAATACAACCTAAGGAACCATAGTCACCGCCCCGCCATGATCGTTCCTCATTTATTGCATTTTTCGGCCAAAAAGCTAGAATTCCGCTCAATTACCATATTTTTGTGTGCCCCACGCCTTCCGAGTGGGCCGGGCCGCCGGACTGGGATCGCCTAAAAAATTTTCGGGCCATCAATTAGGACCTAAGGAACCATAGTCACCGCCTCGCCATGATCGTTCCTCATTTTTTGCATTTTTTGGCCAAAAAACTAGAATTCCGCTCGATTCCCATATTTTTGTGTGCTATCGCCCACGCCTTCCGAGTGGTTCGGGCCCCCCGGAGCCGGATCGCCTAAAAATTTTCCGGACTATCAAATACGACCTAAGGAACCATAGACAACGCCCCGCCATGATCGTTCCTAGTCTTTTGCATTTTTTAGCCGAAAAAATAGAATTCCGCGCGATTTCCATATTTTCGTGTGCTTTAGCCCACGCCTTCCAAGGGGTCCCGGGAACCCCGAACCCCGATCGCCTAAAAATTTTCCGGGCCATCAAATACGACCTAAGGAACAAGAGTAACCACCCAGCCATGATCGTTCCTAGTTTTTTCCGTTTTTCGGCCAAAAAACTAGAATTCCGTGCGATTCCCATATTTTCGTGTCCTATAGCCCACGCCTTCCAAGTGAACCCGGGAACTCTGGACCCCTATCGCCTAAAATTTTTTCGGACTATCAAATAAGACCTAAGGAACCATAGTCACTGCCCAGCCATGATCATTCCTCATTTGCTGGGTTTTTCGGCCAAAAAACTAGAATTCCGCCCGATTACAATATTTTTCTGTGCTATTGCCCACCCTTCCAAGTGGTTCCGGGACCTCCAGACCCCGATCGCCTAAAATTTTTTCGGGCCATCAAATACGACCTAAGGAACCATAGTAACCATCCCGCCATCATCGTTTCTCATTTTTTGCATTTTTCGGCCAAAAAACTAGAATTACGCCCGATTCCCATATTTTCGTGTGCTATACCCATGCCTTCCAAGTGGTCCGGGGAGCCGCGGACCCCGATCGCCTAAAATTTTTCCGGACTATCAAATACGACCTAAGGTACCATAGTCACCGCCCCACCATGATCGTTCCAAATGCTTTGCATTTTTCGGCCAAAAAACTAGAACTCCGCGCGATTTGCATATTTTCGTGTGCTATTGCTTACGCCTTCCGAGTGATCCCGGGAGCCGTGGACCCCGATCGCCTAAAATTTTCCGGGGCATCAAATACGACCTAAGGAACCATAGTTACCGCCCTGTCATGATCGTTCCTCATTTATTGCATTTTTCGGCCAAAAAGCTAGAATTCTGCTCGATTACCATATTTTTGTGTGCCCCACGCCTTCCGAGTGGGCCGGGCCGCCGGACTCGGATCGCCTATAAAATATTCGGGCCATCAATTAGGACCTAAAGAAACATAGTCACCGCCTCGCCATGATCGTTCCTTATTTTGTGCATTTTTTGGCCAAAACACTAGAATTCCGCCCGATTCCCATATTTTTGTGTGCTATCGTCCACGCCTTCCGAGTGGGTCGGGCCCCCCGGAGCCGGATTGCCTAAAAATTTTCCGGACTATCAAATATGACCTAAGGAACCATAGTATCCACCCTGCCATGATCGTTCCTTATTTTTTGCATTTTTCGGCCAAACAACTAGAATTCCGCGCGATTCCCATATTTTTGTTTGTTATAGCCCACATCTTCCGAGTGGTCCCGGGACCTCCAGACCCCTATCACCTAAAAATTTTCCGGACTATCAAATACGACCTAAGGAACCATAGTATCCGACCCGCCATGATCGTTCCTCATTTTTTTGCGTTTTTCGGCGAAACAACTAGAATTCAGCGCGATCCCATATTTTTGTGTGTTATAGCCCATGCCTTCCGAGTGGTCCCGGGTCTCCGGACCCCTATCGCCTAAAATTTTTCCGGACTATCAAATAAGACCTAAGGAACCATAGTCACCGCCCAGCCATGATCATTCCTCATTTGTTGCGTTTTCCGCCAAGAAACTAGAATTCCGCCCGATTACAATATTTTTCTGTGCTATTGCCCACCCTTCCAAGTGGTTCCGGGACCCCCGGACCCCGATTTCCTAAAATTTTTCCGGGCCGTCAAATACAACCTAAGGAACCATAGTAACTGCCCCGCCATCATCGTTTCTCATTTTTTGCATATTTCGGCCAAAAAACTAGAATTACGCCCGATTCCCATATTTTCGTGTGCTATACCCACGCCTTCCAAGTGGTCCGGGGAGCCACGGACCCCGATCGCCTAAAAGTTTTCCGGACTATCAAATATGACCTAAGGTACCATAGTCACCGCCCCACCATGATCGATTTGCATATTTTCGTGTGCTATAGCTTACGCCTTCCGAGTGGTCCCCGGGAGCCGTGGACCCCGATCGCCTAAAATTTTCCGGGCCATCAAATACGACCTAAGGAACCATAGTCACCACCCCGCCATGATCGTTCCTCATTTATTGCGTTTTTCGGCCAAAAAGCTAGAATTCCGATCGATTACCATATTTCTGTGTGCCCCACGCCTTCCGAGTGGGCCGTGCCGCCGGACTCGGATCGCCTAAAACATTTTCAGGCCATCAATTAGGACCTAAGGAACCATAGTCACCGCCTCGCCAAGATCGTTCCTCATGTTTTGCATTTTTTGGCTAAAAAACTAGAATTCCGCCCGATTCCAATATTTTTGTGTGCTATCGCCCACGCATTCCGAGTGGTTCGGGCCCCCCGGAGCCGGATCGCCTAAAAATTTTCCGCACTATCAAATACGACCTAAGGAACCATAGACACCGCCCCGCCATGATCGTTCCTAGTCTTTTGCATTTTTCAGCCAAAAAACTAGAATTCCGCGTGATTTCCATATTTTCGTGTGCTTTAGCCCACGCCTTTCAAACGGTCCCGGGAATCCCGAACCCCGATCGCCTAAAACTTTTCCTGGGCATCAAATACGACCTAAGGAACATAGTTACCGCCCTGTCATGATTGTTCCTCATTTATTGCATTTTTCGGCCAAAAAGCTAGAATTCTGCTCGATTACCATATTTTTGTGTGCCCCACGCCTTCCGAGTGGGCCGGGCCGCCGGACTCGGATCGCCTATAAAATTTTCGGGCCATCAATTAGGACCTAAGGAAACATAGTCACCGCCTCGCCATGATCGTTCCTTATTTTGTGCAGTTTTTGGCCAAAATACTAGAATTCCGCCCGATTCCCATATTTTTGTGTGCTATCGTCCACGCCTTCCGAGTGGGTCGGGCCCCCCGGAGCCGGATTGCCCAAAAATTTTCCGGACTATCAAATACGACCTAAGAAACCAAGGCGATAGGTGTCCTGAGGTCCTGGGACCACTCGGAAGGTGTGGGCTATAACACACAAAAATATGGGAATCGAGCGGAATTCTAGTTGTTTGGCCGAAAAATGCAAAAAATAAGGAACGATCATGGCGGGGAGGATACTATGGTTCCTTAGGTCGTAATTGATTGCCCGGAAAATTTTTAGGCGATCGGCGTCCGCGGCTCTTGGGACCACTTGGAATGTGTGGGTATAGCACACGAAAATATGAGAATCGGGCGAAAATCTAGGTCTTTTTCAGTAACATGCAAAAAATGTGGAAAGATCATGGCGAGGCGGTGACTATGGTTCCTTAGGTCCTAATTGATGGCCCGAAAAGTTTTTAGGCGAACCGAGTCCGGCGGCCCGGCGCACTCGGAAGGCGTGGGCTATAAAACACAAAAATATGGGAATCGCGCGGAATTCTAGTAGTTTGGCCGAAAAACTCAAAAAAAGAGGAACGATCATGGCGGGGCGGATACTATGGTTCCTTAGGTCGTATTTGATAGTCCGGAAAAATTTTAGGCGATAAGGGTCAGGAGGTCCCGGGACCACTCGGAAGGCGTGAGCTATAACACACAAAAATATGGGAATCGCGCGGAATTCTAGTTGTTTGGCCGAAAAATGCAAAAAATGAGGAACGATCATGGCGGGGTGGTTACTATGGTTCCTTAGGTCATATTTGATGGCCCGGAAATTTTTTAGGCGATCGGGGTTCGGGGTTCCCGAGACCCCTTGGAAGGCGTGCGCTAAAGCACACGAAAATATGGAAATCGCGCGGAATTCTAGTTTTTTGGCTGAAAAACGCAAAAGACTAGGAACGATCATGGTGGGTCGTTGACTATGGTTCCTTAGGTCCTACTTGATGGCCCGAAAAGTTTTTAGGCGATCCGAGTCCGGCGGCCCGGCCCACTCGGAAGGCGTGGGCAGTAGCACACAAAAATATATGGTAATGGAGCGGAATTCTAGTGTTTTGGCCGAAAAACGCAATAAATGAAGAACGATCATGGCGGGGCGGTGACTATGGTTCCTTAGGTCTTATTTGATTGCCCGGAAAATTTTAAGCCATCGGGGTCCACGGCTCCAGGGACCACTCGGAAGGCGTAAGCTATAGCACACGAAAATATGCAAATCGCGCGGAGTTCTAGATTTTTGGCCAAAAAATGCAAAGCATTTGGAACGATCATGGTGGGGCGGTGACTATGGTACCTTAGGTCGTATTTGATAGGGCGGAAAAATTTTATGCGATCGGGATCCGCGGCTCCCCGGACCACTTGGAAGGCGTGGGTATAGCACACGAAAATATGGGAATCGGGCGTAATTCTAGTTTTTTCGCCGAAAAATGCAAAAAATGAGAAATGATGATGGAGAGGCGGTTACTATGATTCCTTAGGTCGTAATTGACGGCCCTGAAAAATTTTAGGTGATCGGGGTCCGGGGGTCCCGGAACCACTGGGAAGGGTGGGCAATAGCACACAAAAATATTGTAATCGGGCGGAATTCTAGTTTTTTGGCCGAAAAACGCAACAAATGAGGAATGATCATGGCTGGGCGGTGACTATGGTTCCTTAGGTCGTATTTGATAGTCTGGAAAAATTTTAGGCGATAGGTGTCCTGAGGTCCTGGGACCACTCGGAAGGTGTGGGCTATAACACAAAAAAATATGGGAATCGAGCGGAATTCTAGTTGTTTGGCCGAAAAATGCAAAAAAACGGGCGGAATTCTAGTTTTTTGGCCGAAAAACGGATCAAATGTGGAATGATCATGGCTGGGCGGTGACTATGGTTCTTTAGGTCGTATTTGATAGTCTGGAAAAATTTTAGGCGATATGTGTCCTGAGGTCCTGGGACCACTCGGAAGGTGTGGGCTATAACACACAAAAATTTGGGAATCGAGCGGAATTCTAGTTGTTTGGCCGAAAAATGCAAAAAATAAGGAACGATCATGGCAGGGAGGATACTATGGTTCCTTAGGTCGTATTTGATTGCCCGGAAAAATTTTAGGCAATCGGTGTCCGCGGCTCTTGGGACCACTCGGAATGCGTGGGTATAGCACACGAAAATATGGGAATCGGGCGAAAATCTAGGTCTTTTTCAGTAACATGCAAAAAATGTGGAAAGATCATGGCGAGGCGGTGACTATGGTTCCTTAGGTCCTAATTGATGGCCCGAAAAGTTTTTAGGCGATCCGAGTCCGACGGCCCGGCGCACTCGGAAGGCGTGGGCTATAAAACACAAAAATATGGGAATCGCGCGGAATTCTAGTTGTTTGGCCGAAAAACTCAAAAAAGAGGAACGATCATGGCGGGGCGGATACTATGGTTCCTTAGGTCGTATTTGATTGTCCGAAAAAATTTTAGGCGATAGGGGTCAGGAGGTCCCGGGACCACTCGGAAGGCGTGAGCTATAACACACAAAAATATGGGAATCGCGCAGAATTCTCGTTGTTTGGCCGAAAAATGCAAAAAATGAGGAACGATCATGGCGGGGTGGTTACTATGGTTCCTTAGGTCATATTTGATGGCCCGGAAATTTTTTAGGCGATCGGGGTTCGGGGTTCCAGGGACCCCTTGGAAGGCGTGCGCTAAAGCACACGAAAATATGAAAATCGCGCGGAATTCTAGTTTTTTGGCTGAAAAACGCAAAAGACTAGGAACGATCATGGTGGGGCGTTGACTATGGTTCCTTAGGTTGTATTTGATAGTCCGAAAAATTTTTAGGCGATCCGGCTCCGGGGGGCCCGACCCACTCGCAAGGCGTGGGCGATAGCACACAAAAATATGGGAATCGGGCGGAATTCTAGTTTTTTGGCCAAAAAATGCAAAAAATGAGGAACGATCATGGCGAGGCGGTGACTATGGTTCCTTAGGTCCTAATTGATTGCCCGAAAAGTTTTTAGGCGATCCGAGTCCGGCGGCTCGGCGCACTCGGAAGGCGTGGGCAATAGCACACAAAAATATGGTAATGGAGCGGAATTCTAGTTTTTTGGCCGAAAAATGCAATAAATGAGGAACGATCATGGCGGGGTGGTTACTATGGTTCCTTACGTCGTATTTGATGGCCCGGAAAATTTTAGGCGACCGGGGTTCGGGGTTCCCGGGACCCCTTGGAAGGCGTGGGCTAAAGCACACAAAAATATGGAAATCGCGCGGAATTCTAGTTTTTTGGCTGAAAAACGCAAAAGACTAGGAACGATCATGGCGGGGCGGTGGCTATGGTTCATTAGGTCGTACTTGATTGACCGGAATATTTTTAGGCGATCCGGCTCCGGGGGGCCCGACCCACTCAGAAGGCGTGGGCGCACACAAAAATATGGGAATCGGGCGGAATTCTAGTTTTTTGGCCAAAAAATGCAAAAAATGAGGAACGATTATGGCGAGGCGGTGACTATGGTTCCTTAGGTCCTAATTGATGGCCCGAAAAGTTTTTAGGCGATACGAGTCCGGCGGCCCGGCCCACTCGGAAGGCTTGGGCAATAGCACACAAAAATATGGTAATGGAGCGGAATTCTAGTTTTTTGGCCGAAAAACGCATTAAATGAGGAACGATCATGGCGGGGAGGTGACTATGGTTCCTTAGGTCTTATTTTATGGCCCGGAAAATTTTAGGCGATCGGGGTCCACGGCTCCCTGAACCACTCGGAAGGCGTAAGCTATAGCACACGAAAATATGCAAATCGCGCGGAGTTCTAGTTTTTTGGCCAAAAAATGCAAAGCATTTGGAACGATCATGGTGGGGTGGTGACTATGGTACCTTAGGTCGTATTTGATAGTCCGGAAAATTTTTAGGCGATCGGGGTCCGCGGCTCCCCGGACCACTTGGAAGGCGTGGGTATAGCACACGAAAATATGGGAATCGGGCGTAATTCTAGTTTTTTGTCCGGAAAATGCAAAAAATGAGAAACGATGATGGCGGGGCGGCTACTATGGTTCCTTAGGTTGTATTTGACGGTCCGGAAAAATTTTAGGCGATCGGGGTCCGGGGGTCCCGGAACCACTGGGAAGGGTGGGCAATAGCACACAAAAATATTGTAATCGGGCGGAATTCTAGGTCTTTTTCAGTAACATGCAAAACATATGGAAAGATCTTGGCATGGTGGTGACTATGGTTCCTTTGGTCTTATTTTATAGTCCGGAAAAATATTAGGCGATAGGGGTCCGGAGGTCCCGGGACCACTCGAAAGGCGTGGGCTATAACACACAAAAATATGGGAATCGCGCGGAATTCTAGTTGTTTGGCCGAAAAATGCTAAAAAAGAGGAACGATCATGGCGGGGCAGATACTATGGTTCCTTAGGTCGTATTTGATAGTCCGGAAAAATTTTAGGCGATAGGGGTCAGGTGGTCCCGGGACCACTCGGAAGGCGTGGGCTATAACACACAAAAATATGGGAATCGCGCGGAATTCTAGTTGTTTGGCCGAAAAATGCAAAAAATAAGGAACGATCTTGGCAGGGTGGTGACTATGGTTCCTTAGGTCTTATTTGATAGTCCGGAAAAATATTAGGCGATAGGGGTCCGGAGGTCCCGGGACCACTTGATAGTCCTGAAAAACGCAAAAGACTAGGAATGATCATGGCGGGGCAGTGACTATGGTTCCTTAAGTCGTATTTTATAGTCCGGAAAATTTTTAGGCGATCCAGCTCCGAGGGGCCCGACCCACTCGGAAGGCGTGGGCGATAGCGCACAAAAATATGGGAATCGTGCGGAATTCTAGTTTTTTGGCCAAAAAATGCAAAAAATAAGGAACGATCATGGCGAGGCAATGACTATGGTTCCTTAGGTCCTAATTGATGGCCCGAAAAGGTTTTAGGCGATCCGAGTCCGGCGGCCCGGCGCACTCGGAAGGCGTGGGCAATAGCACACAAAAATATGGTAATCGAGCGAAATTCTAGTTTTCTGGCCGAAAAATGCAATAAATGAGGAACGATCATGGCGGGGTGGTGACTATGGTTCCTTAGGTCTTATTTGATGGCCCGAAAAATTTTAGGCGATCGGGGTCCACGGCTCCCGGGACCACTCGGATGGCGTAAGCTATAGCACACGAAAATATGCAAATCGCGCGGAGTTCTAGTTTTTTGGCCAAAAAATGCAAAGCATTTGGAACGATCATGGTGGGAGGTGACTATGGTACCTTAGGTCGTATTTGATAGTCCGGAAAAATTTTAGGCGATCGGGGTCCGCGGCTCCCCGGACCACTTGGAAGGCGTGGGTATAGCACACGAAAATATGGGAATCGAGTGTAATTCTAGTTTTTTGGCCGAAAATGCAAAAAATGAGAAACGATGATGGCGGGGCGGTTACTATGGATCCTTAGGTTGTATTTGACGGCCCGGAAAAATTTTAGGCGATCGGGGTCCGGGGGTCCCGGAACCACTGAGAAGGGTGGGCAATAGCACTCAAAAAAATTGTAATCGGGCGGAATTCTAGTTTTTTGGCCGAAAAACGCAACAAATGAGGAATGATCATGGGTGGGAGGTGACTATGGTTCCTTAGGTCGTATTTGAGAGTCCGTAAAAATTTTAGGCGATAGGGGTCCTGAGGTCACGGGACCACTCAGAAGGTGTGGGCTATAACACACAAAAATATGGGAATCGCGCGGAATTCTAGTTGTTTGGCCGAAAAACGCAAAAAATAAGGAACGATCATGGCGGGGCGGATACTATGGTTCCTTAGGTCGTATTTGATGGCCCGAAAATCTTTTAGGCGATTGGGGTTCGGGGTTTCCGGGACCTCTTGGAAGGCGTGGGCTAAAGCACACGAAAATATGGAAATCGCGCGGAATTCTAGTTTTTTGGCTGAAAAACGCAAAAGACTAGGAACGATCATGGTGGGGCGGTGACTATGGTTCCTTAGGTCATATTTTATAGTCCGAAAAATTTTTAGGCGATCCGGCTCCGGGGGGCCCGACCCACTCGGAAGGCGTGGGCGATAGCAGACAAAAATATGGGAATCGGGCGGAATTCTAGTTTTTTGGCCAAAAAATGCAAAAAATGAGAAACGATCATGGCGAGGCGGTGACTATGGTTCCTTAGATCCTAATTGATTGCCTGAAAAGTTTTTAGGCGATCCGAGTCCGGCGCCCTGGCGCACTTGGAAGGCATGGGCAATAGCACACAAAAATATGGTAATCGAGCGGAATTCTATTTTTTGGCCGAAAAATGCAATAAATGAGGAACGATCATGGCGGGGCGGTGACTATGGTTCCTTAGGTCTTATTTGATGGCCCAGAAAATTTTAGGCGATCGGGGTCCACGGCTCCCGGGACCACTCGGAAGGCGTAAGCTATAGCACACGAAAATATGCAAATCGCGCGGAGTTCTAGTTTTTTGGCCAAAAAATGTAAAGCATTTGGAACGCTCATGGTGGGGCGGTGACTATGGTACCTTAGGTCGTATTTGATAGTCCGGACAAATTTTAGGTGATCGGGGTCCGCGGCTCCCCGGACCACTTGGAAGGCGTGGGTATAGCACACGAAAATATGGGAATCAGGCGTAATTCTACTTTTTTGGCCGAAAAATGCAAAAAATGAGAAACGATGATGGCGGGGCGGTTACTATGGTTCCTTAGGTCGTATTTGATGGCCCGGAAAAATTTTAGGCGATCGGGGTCCGGGTGTCCCGGAACCACTGGGAAGGGTGGGCAATAGCACACAAAAATATTGTAATCGGGCGAAATTCTAGTTTTTTGGCCCAAAAACACAACAAATGAGGAATGATCATGGCTGGGCGGTGACTATGGTTCCTTAGGTCGTATTTGATAGTCCGGAAAAATTTTAGGCGATAGGGGTACTGAGGTCACGGGACCACTCGGAAGGTGTGGGCTATAACACACAAAAATATGGGAATCGCGCGGAATTCTAGTTGTTTGGCCGAAAAATGCAAAAAAATAAGGAACGATCATGGCGGGGCGGATACTATGGTTCCTTAGGTCATATTTGATGGCCCGAAAATCTTTTAGGTGATTGGGGTTCGGGGTTTCCGGGACCCCTTGGAAGGCGTGGGCTAAAGCACACGAAAATATGGAAATCGCACGGAATTCTTGTTTTTTGGCTGAAAAACGCAAAAGACTAGGAACGCTCATGGCGGGGCGGTGACTATGGTTCCTTAGGTCGTATTTTATAGTCCAGAAAATTTTTAGGCGATCCGGCTCCGGGGGGCCCGACCCACTCGGAAGGCGTGGACGATAGCACACAAAAATATGGGAATCGGGCGGAATTCTAGTTATTTGGCCCAAAAATGCAAAAAATGAGGAACAATCATGGCGAGGCGGTGACTATGGTTCCTTAGATCCTAATTGATTGCCTGAAAAGTTTTTAGGCGATCCGAGTCCGGCGGCCCGGCGCACTTGGAAGGCGTGGGCAATAGCACACAAAAATATGGTAATCGAGCGGAATTCTAGTTTTTTGGCCGAAAAATGCAATAAATGAGGAACGATCATGGCGGGGCGGTGACTATGGTTCCTTAGGTCTTATTTGATGGCCCGGAAAATTTTAGGCGATCGGGGTCCACGGCTCCCGGGACCACTCGGAAGGCGTAAGCTATAGCACACGAAAATATGCAAATCGCGCGGAGTTCTAGTTTTTTGGCCAAAAAATACAAAGCATTTGGAACGCTCATGGTGGGGCGGTGACTATGGTACCTTAGGTCGTATTAGATAGTCCGGACAAATTTTAGGCGATCGGGGTCCGCGGCTCCCCGGACCACTTGGAAGGCGTGGGTATAGCACACGAAAATATGGGAATCAGGCGTAATTCTACTTTTTTGGCCGAAAAATGCAAAAAATGAGAAACGATGATGGCGGGGCGGTTACTATGGTTCCTTAGGTCGTATTTGATGGCCCGGAAAAATTTTAGGCGATCGGGGTTAGGAGGTCCCGGGACCACTCGGAAGGCGTGGGCTATAACACACAAAAATATGGGAATCGCGCGGAATTCTAGTTGTTTGGCCGAAAAACGCAAAAAATGAGGAACGATCATGGCGGGGTGGTTACTATGGTTCCTTAGGTTGTATTTGATGGCCCGAAAATTTTTTAGGCGATCGGGGTTCGGGGTTCCCGGGACCCCTTAGAAGGCGTGGGCTAAAGCACACGAAAATATGGAAATCGCGCGGAATTCTAATTTTTGGGCTGAAAAACGCAAAAGACTAGGAACGATCATGGCGGGGCGGTGACTATGATTCCTTAGGTCGTATTTGATAGTCCGGAAAATTTTTAGGCGATCCGGCTCCGGGGAGCCCGACCCACTCGGAAGGTGTGGGCTATAGCACACAAAAATATGGGAATCGTGCGGAATTCTAGTTTTTTGGCCAAAAAATGCAAAAAATAAGGAACGATCATGGCGAGGCGGTGACTATGGTTCCTTAGGTCCTAATTGATGGCCCGAAAAGGTTTTAGGCGATCCGAGTCCGGCGGCCCGGCGCACTCGGAAGGCGTGGGCAATAGCACACAAAAATATGGTAATCGAGCGGAATTCTAGTTTTTTGGCCGAAAAATGCAATAAAAGAGGAACGATCATGGCGGGGCGGTGACTATGGTTCCTTAGGCCTTATTTGATGGCCTGGAAAATTTTAGGCAATCGGGGTCCACGGCTCCCGGGACCACTCGGAAGGCGTAAGCTATAGCACACGAAAATATGCAAATCGCGCGGAGTTCTAGTTTTTTGGCCAAAAAATGCAAAGCATTTGGAACGATCATGGTGGGGAGGTGACTATGGTACCTTAGGTCGTATTTGATAGTCCGGAAAAATTTTAGGCGATCGGGGTCCGCGGCTCCCCGGACCACTTGGAAGGCGTGGGTATAGCACACGAAAATATGGGAATCGGGCGTAATTCTAGTTTTTTGGCCAAAAATGCAAAAAATGAGAAACGATGATGGCGGGGCGGTTACTATGGGTCCTTAGGTCGTATTTGACGACCCGGAAAAATTTTAGGCGATCGGGGTCCGGGGGTCCCGGAACCACTAGGAAGGGTGGGCCACTGGGAAGGGTGGGCAATAGCACTCAAAAATATTGTAATCGGGCGGAATTCTAGTTTTTTGGCCGAAAAATGCAACAAATGAGGAATGATCATGGGTGGGAGGTGACTATGGTTCCTTAGGTCGTATTTGATAGTCCGGAAAAATTTTAGGCGATAGGGGTCCTGAGGTCACGGGACCACTCGGAAGGTGTGGGCTATAACACACAAAAATATGGGAATCGCGCGGCATTCTAGTTGTTTGGGTGAAAAACGCAAAAAATAAGGAACGATCATGGCGGGGCGGATACTATGGTTCCTTAGGTCGTATTTGATTGCCCGGAAAAATTTTAGGCGATCGGGGTCCGCGGCTCTTGGGACCACTCGGAATGCGTGGGTATAGCACACGAAAATATGGGAATCGGGCGAAATTCTAGGTCTTTTTCAGTAACATGCAAAAAATGTGGAAAGATCTTGGCAGGGTGGTGACTATGGTTCCTTTGGTCTTATTTGATAGTCCGGAAAAATATTAGGCGATAGGGGTCCGGAGGTCCCGGGACCACTCGGAAGGCGTGGGCTATAACACACAAAAATATGGGAATCGCGCGGAATTCTAGTTGTTTGGCCGAAAAACGCAAAAAATGAGGAACGATCATGGCGGGGCGGATACTATGGTTCCTTAGGTCGTATTTGATAGTCCGGAAAAATTTTAGGCGATAGGGGTCAGGAGGTCCCGGGACCACTCGGAAGGCGTGGGCTATAACACACAAAAATATGGGAATCGCGCGGAATTCTAGTTGTTTGGCCGAAAAACGCAAAAAATGAGGAACGATCATGGCGGGGTGGTTACTATGGTTCCTTAGGTCGTATTTGATGGCCCGAAAATTTTTTAGGCAATCGGGGTTCGGGGTTCCCGGGACCCCTTGGAAGGCGTGGGCTAAAGCACACAAAAATATGGAAATCGCGCGGAATTCTAGTTTTTTGGCTGAAAAACGCAAAAGACTAGGAACGATCATGGCGGGGAGGTGACTATGGTTCCTTAGGTCGTATTTGATAGTCCGGAAAATTTTTAGGCGATCCGGCTCCGGGGGGCCCGACCCACTCGGAAGGCGTGGGCGATAGCACACTAAAATATGGGAATTGGGCGGAATTCTAGTTTTTTGGCCAAAAAATGCAAAAAATAAGGAACGATCATGGCGAGGCGGTGACTATGGTTCCTTAGGTCCTAATTGATGGCCCGAAAAGTTTTTAGGCGATCCGAGTCTGGCGGCCCGGCGCACTCGGAAGGCGTGGGCAATAGCACACAAAAATATGGTAATCGAGCGGAATTCTAGTTTTTTGGCCTAAAAACGAAATAAATGAGGAACGATCATGGCAGGGCGGTGACTATGGTTCCTTAGGTCTTATTTGATGGCCCAGAAAATTTTAGGTGATCTAGGTCCACGGCTCCCAGGACCACTCGGAAGGCGTAAGCTATAGCACACGAAAATATGCAAATCGCGTGGAGTTCTAGTCTTTTGGCCAAAAAATGCAAAGCATTTGGAACGCTCATGGTGGGGCGGTGACTATGGTACCTTAGGTCGAATTTGATAGTCCGGAAAATTTTTAGGCGATCGGGGTCCGCGGCTACCCGGACCACTTGGAAGGCGTGGGTATAGCACGCGAAAATATGGGAATCGGGCGTAATTCTAGTTTTTTGGTCGAAAAATGCAAAAAATGAGAAACGATGATGGCGGGGCGGTTACTATGGTTCCTTAGGTCGTATTTGAGGGCCCGGAAAAATTTTAGGCGATCGGGGTCCGGGGGTCCGGGAACCACTGGGAAGGGTGGGCAATAGCACACAAAAATATTGTAATCAGGCGGAATTCTAGGTCTTTTTCAGTAACATGCAAAAAATGTGGAAAGATCCTGGTAGGGTGGTGACTATGGTTCCTTTGGTCTTATTTGATAGTTCGGAAAAATATTAGGCGATAGGGGTCCGGAGGTCCCAGGACCACTCGGAAGGCGTGGGCTATAACACACAAAAATATGGTAATCGCGCGGAATTCTAGTTGTTTGGCCGAAAAACTCAAAAAAAGAGGAACGATCATGGCGAGGTGGATACTATGGTTCCTTAGGTCGTATTTGATAGTCCGGAAAAATTTTAGGCGATAGGATTCAGGAGGTCCCGGGACCACTCGGAAGGCGTGGGCTATAACACACAAAAATATGGGAATCGCGCGGAATTCTAGTTGTTTGGCCGAAAAACACAAAAAATGAGGAACGATCATGGCGAGGTGGTTACTATGGTTCCTTAGGTCGTATTTGATGGCCCGGAAAATTTTTAGGCGATCGGGGATCAGGTTCCCGGGACCCCTTGGAAGGCGTGGGCTGCACACAAAAATATGGAAATCGCGCGGAATTCTAGTTTTTTGGCTGAAAAACGCAAAAGACTAGGAACGATCATGGCGGGGCGGTGACTATGGTTCCTTAGGTCGTATTTGATAGTCCATAAAAATTTTAGGCGATAGGGGTCCTGAGGTCCCGGGACCACTCGGAAGGTGTGGGCTATAACACACAAAAATATGGGAATCGCGCGAAATTCTAGTTGTTTGGCCGAAAAACGCAAAAAATAAGGAACGATCATGGCGAGGCAGATATTATGGTTCATTAGGTCGTATTTGATTGCCCGGAAAAATTTTAGGCGATCGGGGTCCGCGGCTCTTGGGACCACTCTGAATGCGTGGGTATAGCACACGAAAATATGGGAATCGGGCGAAATTCTAGGTCTTTTTCAGTAACATGCAAAAAATGTGGAAAGATCTTGGAGGGGTGGTGACTATGGTTCCTTTGGTCTTATTTGATAGTTCGGAAAAATATTAGGCGATAGGGGTCCGGAGGTCCCAGGACCACTCGGAAGGCGTGGGCTATAACACACAAAAATATGGGAATCGCGCGGAATTCTAGTTGTTTGGCCGAAAAACTCAAAAAAAGAGGAACGATCATGGCGGGGCGGATACTATGGTTTCTTAGGTCTTATTTGACAGTCCGGAAAAATTTTAGGCGATAGGGGTAAGGAGGTCCCGGGACCACTCGGAAGACATGGGCTATAACACACAAAAATATGGGAATCGCGCGGAATTCTAGTTGTTTGGCTGAAAAACGCAAAAAAAAAAGAGGAACGATCATGGCGTGGCGGATACTATGGTTCCTTAGGTCGTATTTTATAGTCCGGAAAATTTTTAGGCGATAGGGGTCGGGAGGTCCCGGGACCACTCGGAAGGCGTGGGCTATAACACACAAAAATATGGGAATCGCGCGGAATTCTAGTTGTTTGGCCGAAAAACGCAAAAAAATGAGAAACGATCATGGAGGGAAGGTGACTATGGTTCCTTAGGACTTATTTGATGGCCCAAAAACGTTTTAGGTGATCCGCGTGAGCAGGGCACGGCCCACTCGGAAGGCGTGGGCTATAGCACAAGAAAATATGGGAATCGCGCGGAATTCTAGTTGTTTGGCCAAAAAACGCAAAAAATAAGGAACGATCATGGCAGGGCGGATACTATGGTTCCTTAGGTCGTATTTTATAGTCCGGAAAATTTTTAGGCGATCCGTCTCCGGGGGGCCCGACCAACTCGGAAGGCATGGGCGATAGCACACAAAAATATGGGAATTGGGCGAAATTCTAGTTTTTTGGCCAAAAAATGCAAAAAATGAGGAACGATCATGGCAAGGTGGTGACTATGGTTCCTTAGGTCATAATTGATGGCCCGAAAAGTTTTTAGGCGATCCGAGTCCGGCGGACCGGCCCACTCGGAACGCGTGGGCAATAGCACACAAAAATATGGTAATCGATCGAAATTCTAGTTTTTTGGCCGAAAACGCAATAAATGAGGAACGATCATGGCGGGGCGGTGACTGTGGTTCCTTAGGTCTTATTTGATGGCACGGAAAATTTTAGGCGATCGGGGTCCACGGCTCCCGGGACCACTCGGAAGGCGTAAGCTATAGCACACGAAAATATGCAAATCGCGCGGAGTTCTAGTTTTTTGGCCAAAAAATGCAAAGCATTTGGAACGATCATGGTGGGGCAGTGAGTATGGTACCTTAGGTCGTATTTGATAGTCCGGAAAAAGTTTAGGCGATCGGGGTCCGCGGCTCCCCGGACCACTTGGAAGGCGTGGGTATAGCACCCAAAAATATGGGAATCGGGCTTAATTCTAGTTTTTTGGCCGAAAAATGCAAAAAATGAGAAATGATGATGGCGGAGAGGTTACTATGGTTCCTTGGGTCGTATTTGACAGCCCGGAAAAATTTTAGGCGATCGGGGTCCGGGGGTCCCGGAACCACTGGGAAGGGTGGGCAATAGCACACAAAAATATTGTAATCGGGCGGAATTCTAGTTTTTTGGCCGAAAAATGCAACAAATGAGGAATGATCATGGCTGGGCGGTGACTATGGTTCCTTAGGTCATATTTTATAGTCCGAAAAAATTTTAGGCGATAGGGGTCTTGAGGTACCGGGACCACTCGGAAGGTGTGGGCTATAACACACAAAAATATGGGAATCGCGCGGAATTCTAGTTGTTTGGCCGAAAAATGCAAAAAATAAGAAACGATCATGGCAGGGCGGATACTATGGTTCCTTAGGTCGTATTTGATTGCTCGGAAAAATTTTAGGCGATCGTGGTCCGCGGTTCTTGGGACCACTCGGAATGCGTGGGTATAGCACACGAAAATATGGGAATCGGGCAAAATTCTAGGTCTTTTTCAGTAACATGCAAAAAATGTGGAAAGATCTTGGCAGGGTGGTGACTATGGTTCCTTTGGTCTTATTTGATAATTCGGAAAAATATTAGGCGATAGGGGTCCGGAGGTCCCAGGACCACTCGTAAGGCGTGGGCTATAACACACAAAAATATGGGAATCGCGCGGAATTCTAGTTGTTTGGCCGAAAAACTCAAAAAAAGAGGAACGATCATGGCGGGGCGGATACTATGGTTCCTTAGGTCGTATTTTATAGTCCGGAAAATTTTTAGGCGATAGGGGTCCGGAGGTCCCGGGACCACTCGGAAGGCGTGGGCTATAACACACAAAAATATGGGAATCGCGCGGAATTCTAGTTGTTTGGCCGAAAAACGCAAAAAATAAGGAACGATCATGGCGGGGCGGATACTATGGTTCCTTAGGTCGTATTTTATAGTCCGGAAAATTTTTAGGCGATCCGGCTCCGGGGGGCCCGACCAACTCGGAAGGCATGGGCGATAGCACACAAAAATATGGGAATTGGGCGAAATTCTAGTTTTTTGGCCAAAAAATGCAAAAAATGAGGAACGATCATGGCAAGGTGGTGACTAAGGTTCCTTAGGTCCTAATTGATGGCCCGAAAAGTTTTTAGGCGATCCGAGTCCGGCGGACCGGCCCACTCAGAACGCGTGGGCAATAGCACACAAAAATATGGTAATCGATCGAAATTCTAGTTTTTTGGCCGAAAACGCAATAAATGAGGAACGATCATGGCGGGGCGGTGACTGTGGTTCCTTAGGTCTTATTTGATGGCACGGAAAATTTTAGGCGATCGGGGTCCACGGCTCCCGGGACCACTCGGAAGGCGTAAGCTATAGCACACGAAAATATGCAAATCGCGCGGAGTTCTAGTTTTTTGGCCAAAAAATGCAAAGCATTTGGAACGATCATGGTGGGGCAGTGAGTATGGTACCTTAGGTCGTATTTGATAGTCCGGAAAAAGTTTAGGCGATCGGAGTCCGCGGCTCCCCGGACCACTTGGAAGGCGTGGGTATAGCACCCAAAAATATGGGAATCGGGCTTAATTCTAGTTTTTTGGCCGAAAAATGCAAAAAATGAGAAATGATGATGGCGGAGAGGTTACTATGGTTCCTTGGGTTGTATTTGACAGCCCGGAAAAATTTTAGGCGATCGGGGTCTGGGGGTCCCGGAACCACTGGGAAGGGTGAGCAATAGCACACAAAAATATTGTAATCGGGCGGAATTCTAGTTTTTTGGCCGAAAAATGCAACAAATGAGGAATGATCATGGCTGGGCGGTGACTATGGTTCCTTAGGTCATATTTTATAGTCCGGAAAAATTTTAGGCGATAGGGGTCCTGAGGTACCGGGACCACTCGGAAGGTGTGGGCTATAACACACAAAAATATGGGAATCGCGCGGAATTCTAGTTGTTTGGCCGAAAAATGCAAAAAATAAGAAACGATCATGGCAGGGAGGATACTATGGTTCCTTAGGTCGTATTTGATTGCTCGGAAAAATTTTAGGCGATCGTGGTCCGCGGTTCTTGGGACCACTCGGAATGCGTGGTTATAGCACACGAAAATATGGGAATCGGGCGAAATTCTAGGTCTTTTTCAGTAACATGCAAAAAATGTGGAAAGATCTTGGCAGGGTGGTGACTATGGTTCCTTTGGTCTTATTTGATAGTTCGGAAAAATATTAGGCGATAGGGGTCCGGAGGTCCCAGGACCACTCGGAAGGCGTGGGCTATAACACACAAAAATATGGGAATCGCGCGGAATTCTAGTTGTTTGGCCGAAAAACTCAAAAAAAGAGGAACGATCATGGCGGGGCGGATACTATGGTTCCTTAGGTCGTATTTTATAGTCCGGAAAATTTTTAGGCGATAGGGGTCCGGAGGTCCCGGGACCACTCGGAAGGCGTGGGCTATAACACACAAAAATATGGGAATCGCGCGGAATTCTAGTTGTTTGGCCGAAAAACGCAAAAAATAAGGAACGATCATGGCGGGGCGGATACTATGGTTCCTTAGGTCGTATTTTATAGTCCGGAAAATTTTTAGGCGATCCGGCTCCGGGGGGCCCGACCAACTCGGAAGGCATGGGCGATAGCACACAAAAATATGGGAATTGGGCGAAATTCTAGTTTTTTGGCCAAAAAATGCAAAAAATGAGGAACGATCATGGCAAGGTGGTGACTAAGGTTCCTTAGGTCCTAATTGATGGCCTGAAAAGTTTTTAGGCGATCCGAGTCCGGCGGACCGGCCCACTCGGAACGCGTGGGCAATAGCACACAAAAATATGGTAATCGATCGAAATTCTAGTTTTTTGGCCGAAAATGCAATAAATGAGGAACGATCATGGCGGGGCGGTGACTGTGGTTCCTTAGGTCTTATTTGATGGCCCGGAAAAATTTTAGGCGATAGGGGTCTTGAGGTCCCGGGACCTCTCGGAAGGTGTGGGCTATAACACACAAAAATATGGGAATCGCGCGGAATTCTAGTTGTTTGGCCGAAAAACGCAATAAATGAGGAACGATCATGGCGGGGCGTTGACTATGGTTCCTTAGGTCTTATTTGATGGCCCGGAAAATTTTAGGCGATCGGGGTCCACGGCTCCCGGGACCACTCGGAAGGCGTAAGCTATACCACATGAAAATGTGCAAATCGCGCGGAGTTCTAGTTTTTTGGATAAAAAATGCAAAGCATTTGGAATGATCATGGTGGAGAGGTGACTATGGTACCTTAGGTCGTATTTGATAGTCCGGAAAAATTTTAGGCGATCGGGGTCCGCGGCTCCCCGGACCACTTGGAAGGCGTGGGTATAGCACATGAAAATATGGGAATCGGGCGTAATTCTAGTTTTTTGGCCGAAAAATGCAAAAAATGAGAAACGATGATGGCGGAGCGGTTACTCTGGTTCCTTGGGTCGTATTTGACGGCCCGAAAAAATTTTAGGCGATCGGGTCCGGGGGTCACGGAACCACTGGGAAGGGTGGGCAATATCACACAAAAATATTGTAATCGGGCGGAATTCTAGTTTTTTGGCCGAAAAACGCAACAAATGAGGAATGATCAGGGCTGGGCGGTGACTATGGTTCCTTAGGTCGTATTTGATAGTCCGGAAAAATTTTAGGCGATAGGGGTCCTGAGGTACCGGGACCACTCGGAAGGTGTGGGCTATAACACACAAAAATATGGGAATCGCGCGGAATTCTAGTTGTTTGGCCGAAAAATGCAAAAAATAAGAAACGATCATGGCAGGGCGGATACTATGGTTCCTTAGGTCGTACTTGATTGCTCGGAAAAATTTTAGGCGATCTGGGTCCGCGGCTCTTGGGACCACTCGGAATGCGTGGGTATAGCACACGAAAATATGGGAATCGGGCGAAATTCTAGGTCTTTTTCAGTAACATGCAAAAAATGTGGAAAGATATTGGCAGGGTGGTGACTATGGTTCCTTTGGTCTTATTTGATAGTCCGGAAAAATATTAGGCGATAGGGGTCCGGAGGTCCCGGGACCACTCGGAAGGCGTGGGCTATAACACACAAAAATATGGGAATCGCGCGGAATTCTAGTTGTTTGGCCGAAAAACTCAAAAAAGAGGAACGATCATGGCGGGGAGGATACTATGGTTCCTTAGGTCATATTTGATAGTCTGGAAAAATTTTAGGCGATAGGGGCCAGGAGTTCCCGGGACCACTCGGAAGGCGTGGGCTATAACACACAAAAATATGGGAATCGCGCGGAATTCTAGTTTTTTTGCCGAAAAATGCAAAAAATGAGAAACGATGATGGCGGGGTGGTTACTATGGTTCCTTAGGTCGTATTTGATGGCCCGGAAAAATTTTAGACGATCGGGGTCTGGGGGTCCCGGAACCACTGGGAAGGGTGGGCAATAGCACACAAAAATATTATAATCGGGCGGAATTCTAGTTTTTTGGCCAAAAAATGCAACAAATGAGGAATGATCATGGCTGGGCGGTGACTATGGTTCCTTAGGTCATATTTGATAGTCCGGAAAAATTTTAGGCAATAGGGGTCCTGAGGTCCTGGGACCACTCGGAAGGTGTGGGCTATAACACACAAAAATTTGGGAATCGCGCGAATTCTAGTTGTTTGGCCGAAAAACGCAAAAAATAAGAAACGATCATGGCGGGGCAGATACTATGGTTCCTTAGGTCGTATTTGATTGCTCGGAAAAATTTTAGGCGATCGGGGTCTGCGGCTCTTGGGACCACTCGGAATGCGTGGGTATAGCACACGAAAATATGGGAATCGGGCGAAATTCTAGGTCTTTTCAGTAACAAGCAAAAAATGTGGAAAGATATTGGCAGGGTGGTGACTATGGTTCCTTTGGTCTTATTTAATAGTCCGGAAAAATATTAGGCGATAGGGGTCCGGAGGTCCCGGGACCACTCGGAAGGCGTGGGCTATAACACACAAAAATATGGGAATCGCGCGGAATTCTAGTTGTTTGGCCGAAAAACTCAAAAAAGAGGAACGATCATGGCGGGGAGGATACTATGGTTCCTTAGGTCATATTTGATAGTCTGGAAAAATTTTAGGCGATAGGGGTCAGGAGTTCCCGGGACCACTCGGAAGGCGTGGGCTATAACACATAAAAATATGGGAATCGCGCGGAATTCTAGTTCTTTGTCCGAAAAATGCAAAAAATGAGAAACGATGATGGCGGGGCGGTTACTATGGTTCCTTAGGTCGTATTTGACGGCCCGGAAAATTTTTAGGCGATCGGGTCTGGGGGTCCCGGAACCACTGGGAAGGGTGGGCAATAGCACACAAAAATATTGTAATCGGGCGGAATTCTAGTTTTTTGGCCAAAAAATGCAACAAATGAGGAATGATCATGGCTGGGCGGTGACTATGGTTCCTTAGGTCATATTTGATAGTCCGGAAAAATATTAGGCGATAGGGGTCCTGAGGTCCTGGGACCACTCGGAAGGTGTGGGCTATAACACACAAAAATATGGGAATCGCGCGAATTCTAGTTGTTTGGCCGAAAAACGCAAAAAATAAGAAATGATCATGGCGGGGCAGATACTATGGTTCCTTAGGTCGTATTTGATTGCTCGGAAAAATTTTAGGCGATCGGGGTCCGCGGCTCTTGGGACCACTCGGAATGCGTGGGTATAGCACACGAAAATATGGGAATCGGGCGAAATTCTAGGTCTTTTTCAGTAACATGC
Organism: Nicotiana tomentosiformis; assembly: GCF_000390325.3. Taxonomy (NCBI): domain Eukaryota; kingdom Viridiplantae; phylum Streptophyta; class Magnoliopsida; order Solanales; family Solanaceae; genus Nicotiana; species Nicotiana tomentosiformis. The sequence continues at coordinate 140,722 of NW_027174580.1, forward strand.
AAAAAATGTGGAAAGATATTGGAAGGGTGGTGACTATGGTTCCTTTGGTCTTATTTGATAGTCCGGAAAAATATTAGGCGATAGGGGTCCGGATGTCCCGGGACCACTCGGAAGGCGTGGGCTATAACACACAAAAATATGGGAATCGCGTGGAATTCTAGTTGTTTGGCCGAAAAATGCAAAAAACGAGGAACGATCTTGGCGGGGCAGATACTATGGTTCCTTAGGTCGTATTTGATAGTCCGGAAAAATGTTAGGCGATAGGGGTCAGGAGGTCCCGGGACCACTCGGAAGGCGTGGGCTATAACACACAAAAATATGGGAATCGGGCGTAATTCTAGTTTTTTGGCCGAAAAATGCAAAAAATGAGAAACGATGATGGCGGGGCGGTTACTATGGTTCTTTAGGTCGTATTTGACGGCCCAGAATAATTTTAGCCGATCGGGGTCTGGGGGTCCCGGAACCACTGGGAAGGGTGGGCAATAACACACAAAAATATTGTAATCGGGCGGAATTCTAGTTTTTTGGCCGAAAAACGCATCAAATGAGGAATGATCATGGCTGGGCGGTGACTATGGTTCCTTAGGTCGTATTTGATAGTTCGGAATAATTTTAGGCGATAGGGGTCCTGAGGTCCCGGGACCTCTCAGAAGGTGTGGGCTATAACACACAAAAATATGGGAATCGCGCGGAATTCTAGTTGTTTGGCTGAAAAACTCAAAAACAGAGGAACGATCATGGCGGGGAGGACACTATGGTTCCTTAGGTCATATTTGATAGTCTGGAAAAATTTTAGGCGATAGGGGTCAGGAGTTCCCGGGACCACTCGGAAGGCGTGGGCTATAACACACAAAAATATGGGAATCGCGCGGAATTCTAGTTTTTTGGCCGAAAAATGCAAAAAATGAGAAACGATGATGGCGGGGCGGTTACTATGGTTCCTTAGGTCGTATTTGATGGTCTGGAAAAATTTTAGGCGATCGGGTTCTGGGGGTCTCGGAACCACTGGGAAGGGTGGGCAATAGCACACAAAAATATTGTAATCGGGCGGAATTCTAGTTTTTTGGCCAAAAAACGCAACAAATGAGGAATGATCATGGCTGGGCGGTGACTATGGTTCCTTAGGTCATATTTGATAGTCCGGAAAAATTTTAGGCGATAGGGGTCCTGAGGTCCTGGGACCACTTCGGAAGGTGTGGGCTATAACACACAAAAATATGGGAATCGCGCGAATTCTAGTTGTTTTGCCGAAAAACGCAAAAAATAAGAAACGATCATGGCGGGGCAGATACTATGGTTCCTTAGGTCGTATTTGATTGCTCGGAAAAATTTTAGGCGATCGGGGTCCGCGGCTCTTGGGACCACTCGGAATGCGTGGGTATAGCACATGAAAATATGGGAATCGGGCGAAATTCTAGGTCTTTTTCAGTAACATGCAAAAAATGTGGAAAGATATTGGCAGGGTGGTGACTATGGTTCCTTTGGTCTTATTTGATAGTCCGGAAAAATATTAGGCGATAGGGGTCCGGCGGTCCCGGGACCACTCGGAAGGCGTGGGCTATAACACACAAAAATATGGGAATCGCGTGGAATTCTAGTTGTTTGGCCGAAAAATGCAAAAAAAGAGGAACGATCTTGGCGGGGCAGATACTATGGTTCCTTAGGTCGTATTTGATAGTCCGGAAAAATTTTAGGCGATAGGGGTCAGGAGGTCCCGGGACCACTCGGAAGGCGTGGGCTATAACACACAAAAATATGGGAATCGGGCGTAATTCTAGTTTTTTGGCCGAAAAATGCAAAAAATGAGAAACGATGATGGCGGGGCGGTTACTATGGTTCCTTAGGTCGTATTTGACGGCCCGGAAAAATTTTAGGCGATCGGGGTCTGGGGGTCCCGGAACCACTGGGAAGGGTGGGCAATAGCACACAAAAATATTGTAATCGGGCGGAATTCTAGTTTTTTGGCCAAAAAATGCAACAAATGAGGAATGATCATGGCTGGGCGGTGACTATGGTTCCTTAGGTCATATTTGATAGTCCGGAAAAATATTAGGCGATAGGGGTCCTGAGGTCCTGGGACCACTCGGAAGGTGTGGGCTATAACACACAAAAATATGGGAATCGCGCGAATTCTAGTTGTTTGGCCGAAAAACGCAAAAAATAAGGAACGATCATGGCGGGGCGGATACTATGGTTCCTTAGGTCGTATTTGATTGCTCGGAAAAATTTTAGGCGATCGGGGTCCGCGGCTCTTGGGACCACTCGGAATGCGTGGGTATAGCACACGAAAATATGGGAATCGGGCGAAATTCTAGGTCTTTTTCAGTAACATGCAAAAAATGTGGAAAGATATTGGCAGGGTGGTGACTATGGTTCCTTTGGTCTTATTTGATAGTCCGGAAAAATATTAGGCGATAGGGGTCCGGATGTCCCGGGACCACTCGGAAGGCGTGGGCTATAACACACAAAAATATGGGAATCGCGTGGAATTCTAGTTGTTTGGCCGAAAAATGCAAAAAACGAGGAACGATCTTGGCGGGGCAGATACTATGGTTCCTTAGGTCGTATTTGATAGTCCGGAAAAATGTTAGGCGATAGGGGTCCGGAGGTCCCGGGACCACTCGGAAGGCGTGGGCTATAACACACAAAAATATGGGAATCGGGCGTAATTCTAGTTTTTTGGCCGAAAAATGCAAAAAATGAGAAACGATGATGGCGGGGCGGTTACTATGGTTCTTTAGGTCGTATTTGACGGCCCAGAATAATTTTAGGCGATCGGGGTCTGGGGGTCCCGGAACCACTGGGAAGGGTGGGCAATAACACACAAAAATATTGTAATCGGGCGGAATTCTAGTTTTTTGGCCGAAAAACGCATCAAATGAGGAATGATCATGGCTGGGCGGTGACTATGGTTCCTTAGGTCGTATTTGATAGTTCGGAATAATTTTAGGCGATAGGGGTCCTGAGGTCCCGGGACCTCTCAGAAGGTGTGGGCTATAACACACAAAAATATGGGAATCGCGCGGAATTCTAGTTGTTTGGCCGAAAAACTCAAAAAAAAGAGGAACGATCATGGCGGGGCGGATACTATGGTTCCTTAGGTCGTATTTGATAGTCCGGAAAAATTTTAGGCGATAGGGGTCCAGGAGTTCCCGGGACCACTCGGAAGGCGTGGGCTATAACACACAAAAATATGGGAATCGCGCGGAATTCTAGTTTTTTGGCCGAAAAATGCAAAAAATGAGAAACGATGATGGCGGGGCGGTTACTATGGTTCCTTAGGTCGTATTTGATGGTCTGGAAAAATTTTAGGCGATCGGGTTCTGGGGGTCTCGGAACCACTGGGAAGGGTGGGCAATAGCACACAAAAATATTGTAATCGGGCGGAATTCTAGTTTTTTGGCCAAAAACGCAACAAATGAGGAATGATCATGGCTGGGCGGTGACTATGGTTCCTTAGGTCATATTTGATAGTCCGGAAAAATTTTAGGCGATAGGGGTCCTGAGGTCCTGGGACGACTCGGAAGGTGTGGGCTATAACACACAAAAATATGGGAATCGCGCGAATTCTAGTTGTTTTGCCGAAAAACGCAAAAAATAAGAAACGATCATGGCGGGGCAGATACTATGGTTCCTTAGGTCGTATTTGATTGCTCGGAAAAATTTTAGGCGATCGGGGTCCGCGGCTCTTGGGACCACTCGGAATGCGTGGGTATAGCACATGAAAATATGGGAATCGGGCGAAATTCTAGGTCTTTTTCAGTAACATGCAAAAAATGTGGAAAGATATTGGCAGGGTGGTGACTATGGTTCCTTTGGTCTTATTTGATAGTCCGGAAAAATATTAGGCGATAGGGGTCCGGCGGTCCCGGGACCACTCGGAAGGCGTGGGCTATAACACACAAAAATATGGGAATCGCGTGGAATTCTAGTTGTTTGGCCGAAAAATGCAAAAAAAGAGGAACGATCATGGCGGGGCGGATACTATGGTTCCTTAGGTCGTATTTGATAGTCCGGAAAAATTTTAGGCGATAGGGGTCAGGAGGTCCCGGGACCACTCGGAAGGCGTGGGCTATAACACACAAAAATATGGGAATCGGGCGTAATTCTAGTTTTTTGGCCGAAAAATGCAAAAAATGAGAAACGATGATGGCGGGGCGGTTACTATGGTTCCTTAGGTTGTATTTGACGGCCCGGAAAAATTTTAGGCGATCGGGGTCCGGGGGTCCCGGAACCACTGGGAAGGGTGGGCAATAGCAAACAAAAATATTGTAATCGGGCGGAATTCTAGTTTTTTAGCCGAAAAACGCATCAAATGAGGAATGATCATGGCTGGGCGGTGACTATGGTTCCTTAGGTCATATTTGATTGTCCGGAATAATTTTAGGCGATAGGGGTCCTGAGGTCCCGGGACCTCTCGGAAGGTGTGGGCTATAACACACAAAAATATGGGAATTGCGCGGAATTCTAGTTGTTTGGCCGAAAAACTCAAAAAAAGTGGAACGATCATGGCGGGGAGGATACTAGGTTCCTTAGGTAGTATTTGATAGTCCGGAATAATTTTAGGCGATAGGGGTCAGGAGGTCCCGGGACCACTCGGAAGGCGTGGGCTATAACACACAAAAATATGGGAATCGCGCGGAATTCTAGTTGTTTGGCCGAAAAATGCAAAAAATGAGAAACGATCATGGCGGAAAGGTCACTATGGTTCCTTAGGTCTTATTTGATGGCCCAAAACGTTTTAGGTGATCCGAGTGAGGGGGGCACGGCCCACTCGGAAGGCGTGGGCTATAACACACGAAAATATGGGAATCGCGCGGAATTCTAGCTGTTTGGCCGAAAAATGCAAAAAATGAAGAACGATCATGGCGGGGCAGATACTATGGTTCCTTAGGTCGTATTTGATAGTCCGGAAACTTTTTAGTCGATCCGGCTCCGGGGGCCCCGGCCCACTCGGAAGGCGTGGGCGATAGCACACAAAAATATGGGAATCGGGCGGAATTCTAGTTTTTTGGCCAAAAAATGTAAAAAATGAGGAACGATCATGGCGAGGCGGTGACTATGGTTCCTTAGGTCCTAATTGATGGCCCGAAAAGTTTTTAGGTGATCCGAGTCCGGCAGCCCGGCCCACTCGGAAGGCGTGGGCAATAGCACACAAAAATATGGTAATCGAGCGAAATTCTAGTTTTTTGGCCGAAAATGCAATAAATGAGGAACGATCATGGCGGGGCAGTGACTATGGTTCCTTAGGTCTTATTTGATGGCCCAGAAAATTTTAGGCGATCGGGGTCCACGGCTCCCGGACCACTCGGAAGGCGTAAGCTATAGCACACGAAAATATGCAAATCGCGCGGAGTTCTAGTTTTTTGGCCAAAAAATGCAAAGCATTTGGAACAATCATGGTCGGGCGGTGACTATGGTACCTTAGGTAGTATATGATAGTCCGGAAAAAGTTTAGGGGATCGGGGTCCGCGGCTCCCCGAACCACTTGGAAGGCGTGGGTATAGCACCCGAAAATATGGGAATTGGGCGTAATTCTAGTTTTTTGGCCAAAAAATGCAAAAAATGAGAAACGATGATGGCGGGGCGGTTACTATTGTTCCTTAGGTCGTATTTGATGGCCCGGAAAAATTTTAGGCGATCGGGGTCCAGGGGTCCCGGAACCACTGGGAAGGGTGGGCAATAGCACACAAAAATATTGTAATCGGGCAGAATTCTAGTTTTTTGTCCGAAAAACGCAACAAATGAGGAATGATCATGGCTGGGCGGTGACTATGGTTCCTTAGGTCATATTTGATAGTCCGGAAAAATTTTAGGCGATAGGGGTCCTGAGGTCCCGGGAACACTCGGAAGGTGTGGGCTATAACACAAAAATATGGGAATCTCGCGGAATTCTAGTTGTTTGGCCGAAAAACGCAAAAAATAAGGAACGATCATGGCTGGCGGATACTATGGTTCCTTAGGTCGTATTTGATTGCCCGAAAAAATTTTATGCGATCGGGGTCCGCGGCTCTTGGGACCACTCGGAATGCGTGGGTATAGCACACGAAAATATGGGAATCGGGCAAAATTCTAGGTTTTTTTCAGTAACATGCAAACCTTGTGGAAAGATCTTGGAAGGGTGGTGACTATGGTTCCTTTGGTCTTATTTGATAGTCCGGAAAAATATTAGGCAATAGGGGTCCGGAGGTCCCCGGACCACTCGGAAGGCGTGGGCTATAACACACAAAAATATGGGAATCGCGCGGAATTCTAGTTGTTTGGCCGAAAAACACAAAAAAAGAGGAACGATCATGGCGGGGAGGATACTATGGTTCCTTAGGTCGTATTTGATAGTCTGGAAAAATTTTAGGCGATAGGGGTCAGGAGGTCCCTGGACCACTCGGAAGGCGTGGGCTATAACACACAAAAATATGGGAATCGGGAGTAATTCTAGTTTTTCGGCCAAAAAATGCAAAAAATGAGAAACGATGATGGCGGGGCGGTTACTATGGTTCCTTAGGTCGTATTTGACGGCCCGGAAAAATTTTAGGCGATCGGGGTCCGGGGGTCCCGGAACCACTGGGAAGGGTGGGCAATAGCACACAAAAATATTGTAATCGGGCGAAATTCTAGTTTTTTGGCCGAAAAATGCAACAAATGAGGAACGATCATGGCTAGGCGGTGACTATGGTTCCTTAGGTCGTATTTGATAGTCCGGAAAAATTTTAGGCGATAGGGGTCCTGAGGTCCCGGGACCTCTCGGAAAGTGTGGGCTATAACACACAAAAATATGGGAATCGCGCGGAATTCTAGTTGTTTGGCCGAAAAACACAAAAAATAAGAAACGATCATGGCGGGGCAGATACTATGGTTCCTTAGGTCGTATTTGATTGCCCGGAAAAATTTTAGGCGATCGGGGTCCGCGGCTCTTGGGACCACTCGGAATGCGTGGGTATAGCACACGAAAATATGGGAATCGGGCGAAATTCTAGGTCTTTTTCAGTAACATGCAAAAAATGTGGAAAGATCTTGGAAGGGTGGTGACTATGGTTCCTTTGGTCTTATTTGATAGTCCGGAAAAATATTAGGTGATAGGAACCGGAGGTCCCAGGACCACTCGGAAGGCGTGGGCTATAACACACAAAAATATGGGAATCGCGCGGAATTCTAGTTGTTTGGCCGAAAAACTCAAAAAAAGAGGAACGATCATGGCGGGGCGGATACTATGGTTCCTTAGGTCGTATGTGATAGTCCGGAAAAATTTTAGGCGATAGGGGTCAGGAGGTCCCGGGACCACTCGGAAGGCGTGGGCTATAGCACACAAAAATATGGGAATCGCGCGGAATTCTAGTTGTTTGGCTGAAAAATGCAAAAACTAAGGAACGATCATGGCGGGGCGGATACTATGGTTCCTTAGGTCGTATTTGATAGTCCAGAAAAATTTTAGGCGATAGGGGTCAGGAGGTCCCGGGACCACTCGGAAGGCGTGGGCTATAACACACAAAAATATGGGAATCGGGCGTAATTCTAGTTTTTTGGCCGAAAAATGCAAAAAATGAGAAACGATGATGGCGGGGCGGTTACTATGGTTCCTTAGGTCGTATTTGATAGTCCGGAAAAATTTTAGGCAATAGGGGTCAGGAGATCCCGGGACCACTCGGAAGGCGTGGGCTATAACACACAAAAATATGGGAATCGCGTGGAATTCTAGTTGTTTGGCCGAAAAATGCAAAAAAAGAGGAACGATCATGGCGGGGCTGATACTATGGTTCCTTAGGTCGTATTTGATAGTCCGGAAAAATTTTAGGCGATAGGGGTCAGGAGGTCCCGGGACCACTCGGAAGGCGTGGGCTATAACACACAAAAATATGGGAATCGGGCGTAATTCTAGTTTTTTGGCCGAAAAATGCAAAAAATGAGAAACGATGATGGCGGGGCGGTTACTATGGTTCCTTAGGTCGTATTTGATGGCCCGGAAAAATTTTAGGCGATCGGGGTCCGGGGGTCCCGGAACCACTGGGAAGGGTGGGCAATAGCACACAAAAATATTGTAATCGGGCGGAATTCTAGTTTTTTGGCCGAAAAATGCATCAAATGAGGAATGATCATGGCTGGGCGGTGACTATGGTTCCTTAGGTCGTATTTGATAGTCTGGAATAATTTTAGGCGATAGGGGTCCTGAGGTCCCGGGACCTCTCGGAAGGTGTGGGCTATAACACTCAAAAATATGGGAATCGCGCGGAATTCTAGTTGTTTGGCCGAAAAACGAAAAAAAAAAGAAACGATCATGGCGGGGCGGATACTATGGTTCCTTAGGTCGTATTTGATTCCCCGGAAAAATTTTAGGCGATAGGGGTCAGGAGGTCCCGGGACCACTCGGAAGGCGTGGGCTATAGCACACAAAAATATGGGAATCGCGCGGAATTCTAGTTGTTTGGCTGAAAAATGCAAAAACTAAGGAACGATCATGGCGGGGCGGATACTATGGTTCCTTAGGTCGTATTTGATAGTCCAGAAAAATTTTAGGCGATAGGGGTCAGGAGGTCCCGGGACCACTCGGAAGGCGTGGGCTATAACACACAAAAATATGGGAATCGGGCGTAATTCTAGTTTTTTGGCCGAAAAATGCAAAAAATGAGAAACGATGATGGCGGGGCGGTTACTATGGTTCCTTAGGTCGTATTTGATAGTCCGGAAAAATTTTAGGCAATAGGGGTCAGGAGATCCCGGGACCACTCGGAAGGCGTGGGCTATAACACACAAAAATATGGGAATCGCGTGGAATTCTAGTTGTTTGGCCGAAAAATGCAAAAAAAGAGGAACGATCATGGCGGGGCTGATACTATGGTTCCTTAGGTCGTATTTGATAGTCCGGAAAAATTTTAGGCGATAGGGGTCAGGAGGTCCCGGGACCACTCGGAAGGCGTGGGCTATAACACACAAAAATATGGGAATCGGGCGTAATTCTAGTTTTTTGGCCGAAAAATGCAAAAAATGAGAAACGATGATGGCGGGGCGGTTACTATGGTTCCTTAGGTCGTATTTGATGGCCCGGAAAAATTTTAGGCGATCGGGGTCCGGGGGTCCCGGAACCACTGGGAAGGGTGGGCAATAGCACACAAAAATATTGTAATCGGGCGGAATTCTAGTTTTTTGGCCGAAAAATGCATCAAATGAGGAATGATCATGGCTGGGCAGTGACTATGGTTCCTTAGGTCGTATTTGATAGTCTGGAATAATTTTAGGCGATAGGGGTCCTGAGGTCCCGGGACCTCTCGGAAGGTGTGGGCTATAACACTCAAAAATATGGGAATCGCGCGGAATTCTAGTTGTTTGGCCGAAAAACGAAAAAAAAAAAGAAACGATCATGGCGGGGCGGATACTATGGTTCCTTAGGTCGTATTTGATTCCCCGGAAAATTTTTAGGCGATCGGGGTCCGCAGCTCTTGGGACCACTCGGAATGCGTGGGTATAGCACACGAAAATATGGGAATCAGGCGAAATTCTAGGTCTTTTTCAGTAACATGCAAAAAATGTGGAAAGATCTTGGCAGGGTGGTGACTATGGTTCCTTTGGTCTTATTTGATAGTCCGGAAAAATATTAGGTGATAGGGGTCCAGAGGTCCCAAGACCACTCGGAAGGCGTGGGCTATAACACACCAAAATATGGGAATTGCGCGGAATTCTAGTTGTTTGGCCGAAAAACTCAAAAAAAGAGGAACGATCATAGCGGGGAGGATACTAGGTTCCTTAGGTCGTATTTTATAGTCCGGAATAATTTTAGGCAATAGGGGTCAGGAGGTCCCGGGACCACTCGGAAGGCGTGGGCTATAACACACAAAAATATGGGAATCGCGCGGAATTCTAGTTGTTTGGCCGAAAAATGCAAAAAATGAGAAATGATCATGGTGGAAAGGTGTCTATGGTTCCTTAGGTCTTATTTGATGGCCCAAAACGTTTTAGGTGATCCGAGTGAGGGGGCACGGCCCACTCGGAAGGCGTGGGCTATAGCACACGAAAATATGGGAATCGCGCGGAATTCTAGCTGTTTGGCCGAAAAATACAAAAAATGAAGAACGATCATGGCGGGGAAGATACTATGGTTCCTTAGGTCGTATGTGATAGTCCGGAAACTTTTTAGTCGATCCGGCTCCGGGGGCCCCGGCCCACTCGGAAAGCGTGGGCGATAGCACACAAAAATATGGGAATCGGGCGGAATTCTAGTTTTTTGGCCAAAAAATGTAAAAAATGAGGAACGATCATGGCGAGGCGGTGACTATGGTTCCTTAGGTCCTAATTGATGGCCCGAAAAGTTTTTAGGCGATCCGAGTCCGGCAGCCCGGCCCACTCGGAAGGCGTGGGCAATAGCACACAAAAATATGATAATCGCGCGAAATTCTAGTTTTTTGGCCGAAAATGCAATAAATGAGGAACGATCATGGCGGGGCTGTGACTATGGTTCCTTAGGTCTTATTTGATGGCCCAGAAAATTTTAGGCGATCGGGGTCCACGGCTCCCGGGACCACTCGGAAGGCGTAAGCTATAACACACGAAAATATGCAAATCGCGCGGAGTTCTAGTTTTTTGGCCAAAAAATGCAAAGCATTTGGAACGATCATGGTCAGGCGGTGACTATGGTACCTTAGGTCGTATTTGATAGTCCGGAAAAAGTTTAGGGGATCGGGGTTCGCGGCTCCCCGAACCACTTGGAAGGCGTGGGTATAGCACCCGAAAATATGGGAATTGGGCGTAATTTTAGTTTTTTGGCCAAAAAATGCAAAAAATGAGAAACGATGATGGCGGGGCAGTTACTATGGTTCCTTAGGTCGTATTTGATTCCCCGGAAAAATTTTAGGCGATAGGGGTCAGGAGGTCCCGGGACCACTCGGAAGGCGTGGGCTATAGCACACAAAAATATGGGAATCGCGCGGAATTCTAGTTGTTTGGCTGAAAAATGCAAAAACTAAGGAACGATCATGGCGGGGCGGATACTATGGTTCCTTAGGTCGTATTTGATAGTCCAGAAAAATTTTAGGCGATAGGGGTCAGGAGGTCCCGGGACCACTCGGAAGGCGTGGGCTATAACACACAAAAATATGGGAATCGGGCGTAATTCTAGTTTTTTGGCCGAAAAATGCAAAAAATGAGAAACGATGATGGCGGGGCGGTTACTATGGTTCCTTAGGTCGTATTTGATAGTCCGGAAAAATTTTAGGCAATAGGGGTCAGGAGATCCCGGGACCACTCGGAAGGCGTGGGCTATAACACACAAAAATATGGGAATCGCGTGGAATTCTAGTTGTTTGGCCGAAAAATGCAAAAAAAGAGGAACGATCATGGCGGGGCTGATACTATGGTTCCTTAGGTCGTATTTGATAGTCCGGAAAAATTTTAGGCGATAGGGGTCAGGAGGTCCCGGGACCACTCGGAAGGCGTGGGCTATAACACACAAAAATATGGGAATCGGGCGTAATTCTAGTTTTTTGGCCGAAAAATGCAAAAAATGAGAAACGATGATGGCGGGGCGGTTACTATGGTTCCTTAGGTCGTATTTGATGGCCCGGAAAAATTTTAGGCGATCGGGGTCCGGGGGTCCCGGAACCACTGGGAAGGGTGGGCAATAGCACACAAAAATATTGTAATCGGGCGGAATTCTAGTTTTTTGGCCGAAAAATGCATCAAATGAGGAATGATCATGGCTGGGCAGTGACTATGGTTCCTTAGGTCGTATTTGATAGTCTGGAATAATTTTAGGCGATAGGGGTCCTGAGGTCCCGGGACCTCTCGGAAGGTGTGGGCTATAACACTCAAAAATATGGGAATCGCGCGGAATTCTAGTTGTTTGGCCGAAAAACGAAAAAAAAAAGAAACGATCATGGCGGGGCGGATACTATGGTTCCTTAGGTCGTATTTGATTCCCCGGAAAATTTTTAGGCGATCGGGGTCCGCAGCTCTTGGGACCACTCGGAATGCGTGGGTATAGCACACGAAAATATGGGAATCAGGCGAAATTCTAGGTCTTTTTCAGTAACATGCAAAAAATGTGGAAAGATCTTGGCAGGGTGGTGACTATGGTTCCTTTGGTCTTATTTGATAGTCCGGAAAAATATTAGGTGATAGGGGTCCAGAGGTCCCAAGACCACTCGGAAGGCGTGGGCTATAACACACCAAAATATGGGAATTGCGCGGAATTCTAGTTGTTTGGCCGAAAAACTCAAAAAAAGAGGAACGATCATAGCGGGGAGGATACTAGGTTCCTTAGGTCGTATTTTATAGTCCGGAATAATTTTAGGCAATAGGGGTCAGGAGGTCCCGGGACCACTCGGAAGGCGTGGGCTATAACACACAAAAATATGGGAATCGCGCGGAATTCTAGTTGTTTGGCCGAAAAATGCAAAAAATGAGAAATGATCATGGTGGAAAGGTGTCTATGGTTCCTTAGGTCTTATTTGATGGCCCAAAACGTTTTAGGTGATCCGAGTGAGGGGGCACGGCCCACTCGGAAGGCGTGGGCTATAGCACACGAAAATATGGGAATCGCGCGGAATTCTAGCTGTTTGGCCGAAAAATACAAAAAATGAAGAACGATCATGGCGGGGAAGATACTATGGTTCCTTAGGTCGTATGTGATAGTCCGGAAACTTTTTAGTCGATCCGGATCCGGGGGCCCCGGCCCACTCGGAAAGCGTGGGCGATAGCACACAAAAATATGGGAATCGGGCGGAATTCTAGTTTTTTGGCCAAAAAATGTAAAAAATGAGGAACGATCATGGCGAGGCGGTGACTATGGTTCCTTAGGTCCTAATTGATGGCCCGAAAAGTTTTTAGGCGATCCGAGTCCGGCAGCCCGGCCCACTCGGAAGGCGTGGGCAATAGCACACAAAAATATGATAATCGCGCGAAATTCTAGTTTTTTGGCCGAAAATGCAATAAATGAGGAACGATCATGGCGGGGCTGTGACTATGGTTCCTTAGGTCTTATTTGATGGCCCAGAAAATTTTAGGCGATCGGGGTCCACGGCTCCCGGGACCACTCGGAAGGCGTAAGCTATAACACACGAAAATATGCAAATCGCGCGGAGTTCTAGTTTTTTGGCCAAAAAATGCAAAGCATTTGGAACGATCATGGTCAGGCGGTGACTATGGTACCTTAGGTCGTATTTGATAGTCCGGAAAAAGTTTAGGGGATCGGGGTTCGCGGCTCCCCGAACCACTTGGAAGGCGTGGGTATAGCACCCGAAAATATGGGAATTGGGCGTAATTTTAGTTTTTTGGCCAAAAAATGCAAAAAATGAGAAACGATGATGGCGGGGCAGTTACTATGGTTCCTTAGGTCGTATTTGACGGCCCGGAAAAATTTTAGGCGATCGGGGTCCGGGGGTCCCGGAACCACTGGGAAGGGTGGGCAATAGCACACAAAAATATTGTAATCGGGCGGAATTCTAGTTTTTTGGCCGAAAAACGCAACAAATGAGGAATGATCATGGCTGGGCGGTGACTATGGTTCCTTAGGTCGTATTTGATAGTCCGGAAAAATTTTAGGCGATAGGGGTCCGGAGTTCCCGGGTTCACTTGGAAGGCGTGGGCTATAGGACACGAAAATATGGGAATCGCGCGGAATTCTAGTTTTTTGGCCGAAAAACGCAAAAAATAAGGAACGATCATGGTGGGCGGATACTATGGTTCCTTAGGTCGTATTTGATTGCCCGGAAAAATTTTAGGCGATCGACGTCCGCGGCTCTTGGGACCACTAGGAATGCATGGGTATAGCACACGAAAATATGGGAATCGGGCGAAATTCTAGGTCTTTTTCAGTAACCTGCAAAACATGTGGAAAGATCTTGGCAGGGTGGTGACTATGGTTCCTTTGGTCTTATTTGATAGTACGGAAAAATTTTAGGCGATAGGGGTCCTGAGGTCCCGGGACCTCTCGGAAAGTGTGGGCTATAACACACAAAAATATGGGAATCGCGCGGAATTCTAGTTGTTTGGCCGAAAAACGCAAAAAAATAAGAAACGATCATGGCGGGGCAGATACTATGGTTCCTTAGGTCATATTTGATTGCCCGAAAAAATTTTAGGCGATCGGGGTCCGCGGCTCTTGGGACCACTCGGAATGCGTGGGTATAGCACACGAAAATATGGGAATCGGGCAAAATTCTAGGTCTTTTTCAGTAACATGCAAAAAATGTGGAAAGATCTTGGAAGGGTGGTGACTATGGTTCCTTTGTTCTTATTTGATAGTCCGGAAAAATATTAGGTGATAGGGGTCCGGAGGTCCCAGGACCACTCGGAAGGCGTGGGCTATAACACACAAAAATATGGGAATCGCGCGGAATTCTAGTTGTCTGGCCGAAAAACTCAAAAAAAAGAGGAACGATCAAGGCGGGGCGGATACTATGGTTCCTTAGGTCGTACTTGATAGTCCGGAAAAATTTTAGGCGATAGGGGTCAGGAGGTCCCGGGACCACTCGGAAGGCGTGGGCTATAGCACACGAAAATATGGGAATCGCGCGGAATTCTAGTTGTTTGGCTGAAAAATGCAAAAACTAAGGAACGATCATGGCGGGGCGGATACTATGGTTCCTTAGGTCGTATTTGATAGTCCGGAAAAATTTTAGGCGATCCGGCTCCGGGGGCCCGACCCACTCGGAAGGCGTGGGCGATAGCACACAAAAATATGGGAATCGGGCGGAATTAAAGTTTTTTGGCCAAAAAATGAGGAACGATCTTGGCGGGGCGGATACTATGGTTCCTTAGGTCCTATTTGATTGCCCGGAAAAATTTTAGGCGATCGGGGTCCGCGGCTCTTGGGACCACTCGGAATGCGTGGGTATAGCACACAAAAATATGGGAATCGGGCGAAATTCTAGGTATTTTTCAGTAACATGCAAAAAATGTGGAAAGATCGTGGCAGGGTGGTGACTATGGTTTCTTTGGTCTTATTTGATAGTCCGGAAAAATATTAGGCGATAGGGGTCCGGAGGTCCCGGGACCACTCGGAAGGCGTGGGCTATAACACACAAAAATATGGGAATCGGGCGGAATTCTAGTTGTTTGGCCGAAAAACGCAACAAATGAGGAATGATCATGGCTGGGCGGTGACTATGGTTCCTTAGGTCATATTTGATAGTCCGGAAAAATTTTAGGCGATAGGGGTCCTGAGGTCCCGGGACTACTCGGAAGGTGTGGGCTATAACACACAAAAATATGTGAATCGCGCGGAATTCTAGTTGTTTGGCCGAAAAACGCAAACAATAAGAAACGATCATGGCGAGGCGGTGACTATGGTTCCTTAGGTCCTAATTGATGGCCCGAAAAGTTTTTAGGCGATCCGAGTCCGGCGGCCTGGCCCACTCGGAAGGCGTGGGCAATAGCACACAAAAATATGGTAATCGAGCGAAATTCTAGTTTTTTGGCCGAAAAACGCAATAAATGAGGAACGATCATGGCGGGGTGGTGACTATGGATACTTAGGTCTTATTTGATGGCCCAGAAAATTTTAGGCGATCGGGGTCCATGGCTCCCGGGACCACTCGGAAGGCGTAAGCTATAGCACACGAAAATATGCAAATCGCAGGGAGTTCTAGTTTTTTGGCCAAAAAATGCAAAGCATTTGGAACGATCATGGTGGGGCGGTGACTATGGTAGCTTAGGTCGTATTTGATAGTCTGGAAAATTTTAAGCGATCGGGGTCCGCGGCTCCCCGGACCACTTGGAGGGCATGGGTAAAGCACATGAAAATATGGGAATCGGGCGAAATTCTAGGTCTTTTTCAGTAACATGCAAAAAATGTGGAAAGATATTGGAAGGGTGGTGACTATGGTTTCTTTGGTCTTATTTGATAGTTCGGAAAAATATTAGGCGATAGGGGTCCGGAGGTCCCGGGACCACTCGGAAGGCGTGGGCTATAACACACAAAAATATGGGAATCGCGCGGAATTCTAGTTGTTTGGCCGAAAAACGCAAAAAAAGAGGAACGATCATGGCAGGGTGGATACTATGGTTCCTTAGGTCGTATTTGATAGTCCGGAAAAATTTTAGGCGATAGGGGTCAGCAGGTCCCGGGACCACTCGGAAGGCGTGGGCAATACACAAAAATATGGGAATCAGGCGTAATTCTAATTTTTTTGCCGAAAAATGCCAAAAATGAGAAACGATGATGGCGGGGCGGTTACTATGGTTCCTTAGGTCGTATTTGACGGCCAGGAAAAATTTTAGGCGATCGGGGTCCAGGGGTCCCGGAACCACTGGAAGGGTGGGCAATAGCACACAAAAATATTGTAATCGGGCGGAATTCTAGTTTTTTGGCCGAAAAACGCAATAAATGAGGAACGATCATGGCGGGGCGGTGACTATGGTTACTTAGGTCTTATTTGATGGCCCGGAAAATTTTAGGCGATCGGGGTCCACGGCTCCCGGGACCACTCGGAAGGCGTAAGCTATAGCACACGAAAATATGCAAATCGCGCGGAGTTCTAGTTTTTTGGCCAAAAAATGCAAAGCATTTGGAACGATCATGGTGGGGCGGTGACTATGGTACCTTAGGTCGTATTTGATAGTCTGGAAAAATTTTAGGCGATCGGGGTCCGCGGCTCCCCGGACCACTTGGAGGGCGCGGGTATAGCACACGAAAATATGGGAATCGGGCGAAATTCTAGGTCTTTTTCAGTAACATGTAAAAAATGTGGAAAGATATTGGCAGGGTGGTGACTATGGTTTCTTTGGTCTTATTTGATAGTTCGGAAAAATATTAGGCGATAGGGGTCCGGAGGTCCCGGGACCATTCGGAAGGCGCGGGCTATAACACACAAAAATATGGGAATCGCGCAGAATTCTAGTTGTTTGGCCGAAAAACGCAAAAAAAGAGGAACGATCATGGCGGGGTGGATACTATGGTTCCTTAGTTCGTCTTTGATAGTCCGGAAAAATTTTAGGCGATAGGGGTCAGGAGGTCCCGGGACCACTCGGAAAGCGTGGGCTATAACACACAAAAATATGGGAATCGGGCGTAATTCTAGTTTTGTGGCCGAAAAATGCAAAAAATGAGAAACGATGATGGCGGGGCGGTTACTATGGTTCCTTAGGTCGTATTTGACTGCCCGGAAAAATTTTAGGCGATCGGGGTCCGGGGGTCCCGGAACCACTGGGAAGGGTGGGCAATAGCACACAAAAATATTGTAATCGGGCGGAATTCTAGTTTTTTGGCTGAAAAACGCAATAAATGAGGAACGATAGTGGCGGGGCGGTGACTATGGTTACTTAGGTCTTATTTGATGGCCCGAAAATTTTTAGGCGATCGGGGTCCACGGCTCCCGGGACCACTCGGAAGGCGTAAGCTATAGCACACGAAAATATGCAAATCGCGCGGAGTTCTAGTTTTTTGGCAAAAAAATGCAAAGCATTTGGAACAATCATGGTGGGGCGGTGACTATGGTACCTTAGGTCGTATTTGATAGTCTGGAAAAATTTTAGGCGATCGGGGTCCTCGGCTCCTCGGATCACTTGGAGGGCGTGGGTATAGCACACGAAAATATGGGAATCGGGCGAAATTCTAGGTCTTTTTCAGTAACATGCAAAAAATGTGGAAAGATATTGGCAGGGTTGTGACTATGGTTTCTTTGGTCTTATTTGATAGTTCGGAAAAATATTAGGCGATAGGGGTCCGGAGGTCCCGGGACCACTCGGAAGGCGTGGGCTATAACACACAAAAATATGGGAATCGCGCGGAATTCTAGTTGTTTGGCCGAAAAACGCAAAAAAAGAGGAACGATCATGGCGGGGTGGATACTATGGTTCCTTAGGTCATATTTGATAGTCCGGAAAAATTTTAAGCGATAGGGGTCAGGAGGTCCCGGGACCACTCGGAAGGTGTGGGCTATAACACACAAAAATATGGGAATCGGGCGTAATTCTAGTTTTTTGGCCGAAAAATGCAAAATATGAGGAATGATCATGGCTGGGCGGTGACTATGGTTCCTTAGGTCCTAATTGATGGCCTGAAAAGCTTTTAGGCGATCCGAGTCCGGTGGCCCGGCCCACTCGGAAGGCGTGGGCAATAGCACACAAAAATATGGTAATCGAGCGAAATTCTAGTTTTTTGGCCGAAAAACGCAATAAATGAGGAACGATCATGGCGGGGTGGTGACTATGGTTACTTAGGTCTTATTTGATGGCCCGGAAAATTTTAGGCGATCGGGGTCCACGGCTCCCGGGACCACTCGGAAGGCGTAAGCTATAGCACACGAAAATATGCAAATCGCGCGGAGTTCTAGTTTTTTGGCCAAAAAATGCAAAGCATTTGGAACGATCATGGCGAGGCGGTGACTATGGTTCCTTAGTTCCTAATTGATGGCCCGAAAAGTTTTTAGGCGATCCGAGTCCGGCGGCCCGGCCCACTCGGAAGGCGTGGGCAATAGCACACAAAAATATGGTAATCGAGCGAAATTCTAGTTTTTTGGCCGAAAAATGCAATAAATGAGGAACGATCATGGCGCGGCGGTGACTATGGTTACTTAGGTCTTATTTGATGGCCCGAAAAATTTTAGGCGATCGGGGCCCACGGCTCCCGGGACCACTCGGAAGGCGTAAGCTATAGCACACGAAAATATACAAATCGCGCGGAGTTCTACTTTTTTGGCCAAAAAATACAAAGCATTTGGAACGATCATGGTGGGGCGGTGATTATGGTACCTTAGGTTGTATTTGATAGTCTGGAAAAATTTTAGGCAATCGGGGTCCGCGGCTCCCCGGACCACTTGGAGGGCGTGGGTATAGCTCACGAAAATATGGGAATCGGGCGAAATTCTAGGTCTTTTTCAGTAACATGTAAAAAATGTGGAAAGATATTGGCAGGGTGGTGACTATGGTTTCTTTGGTCTTATTTGATAGTTCGGAAAAATATTAGGCGATAGGGGTCCGGAGGTCCCGGGACCATTCGGAAGGCGCGGGCTATAACACACAAAAATATGGGAATCGCGCGGAATTCTAGTTGTTTGGCCGAAAAACACAAAAAAAGAGGAACGATCATGGCGGGGTGGATACTATGGTTCCTTAGGTCGTATTTGATAGTCCGGAAAAATTTTAGGCGATAGGGGTCAGGAGGTCCCGGGACCACTCGGAAAGCGTGGGCTATAACAAACAAAAATATGAGAATCGGGCGTAATTCTAGTTTTGTGGCCGAAAAATGCAAAAAATGAGAAACGATGATGGCGGGGCGGTTACTATGGTTCCTTAGGTCGTATTTGACGGCCCGGAAAAATTTTAGGCGATCGGGGTCCGGGGGTCCCGGAACCACTGGGAAGGGTGGGCAATAGCACACAAAAATATTGTAATCGGGCGGAATTCTAGTTTTTTGGCTGAAAAACGCAATAAATGAGGAACGATCATGGCGGGGCGGTGACTATGGTTACTTAGGTCTTATTTGATGGCCCGAAAAATTTTAGGCGATCGGGGTCCACGGCTCCCGGGACCACTCGGAAGGCGTAAGCTATAGCACACGAAAATATGCAAATCGCGCGGAGTTCTAGTTTTTTGGCCAAAAAATGCAAAGCATTTGGAACAATCATGGTGGGGCGGTGACTATGGTACCTTAGGTCGTATTTGATAGTCTGGAAAAATTTTAGGCGATCGGGGTCCTCGGCTCCTCGGATCACTTGGAGGGCGTGGGTATAGCACACGAAAATATGGGAATCGGGCGAAATTCTAGGTCTTTTTCAGTAACATGCAAAAAATGTGGAAAGATATTGGCAGGGTTGTGACTATGGTTTCTTTGGTCTTATTTGATAGTTCGGAAAAATATTAGGCGATAGGGGTCCGGAGGTCCCGGGACCACTCGGAAGGCGTGGGCTATAACACACAAAAATATGGGAATCGCGCGGAATTCTAGTTGTTTGGCCGAAAAACGCAAAAAATGAGGAACGATCATGGCGGGGTGGATACTATGGTTCCTTAGGTCATATTTGATAGTCCGGAAAAATTTTAAGCGATAGGGGTCAGGAGGTACCGGGACCACTCGGAAGGTGTGGGCTATAACACACAAAAATATGGGAATCGGGCATAATTCTAGTTTTTTGGCCGAAAAATGCAAAATATGAGGAATGATCATGGCTGGGCGGTGACTATGGTTCCTTAGGTCCTAATTGATGGCCTGAAAATCTTTTAGGCGATCCGAGTCCGGTGGCCCGGCCCACTCGGAAGGCGTGGGCAATAGCACACAAAAATATGGTAATCGAGCGAAATTCTAGTTTTTTGGCCGAAAAACGCAATAAATGAGGAACGATCATGGCGGGGTGGTGACTATGGTTACTTAGGTCTTATTTGATGGCCCGGAAAATTTTAGGCGATCGGGGTCCACGGCTCCCGGGACCACTCGGAAGGCGTAAGCTATAGCACACGAAAATATGCAAATCGCGCGGAGTTCTAGTTTTTTGGCCAAAAAATGCAAAGCATTTGGAACGATCATGGCGAGGCGGTGACTATGGTTCCTTAGTTCCTAATTGATGGCCCGAAAAGTTTTTAGGCGATCCGAGTCCGGCGGCCCGGCCCACTCGGAAGGCGTGGGCAATAGCACACAAAAATATGGTAATCGAGCGAAATTCTAGTTTTTTGGCCGAAAAATGCAATAAATGAGGAACGATCATGGCGCGGCGGTGACTATGGTTACTTAGGTCTTATTTGATGGCCCGGAAAATTTTAGGCGATCGGGGCCCACGGCTCCCGGGACCACTCGGAAGGCGTAAGCTATAGCACACGAAAATATACAAATCGCGCGGAGTTCTACTTTTTTGGCCAAAAAATACAAAGCATTTGGAACGATCATGGTGGGGCGGTGATTATGGTACCTTAGGTCGTATTTGATAGTCTGGAAAAAGTTTAGGCAATCGGGGTCCGCGGCTCCCCGGACCACTTGGAGGGCGTGGGTATAGCTCACGAAAATATGGGAATCGGGCGAAATTCTAGGTCTTTTTCAGTAACATGCAAAAAATGTGGAAAGATATTGGTAGGGTGGTGACTATGGTTTCTTTGGTCTTATTTGATAGTTCGGAAAAATATTAGGCGATAGGGGTCCGGAGGTCCCGGGACGACTCGGAAGGCGTGGTCTATAACACACAAAAATATGGGAATCGCGCGGAATTCTAGTTGTTTGGCCGAAAAACGCAAAAAAAGAGGAACGATCATGGCGGGGCGGATACTATGGTTCCTTAAGTCGTATTTGATAGTCCGGAAAAATTTTAGGCGATAGGGGTCAGGAGGTCCCGGGACCACCCGGAAGGCGTGGGCTATAACATACAAAAATATGAGAATCGGGCGTAATTCTAGTTTTTTGGCCGAAAAATGCAAAAAATGAGAAACGATGATGGCGGGGCGGTTACTATGGTTCCTTAGGTCGTATTTGATGGCCCGAAAAAATTTTAGGCGATCGGGATCCGGAGGTCCCCAAACCACTGGGAAGGGTGGGCAATAGCACACAAAAAAATTGTAATCGGGCGGAATTCTAGTTTTTTGGCCGAAAAATGCAACAAATGAGGAATGATCATGGCTGGGTGGTGACTATGGTTCCTTAGGTCGTATTTGATAGTCCGGAAAAATTTTAGGCGATAGGGGTCCTGAGGTCCCGGGAAATCTCGAAAGGTGTGGGCTATAACACACAAAAATATGGGATTCGCGCGGAATTCTAGTTGTTTGGCCGAAAAACGCAAAAAATAAGAAACGATCATGGCGAGGCGGTGAATATGGTTCCTTATGTCCTAATTGATGGCCCGAAAAGTTTTTAGGCGATCCGAGTCCGGCGGCCCGGCCCACTCGGAAGGCGTGGGCAATAGCACACAAAAATATGGTAATCGAGCGAAATTCTAGTTTTTTGGCCGAAAAACGCAATAAATGAGGAACGATCATGGCGGGGCGGTGACTATGGTTACTTAGGTTTTATTTGATGGCCCGGAAAATTTTAGGCGATCGGGGTCCACGGCTCCTAGGACCACTCGGAAGGCATAAGCTATAGCACACGAAAATATGCAAATTGCGCGGAGTTCTAGTTTTTTGGCCAAAAAATGCAAAGCATTTGGAACGATCATGGTGGGGCAGTGACTATGGTACCTTAGGTCGTATTTGATAGTCTGGAAAAATTTTAGGCGATCGGGGTCCGCGGCTCCCCGGACCTCTTGGAAGGCGTGGGTATAGCACACGAAAATATGGGAATCGGGCGTAATTCTAGTTTTTTTGCCGAAAAATGCAAAAGATGAGAAACGATGATGGCGGGGCGGTTACTATGGTTCCTTAGGTCGTATTTGACGGCCCGGAAAAATTTTAGGTGATCGGGGTCAGGGGGTCCCGGAACCACTGGGAAGGGTGGGCAATAGCACACAAAAATATTGTAATCGGGCGGAATTCTAGTTTTTTGGCCGAAAAACGCAACAAATGAGGAATGATCATGGCTGGTCGGTGACTATGGTTCCTTAGGTCG
Organism: Nicotiana tomentosiformis; assembly: GCF_000390325.3. NCBI lineage: Eukaryota > Viridiplantae > Streptophyta > Magnoliopsida > Solanales > Solanaceae > Nicotiana > Nicotiana tomentosiformis. The sequence goes on from NW_027174580.1 coordinate 163,169, forward strand.
TATTTGATAGTCCGAAAAAATTTTAGGCGATAGGGGTCCTGAGGTCCCGGGACCTCTCGGAAGGTGTGGGCTATAACACACAAAAATATGGGAATCGCGCGGAATTCTAGTTGTTTGGCCGAAAAACGCAATAAATGAGGAACGATCATGGCGGGGCGTTGACTATGGTTCCTTAGGTCTTATTTGATGGCCCGGAAAATTTTAGGCGATCGGGGTCCACGGCCCCCGGGACCACTCGGAAGGCGTAAGCTATACCACATGAAAATATGCAAATCGCGCGGAGTTCTAGTTTTTTGGATAAAAAATGCAAAGCATTTGGAATGATCATGGTGGAGAGGTGACTATGGTACCTTAGGTCGTATTTGATAGTCCGGAAAAATTTTAGGCGATAGGGGTCCTGAGGTCCCGGGACCTCTCGGAAGGTGTGGGCTATAACACACAAAAATATGGGAATCGCGCGGAATTCTAGTTGTTTGGCCGAAAAACGCAATAAATGAGGAACGATCATGGCGGGGCGTTGACTATGGTTCCTTAGGTCTTATTTGATGGCCCGGAAAATTTTAGGCGATCGGGGTCCACGGCTCCCGGGAACACTCGGAAGGCGTAAGCTATACCACATGAAAATATGCAAATCGCGCGGAGTTCTAGCTTTTTGGATAAAAAATGCAAAGCATTTGGAACGATCATGGTGGGGCGGTGACTATGGTACCTTAGGTCGTATTTGATAGTCTGGAAAAATTTTAGGCGATCGGGGTCCTCGGCTCCCCGGATCACTTGGAGGGCGTGGGTATAGCACACGAAAATATGGGAATCGGGCGAAATTCTAGGTCTTTTTCAGTAACATGCAAAAAATGTGGAAAGATATTGGCAGGGTTGTGACTATGGTTTCTTTGGTCTTATTTGATAGTTCGGAAAAATATTAGGCGATAGGGGTCCGGAGGTCCCGGGACCACTCGGAAGGCGTGGGCTATAACACACAAAAATATGGGAATCGCGCGGAATTCTAGTTGTTTGGCCGAAAAACGCAAAAAAAGAGGAACGATCATGGCGGGGTGGATACTATGGTTCCTTAGGTCATATTTGATAGTCCGGAAAAATTTTAAGCGATAGGGGTCAGGAGGTCCCGGGACCACTCGGAAGGTGTGGGCTATAACACACAAAAATATGGGAATCGGGCGTAATTCTAGTTTTTTGGCCGAAAAATGCAAAATATGAGGAATGATCATGGCTGGGCGGTGACTATGGTTCCTTAGGTCCTAATTGATGGCCTGAAAAGCTTTTAGGCGATCCGAGTCCGGTGGCCCGGCCCACTCGGAAGGCGTGGGCAATAGCACACAAAAATATGGTAATCGAGCGAAATTCTAGTTTTTTGGCCGAAAAACGCAATAAATGAGGAACGATCATGGCGGGGTGGTGACTATGGTTACTTAGGTCTTATTTGATGGCCCGGAAAATTTTAGGCGATCGGGGTCCACGGCTCCCGGGACCACTCGGAAGGCGTAAGCTATAGCACACGAAAATATGCAAATCGCGCGGAGTTCTAGTTTTTTGGCCAAAAAATGCAAAGCATTTGGAACGATCATGGCGAGGCGGTGACTATGGTTCCTTAGTTCCTAATTGATGGCCCGAAAAGTTTTTAGGCGATCCGAGTCCGGCGGCCCGGCCCACTCGAAAGGCGTGGGCAATAGCACACAAAAATATGGTAATCGAGCGAAATTCTAGTTTTTTGGCCGAAAAATGCAATAAATGAGGAACGACCATGGCGCGGCGGTGACTATGGTTACTTAGGTCTTATTTGATGGCCCGGAAAATTTTAGGCGATGGGGGTCCACGGCTCCCGGGACCACTCGGAAGGCGTAAGCTATAGCACACGAAAATATACAAATCGCGCGGAGTTCTACTTTTTTGGCCAAAAAATACAAAGCATTTGGAACGATCATGGTGGGGCGGTGATTATGGTACCTTAGGTCGTATTTGATAGTCTGGAAAAATTTTAGGCAATCGGGGTCCGCGGCTCCCCGGACCACTTGGAGGGCGTGGGTATAGCTCACGAAAATATGGGAATCGGGCGAAATTCTAGGTCTTTTTCAGTAACATGCAAAAAATGTGGAAAGATATTGGTAGGGTGGTGACTATGGTTTCTTTGGTCTTATTTGATAGTTCGGAAAAATATTAGGCGATAGGGGTCCGGAGGTCCCGGGACGACTCGGAAGGCGTGGTCTATAACACACAAAAATATGGGAATCGCGCGGAATTCTAGTTGTTTGGCCGAAAAACGCAAAAAAAGAGGAACGATCATGGCGGGGCGGATACTATGGTTCCTTAAGTCGTATTTGATAGTCCGGAAAAATTTTAGGCGATAGGGGTCAGGAGGTCCCGGGACCACCCGGAAGGCGTGGGCTATAACATACAAAAATATGAGAATCGGGCGTAATTCTAGTTTTTTGGCCGAAAAATGCAAAAAATGAGAAACGATGATGGCGGGGCGGTTACTATGGTTCCTTAGGTCGTATTTGATGGCCCGGAAAAATTTTAGGCGATCGGGATCCGGAGGTCCCCAAACCACTTGGAAGGGTGGGCAATAGCACACAAAAAAATTGTAATCGGGCGGAATTCTAGTTTTTTGGCCGAAAAATGCAACAAATGAGGAATGATCATGGCTGGGCGGTGACTATGGTTCCTTAGGTCGTATTTGATAGTCTGGAAAAATTTTAGGCGATAGGGGTCCTGAGGTCCCGGGAAATCTCGAAAGGTGTGGGCTATAACACACAAAAATATGGGATTCGCGCGGAATTCTAGTTGTTTGGCTGAAAAACGCAAAAAATAAGAAACGATCATGGCGAGGCGGTGACTATGGTTCCTTAGGTCCTAATTGATGGCCCGAAAAGTTTTTAGGCGATCCGAGTCCGGCGGCCCGGCCCACTCGGAAGGCGTGGGCAATAGCACACAAAAATATGGTAATCGAGCGAAATTCTAGTTTTTTGGCCGAAAAACGCAATAAATGAGGAACGATCATGGCGGGGCGGTGACTATGGTTACTTAGGTTTTATTTGATGGCCCGGAAAATTTTAGGCGATCGGGGTCCACGGCTCCTAGGACCACTCGGAAGGCATAAGCTATAGCACACGAAAATATGCAAATTGCGCGGAGTTCTAGTTTTTTGGCCAAAAAATGCAAAGCATTTGGAACGATCATGGTGGGGCAGTGACTATGGTACCTTAGGTCGTATTTGATAGTCTGAAAAAATTTTAGGCGATCGGGGTCCGCGGCTCCCCGGACCACTTGGAAGGCGTGGGTATAGCACACGAAAATATGGGAATAGGGCGTAATTCTAGTTTTTTTGCCGAAAAATGCAAAAGATGAGAAAGGATGATGGCGGGGCGGTTACTATGGTTCCTTAGGTCGTATTTGACGGCCCGGAAAAATTTTAGGTGATCGGGGTCAGGGGGTCCCGGAACCACTGGGAAGGGTGGGCAATAGCACACAAAAATATTGTAATCGGGCGGAATTCTAGTTTTTTGGCCGAAAAACGCAACAAATGAGGAATGATCATGGCTGGGCAGTGACTATGGTTCCTTAGGTCATATTTTATAGTCTGGAAAAATTTTAGGCGATAGGGGTCATGAGGTCCCGGGACCACTCGGAAGGTGTGGGCTATAACACACAAAAATATGGGAATCGCGCGGAATTCTAGTTGTTTGGCCGAAAAACGCAAACAATAAGGAACGATCATGGCGGGGCAGATACTATGGTTCCTTAGGTCGTATTTGATTGCCCGGAAAAATTTTAGGCGATCGGGATCCGCGACTCTTGGGACCACTCGGAATGCGTGGGTATAGCACACGAAAATATGGGGATCGGGCGAAATTCTAGGTCTTTTTCAATAACATGCAAAAAATGTGGAAAGATCTTGGCATGGTGGTGACTATGGTTCCTTTGGTATTATTTGATAGTCCGGAAAAATATTAGGCGATAGGGGTCAGGAGGTCCCGTGACCACTCGGAAGGCGTGGGCTATAACATACAAAAATATGGGAATCGCGCGGAATTCTAGTTGTTTGGCCGAAAAATGCAAAAAATGAGGAACGATCATGGCGGGGTGGTTACTATGGTTCCTTAGGTCGTATTTGATGGCCCTAAAAATTTTTAGGCGATCGGGGTCCGGAGACCTGGGACCCCTTGGAAGGCGACACGAAAATATGGAAATCGCGCGGAATTCTAGTTTTTTGGCTGAAAAACGCAAAAGACTAGGAACGATCATGGCAGGGCGGTGACTATGGTTCCTTAGGTCGTATTTGATAGTCCGGAAAAGTTTTAGGCGATCCGGCTCCGGGGGGACCGACCCACTCGGAAGGCGTAAGCGATAGCACACAAAAATATGGGAATCGGGCGGAATTCTAGTTTTTTTGCCAAAAAATGCTAAAAATGAGGAACGATCATGGCGAGGCAGTGACTATGGTTCCTTAGGTCCTAATTGATGGCCCGAAATTTTTTTAGGCAATCCGAGTCCTGCGGCCCGGCCCACTCGGAAGGCGTAGGCAATAGCAAACAAAAATATGGTAATCGAGCGGAATTCTAGTGTTTTGGCCGAAAAACGCAATAAATGAGGAACGATCATGGCGGGGCGGTGACTATGGTTCCTTAGGTCCTAATTGATGGCCCGATAAGTTTTTAGGCGATCCGAGTCCGGCGGCCCGGCCCACTCGGAAGGCATGGGCAATAGCACACGAAAATATGGTAATCGAGCGAAATTCTAGTTTTTTGGCCGAAAAATGCAAAAAATGAGAAACGATGATTGCGGGGCGGTTACTATGGTTCCTTAGGTCGTATTTGACGGCCCAGAAAATTTTTAGGCGATCGGGGTCCGGGGGTCCCGGAACCACTGGGAAGGGTGGGCAATAGCACACAAAAATATTGTAATCGGGCGGAATTCTAGTTTTTTAACCGAAAAATGCAACAAATGAGGAACGATCATGGCGGGGCGGATACTATGGTTCCTTAGGTCTTATTTGATAGTGCAGAAAAATTATAGGCGATAGGGGTCAGGAGGTCCCGGGACCACTCGGAAGGCGTGGGCTATAACACATAAAAATATGGGAATCGCACGGAATTCTAGTTGTTTCGCCGAAAAACGCAAAAAATAAGGAACGATCATGGCTGGGCGGTGACTATGATTCCTTAGGTCTTATTTGATAGTCCGGAAAAATTTTAGGCGATAGGGGTCCGGAGACCCCGGGACCACTTGTAAGGCGTGGGTATAGCACACGAAAATATGGGAATCGGGCGGAATTCTAGTTGTTTGGCCGAAAAATGCAAAAAATGAGAAACGATCATGGCGGGAAGGTGACTATGGTTCCTTAGGTCTTATTTGATGGCCCAAAAACTTTTTAGGTGATCCGAGTGCGGGGGGCACGGCCCACTCGGAAGGCGTGGGCTATAGCACACGAAAATATGGGAATCGCGCGGAATTGTAGTTATTTGGCCGAAAAACGCAAAAAATAAGGAACATTCATGGCGGGGCGAATACTATGGTTCCTTAGGTCGTATTTGATGGCCCGGAAAATTTTTAGGCGATCGGGGTTCGGGGTTCCCGGGACCCCTTGGAAGGCGTGGGCTAAAGCACACGAAAATATGGGAATCGGGCGGAATTCTAGTTGTTTGGCTGAAAAATGCAAAAAATGAGAAACGATCATGCCGGGAAGGTGACTATGGTTCCTTAGGTCTTATTTGATGGCCCAAAAACTTTTTAGGTGATCCGAGTGCGGGGGCACGGCCCACTCGGAAGGCGTGGGCTATAGCACACGAAAATATGGGAATCGCGCGGAATTGTAGTTATTTGGCCGAAAAACGCAAAAAATAAGGAACATTCATGGCGGGGCGAATACTATGGTTCCTTAGGTCGTATTTGATGGCCCGGAAAATTTTTAGGCGATCGGGGTTCGGGGTTCCCGGGACCCCTTGGAAGGCGTGGGCTAAAGCACACGAAAATATGGGAATCGGGCGGAATTCTAGTTGTTTGGCTGAAAAATGCAAAAAATGAGAAACGATCATGCCGGGAAGGTGACTATGGTTCCTTAGGTCTTATTTGATGGCCCAAAAACTTTTTAGGTGATCCGAGTGCGGGGGGCACGGCCCACTCGGAAGGCGTGGGCTATAGCACACGAAAATATGGGAATCGCGCGGAATTCTATTTGTTTGGCCGAAAAACGCAAAAAATAAGGAACGATCATGGCGGGGAGGATACTATGGTTCCTTAGGTCGTATTTTATGGCCCGAAAATTTTTTAGGCGATCGAGGTTCGGGGTTCCCGGGACCCCTTGGAAGTCGTGGGCTAAAGCACACGAAAATATGGAAATCGCGCGGAATTCTAGTTTTTTGGCCGAAAAATGCAAAAAATAAGAAACGATCATGGCGGGGCGGTGACTATGGTTCCTTAGGTCGTATTTGATAGTCCGGAAAATTTTTAGGCGATCCGGCTTCGGGGGCCCGACCCACTCGGAAGGCGTGGGCGATAGCACACAAAAATATGGGAATCGCGCGGAATTCTAGTTGTTTGGCCGAAAAACGCAAAAAATAAGGAACGATCATGGCTGGGCGGTGACTATGGTTCCTTAGGTCTTATTTGATAGTCCAGAAAAATTTTAGGCGATAGGGCTCCGGAGACCCGGGACCACCTTTAAGGCGTCGGTATAGCACACGAAAATATGGAAATCGCGCGGAATTCTAGTTTTTTGGCTGAAAAATGCAAAAAATTAGAAACGATCATGGCGGGAAGGTGACTATGGTTCCTTAGGTCTTATTTGATGGCCTAAAAACTTTTTAGGTGATCCGAGTGCGGGGGCACGGCCCACTCGGAAGGCGTGGGCTATAGCACATGAAAATATGAGAATCGCGCGGAATTCTAGTTGTTTGGCCGAAAAACGCTAAAAATAAGGAACGATCATGGCGAGAAGGATACTATGGTTCCTTATGTTATATTTGAAGGCCCGGAAAATTTTTAGGCGATCGGGGTTCGGGGTTCCCGGGACCCCTTGGAAGGCGTGGCACACGAAAATATAGGAATCGGGCGGAATTCTAGTTGTTTGGCCGAAAAATGCAAAAAATGAGAAACGATCATGGCAGGAAGGTGACTATGGTTCCTTAGGTCTTATTTGATGGCCCAAAAACTTTTTAGGTGATCCAAGTGTGGGGGGCACGTCCCACTCGGAAGGCGTGGGCTATAGCACACGAAAATATGGGAATCGCGCGGAATTCTAGTTGTTTGGCCGAAAAACGCAAAAAATAAGGAACGATCATGGCAGGGCGTATACTATGGTTCCTTAGGTCATATTTGATGGCCCTGAAAATTTTTAGGTGATCGGGGTTCGGGGTTCCCGGGACCCCTTGGATGGCGTGGGCTAAAGCACACGAAAATATGGAAATCGCGCGGAATTCTAGTTTTTTGGTTGAAAATGGCAAAAGCCTAGGAACGATCATGGAGGGGCGGTGACTATGGTTCCTTAGGTCGTATTTGATAGTCCTGAAAATTTTTAGGCGATCCGGCTCCGGGGGTCCCGACCCACTCGGAAGGCGTGGGCGATAGCACACAAAAATATGGGAATCGCACGGAATTCTAGTTGTTTGGCCGAAAAATACAAAAAGTAAGGAACGATCATGGCTGGGCGGTGACTATGGTTCCTTAGGTCATATTTGATAGTCCGAAAAAATTTTAGGCGATAGGGGTCCGGAGACCCGGGACCACTTGTAAGGCGTCGGTATAGCACACGAAAATATGGGAATCGGGCGGAATTCTAGTTGTTTAGCCGAAAAATGCAAAAAATGAGAAACGAACATGGCGGTATGGTGACTATTGTTCCTTAGGTCTTATTTGATGGCCCAAAAACTTTTTAGGTGATCCGAGTGCGGGGGGCACGACCCACTCGGAAAGCGTGGGCTATAGCACACGAAAATATGAGAATCGCGCGGAATTCTAGTTGTTTGGCCGAAAAACGCAAAACATAAGGAACAATCATGGCAGGGCGAATACTATGGTTCCTTAGGTCGTATTTGATGGCCCGGAAAATTTTTAGACGATCGGGGTTCGGGGTTCCCGGGACCCCTTGGAAGGCGTGGGCTAAAGCACACGAAAATATGGGAATCGGGCGGAATTCTAGTTGTTTGGCTGAAAAATGCAAAAAATGAGAAACGATCATGCCGGGAAGGTGACTATGGTTCCTTAGGTCTTATTTGATGGCCCAAAAACTTTTTAGGTGATCCGAGTGCGGGGGGCACGGCCCACTCGGAAGGCGTGGGCTATAGAACATGAAAATATGGGAATCGCGCGGAATTCTAGTTGTTTGGCCGAAAAACGCAAAAAATAAGGAACGATCATGGCGGGGAGGATACTATGGTTCCTTAGGTCGTATTTTATGGCCCGGAAATTTTTTAGGCGATCAAGGTTCGGGGTTCCCGGGACCCCTTGGAAGGCGTGGGCTAAAGCACACGAAAATATGGAAATCGCGCGGAATTCTAGTTTTTTGGCCGAAAAATGCAAAAAATAAGAAACGATCATGGCGGGGCGGTGACTATGGTTCCTTAGGTCGTATTTAATAGTCCGGAAAATTTTTAGGCGATCCGGCTTCGGGGGCCCGACCCACTCGGAAGGCGTGGGCGATAGCACACAAAAATATGGGAATCGCGCGGAATTCTAGTTGTTTGGCCGAAAAACGCAAAAAATAAGGAACGATCATGGCTGGGCGGTGACTATGGTTCCTTAGGTCTTATTTGATAGTCCGGAAAAATTTTAGGCGATAGGGCTCCGGAGACCCGGGACCACTTGTAAGGCGTCGGTATAGCACACGAAAATATGGAAATCGCGCGGAATTCTAGTTTTTTGGCTGAAAAATGCAAAAAATGAAAAACGATCATGGCGGGAAGGTGACTATGGTTCCTTAGGTCTTATTTGATGGCCTAAAAACTTTTTAGGTGATCCGAGTGCGGGGGGCACGGCCCACTCGGAAGGCGTGGGCTATAGCACATGAAAATATGGGAATCGCGCGGAATTCTAGTTGTTAGGCCGAAAAACGCAAAAAATAAGGAACGATCATGGCGGGAAGGATACTATGGTTCCTTATGTCATATTTGAAGGCCAGGAAAATTTTTAGGCGATCGGGGTTCGGGGTTCCCGGGACCCCTTGGAAGGCGTGGGCTAAAGCACACGAAAATATAGGAATCGGGCGGAATTCTAGTTGTTTTGCCGAAAAATGCAAATAATGAGAAACGATCATGGCAAGAAGGTGACTATGGTTCCTTAGGTCTTATTTGATGGCCCAAAAACTTTTTAGGTGATCCGAGTGCGGGGGGCACGTCCCACTCGGAAGGCGTGGGCTATAGCACACGAAAATATGGGAATCGCGCGGAATTCTAGTTGTTTGCCGAAAAACGCAAAAAATAAGGAACGATCATGGTGGGGAGGATACTATGGTTCCTTAGGTCATATTTTATGGCCCGGAAATTTTTTAGGCGATCGAGGTTCGGGGTTCCCGGGACCCCTTGGAAGGCGTGGGCTAAAGCACACGAAAATATGGAAATCGCGCGGAATTCTAGTTTTTTGGCCGAAAAATGCAAAAAATAAGAAACGATCATGGCGGGGCGGTGACTATGGTTCCTTAGGTCGTATTTGATAGTCCGGAAAATTTTTAGGCGATCCGGCTTCGGGGGCCCGACCCACTCGGAAGGCGTGGGCGATAGCACACAAAAATATGAGAATCGCGCGGAATTCTAGTTGTTTGGCCGAAAAACGCAAAAAATAAGGAACGATCATGGCTGGGCGGTGACTATGGTTCCTTAGGTCTTATTTGATAGTCCGGAAAATTTTAGGCGATAGGGCTCCGGAGACCCGGGACCACTTGTAAGGCGTCGGTATAGCACACGAAAATATGGAAATCGCGCGGAATTCTAGTTTTTTGGCTGAAAAATGCAAAAAATGAGAAACGATCATGGCGGGAAGGTGACTATGGTTCCTTAGGTCTTATTCGATGGCCTAAAAACTTTTTAGGTGATCCGAGTGCGGGGGGCACGGCCCACTCGGAAGGCGTGGGCTATAGCACACGAAAATATGGGAATCGCGCGAAATTCTAGTTGTTTGGCCGAAAAATGCAAAAAATAAGGAACGATCATGGCGGGGCGGATACTATGGTTCCTTAGGTCGTATTTTATGGCCCGGAAAAGTTTTAGGAAATCGGGGTTCGGGGTTCCCGGGACCCCTTGGAAAGCGTGGGCTAAAGCACACGAAAATATGGAAATCGCGCGGAATTCTAGTTTTTTGGCTGAAAAATGCTAAAAATGAGAAACGATCATGGCGTGAAGGTGACTATGGTTCCTTAGGTCTTTTTTGATGGCCCAAAAACGTTTTAGGTGATCCGAGTGCGGGGGGCACGGCCCACTCGAAAGGCGTGGGCTATAGCACACGAAAATATGGGAATCGCGCGGAATTCTAGTTGTTTGGCCGAAAAACGCAAAAAATGAGGAACGATCATGGCGGGGTGGTGACTATGGTTCTTTAGGTCGTATTTGATGGCCCGGAAAAGTTTTAGGCTACCGGGGTTCGGGGTTCCCAGGACCCCTTGGAAGGCGTGGGCTAAAGCACACGAAAATATGGAAATCGCGCGGAATTCTAGTTTTTTGGCTGAAAAATGCAAAAGACTAGGAAAGATCATGGTGGGGCGATGACTATGGTTCCTTAGGTCGTATTTGATGGCCCGGAAAATTTTTAGGCGATCGGGGTTCGGGCTTCCCGGGACCCCTTGGAAGGCGTGGGCTAAAGCACACGAAAATATGGGAATCAGGCGGAATTCTAGTTGTTTGGCCGAAAAACGCAAAAAATAAGGAACGATCATGGCGGGGCGGATACTATGGTTCCTTAGGTCATATTTTATGGCCCGGAAAAGTTTTAGGCAATCGGGGTTCGGGGTTCCCGGGACCCCTTGGAAGGCGTGGGCTAAAGCACACAAAAATATGGAAATCGCGCGGAATTCTAGTTTTTGGCTGAAAAATGCAAAAAATGAGAAACGATCATGGCGTGAAGGTGACTATTGTTCCTTAGGTCTTATGTGATGGCCCAAAACCTTTTTAGGTGATCCGAGTGCGGGGGGCACGGCCCACTCGGAAAGCGTGGGCTATAGCACACGAAAATATGGGAATCGCGCGGAATTCTAGGTTTTTGTCCTGAAAACGCAAAAAATAAGGAACGATCATGGCGGGAAGGATACTATGGTTCCTTATGTCATATTTGATGGCCCAGAAAATTTTTAGGCGATCGGGGTTCGGGGTTCCCGGGACCCCTTGGAAGGCGTGGGCTAAAGCACACGAAAATATGGGAATCGGGCGGAATTCTAGTTGTTTGGCCGAAAAATGCAAAAAATGAGAAATGATCATGGCGGGAAGGTGACTATGGTTCCTTAGGTCTTATTTGATGGCCCATAAACTTTTTAGGTGATCCGAGTGCGGGGGCACGTCCCACTCGGAAGGCGTGGGCTATAGCACACGAAAATATGGGAATCGCGCGGAATTCTAGTTGTTTGGCCGGAACACGCAAAAAATAAGGAACGATCATGGCGTGAAGGATACTATGGTTCCTTATGTCATATTTGATGGCCCGGAAAAATTTTAGGCGATCGGGGTTCGGGGTTCCCGGGACCCCTTGGAAGGCGTGGGCTAAAAGCACACGAAAATATGGGAATCGGGCGGAATTCTAGTTGTTTGGCCGAAAAATGCAAAAAATGAGAAACGATCATGGCGGGAAGGTGACTATGGTTCCTTAGGTCTTATTTGATGGCCCAAAAACTTTTTAGGTGATCCGAGTGCGGGGGGCACGTCCCACTCGGAAGGCGTGGGCTATAGCACACGAAAATATGGGAATCGCGCGGAATTCTAGTTGTTTGGCCGAAAAACGCAAAAAATAAGGAACGATCATGGCGGGGCGTATACTATGGTTCCTTAGGTCATATTTGATGGCCCGAAAAATTTTTAGGCGATCGGGGTTCAGAGTTCCCGGGACCCCTTGGAAGGCGTGGGCTTTTAGCACACGAAAATATGAAAATCGTGCGGAATTCTAGTTTTTTGGCTGAAAAATGCAAAAGACTAGGAACGCTCATGGCGGGGCGGTGACTATGGTTCCTTAGGTCGTATTTGATAGTCCTGAAAATTTTTAGGCGATCCGGCTCCGGGGGGCCCGACCCACTCGGAAGGCGTGGGCGATAGCACACAAAAATATGGGAATCGCACAGAATTCTAGTTTTTTGGCTGAAAAATGCAAAAAATAAGGAACGATCATGGCTGGGCAGTGACTATGGTTCCTTAGGTCTTATTTGAGAGTCCGAAAAAATTTTAGGCGATAGGGGTCCGGAGACCCGGGACCACTTGTAAGGCGTCGGTATAGCACACGAAAATATGGGAATCGGGCGGAATTCTAGTTGTTTAGCCGAAAAATGCAAAAAATGAGAAACGATCATGGTGGGAAGGTGACTATTGTTCCTTAGGTCTTATTTGATGGCCCAAAAACTTTTTAGGTGATCCGAGTGCGGGGGGCACGGCCCACTCGGAAAGCGTGGGCTATAGCACACGAAAATATTGGAATCGCGCGGAATTCTAGTTATTTGGCCGAAAAACGCAAAAAATAAGGAACGATCATGGCGTGAAGGATACTATTGTTCCTTATGTCATATTTGATGGCCCGGAAAATTTTTAGGCGATCGGGGTTCGGGGTTCCCGGGACCCCTTGGAAGGCGTGGGCTAAAGCACACGAAAATATGGGAATCGGGCGGAATTCTAGTTGTTTGGCCGAAAAATGCAACAAATGAGAAACGATCATGGCGAGAAGGTGACTATGGTTCCTTAGGTCTTATTTGATGGCCCAAAAACGTTTTAGGCGATTCGAGTGCGGGGGGCACGTCCCACTCGGAAGGCGTGGGCTATAGCACACGAAAATATGGGAATCGCGCGGAATTCTAATTTTTTGGCCGAAAAATGCAAAAAATGAGAAATGATCATGGCGGGAAGGTGACTATGGTTCCTTAGGTCTTATTTGATGGCCCATAAACTTTTTAGGTGATCCGAGTGCGGGGGCACGTCCCACTCGGAAGGCGTGGGCTATAGCACACGAAAATATGGGAATCGCGCGGAATTCTAGTTGTTTGGCCGGAACACGCAAAAAATAAGGAACGATCATGGCGTGAAGGATACTATGGTTCCTTATGTCATATTTGATGGCCCGGAAAAATTTTAGGCGATCGGGGTTCGGGGTTCCCGGGACCCCTTGGAAGGCGTGGGCTAAAAGCACACGAAAATATGGGAATCGGGCGGAATTCTAGTTGTTTGGCCGAAAAATGCAAAAAATGAGAAACGATCATGGCGGGAAGGTGACTATGGTTCCTTAGGTCTTATTTGATGGCCCAAAAACTTTTTAGGTGATCCGAGTGCGGGGGCACGTCCCACTCGGAAGGCGTGGGCTATAGCACACGAAAATATGGGAATCGCGCGGAATTCTAGTTGTTTGGCCGAAAAACGCAAAAAATAAGGAACGATCATGGCGGGGCGTATACTATGGTTCCTTAGGTCATATTTGATGGCCCGAAAAATTTTTAGGCGATCGGGGTTCAGAGTTCCCGGGACCCCTTGGAAGGCGTGGGCTTTTAGCACACGAAAATATGGAAATCGTGCGGAATTCTAGTTTTTTGGCTGAAAAATGCAAAAGACTAGGAACGCTCATGGCGGGGCGGTGACTATGGTTCCTTAGGTCGTATTTGATAGTCCTGAAAATTTTTAGGCGATCCGGCTCCGGGGGGCCCGACCCACTCGGAAGGCGTGGGCGATAGCACACAAAAATATGGGAATCGCACAGAATTCTAGTTTTTTGGCTGAAAAATGCAAAAAATAAGGAACGATCATGGCTGGGCAGTGACTATGGTTCCTTAGGTCTTATTTGAGAGTCCGAAAAAATTTTAGGCGATAGGGGTCCGGAGACCCGGGACCACTTGTAAGGCGTCGGTATAGCACACGAAAATATGGGAATCGGGCGGAATTCTAGTTGTTTAGCCGAAAAATGCAAAAAATGAGAAACGATCATGGTGGGAAGGTGACTATTGTTCCTTAGGTCTTATTTGATGGCCCAAAAACTTTTTAGGTGATCCGAGTGCGGGGGGCACGGCCCACTCGGAAAGCGTGGGCTATAGCACACGAAAATATTGGAATCGCGCGGAATTCTAGTTATTTGGCCGAAAAACGCAAAAAATAAGGAACGATCATGGCGTGAAGGATACTATTGTTCCTTATGTCATATTTGATGGCCCGGAAAATTTTTAGGCGATCGGGGTTCGGGGTTCCCGGGACCCCTTGGAAGGCGTGGGCTAAAGCACACGAAAATATGGGAATCGGGCGGAATTCTAGTTGTTTGGCCGAAAAATGCAACAAATGAGAAACGATCATGGCGAGAAGGTGACTATGGTTCCTTAGGTCTTATTTGATGGCCCAAAAACGTTTTAGGCGATTCGAGTGCGGGGGGCACGTCCCACTCGGAAGGCGTGGGCTATAGCACACGAAAATATGGGAATCGCGCGGAATTCTAATTTTTTGGCCGAAAAACGCAAAAAATAAGGAACGATCATGGCGGGGCGTATACTATGGTTCCTTAGGTCATATTTGATGGCCCGGAAAATTTTTAGGCGATCGGGGTTCAGGGTTCCCGGGACCCCTTGGAAGGCGTGGGCTTTTAGCACACGAAAATATGGAAATCGCGCGGAATTCTAGTTTTTTGGCTGAAAAATGCAAAAGACTAGGAACGATCATGGCGGGGCAGTGACTTTGGTTCCTTAGGTCGTATTTGATAGTCCTGAAAATTTTTAGGCGATCCGGCTCCGGGGGGCCCGACCCACTCGGAAGGCGTGGGTGATAGCACACAAAAATATGGGAATCGCACAGAATTCTAGTTGTTTGGCTGAAAAATGCAAAAAATAAGGAACGATCATGGCTGGGCGGTGACTATTGTTCCTTAGGTCTTATTTGATAGTCCGGAAAAATTTTAGGCGATAGGGGTCCGGAGACCCGGGACCAATTGTAAGGCGTCAGTATAGCAAACGAAAATATGGGAATCGGGCGGAATTCTAGTTGTTTAGCCGAAAAATGCAAAAAATGAGAAACGAACATGGCGGGAAGGTGACTATTGTTCCTTAGGTCTTATTTAATGGCCCAAAAACTTTTTAGGTGATCCAAGTGCGGGGGGCACGGCCCACTCGGAAAGCGTGGGCTATAGCACACGAAAATATGGGAATCGCGCGGAATTCTAGTTGTTTGGCCGAAAAACGCAAAACATAAGGAACAATCATGGCGGGGTGAATACTATGGTTCCTTAGGTCGTATTTGATGGCCCGGAAAATTTTTAGGCGATCGGGGTTCGGGCTTCCCGGGACCCCTTGGAAGGCGTGGGCTAAAGCACACGAAAATATGGGAATCAGGCGGAATTCTAGTTGTTTGGCCGAAAAACGCAAAAAATAAGGAACGATCATGGCGGGGCGGATACTATGGTTCCTTAGGTCATATTTTATGGCCCGGAAAAGTTTTAGGCAATCGGGGTTCGGGGTTCCCGGGACCCCTTTGAAGGCGTGGGCTAAAGCATACGAAACTATGGAAATCGCGCGGAATTCTAGTTTTTTGGCTGAAAAATGCAAAAGACTAGGAACGATCATGGTGGGGCAGTGACTATGGTTCCTTAGGTCGTATTTGATAGTCCGGAAAATTTTTAGGCGATCCGGCTCCGGGCGGCCCGGCCCACTCGGAAGGCGTGGGAGATAGCACACAAAAATATGGGAATCAGGCGGAATTCTAGTTTTTTGGCCAAAAAATGCAAAAAATGAGGAACGATCATGGCGAGGCGGTGACTATGGTTCCTTAGGTCCTAATTGATGGCCCGAAAATGTTTTAGGCGATCCGAGTCCGGCGGCCTGGCCCACTCGGAAGGCGTGGGCAATAGCACACAAAAATATGATAATCGAGCGGAATTCTAGTTTTTTGGCCGAAAAACGCAATAAATGAGGAACAATCATGGAGGGGCGGTGACTATGGTTTTTTGATTGAAAAACGCAAAAGACTAGGAACGATCATGGCGGGGCGGTGACTATGGTTCCTTAGGTCGTATTTGATAGTCCGGAAAATTTTTAGGCGATCCGGCTCCGGTCGGCCCGGCCCACTCGGAAGGCGTGGGCGATAGCACACAAAAATATGGGAATTGGACGGAATTCTAGTTTTTTGGCCAAAAAATGCAAAAAATGAGGAACGATCATGGCGAGGCAGTGACTATGGTTCCTTAGGTCCTAATTGATGGCCCGAAAATTTTTTAGGCCATCCGAGTCCGGCGGCCTAGCCCACTCGGAAGGCGTGGGCAATAGCACACAAAAATATGATAATCGAGCGGAATTCTAGTTTTTTGGCCGAAAAACGCAATAAATGAGGAACGATCATGGCGGGGCGGTAACTATGGTTTTTTGATTGAAAAATGCAAAAGACTAGGAACGATCATGGCGGGGCGGTGACTATGGTTCCTTAGGTCATTTTTGATTGTCCGGAAAATTTTTAGGCGATCGGCCTCCGGGGGGCCCGACATACTCGGAAGGCGTGGGCGATAGCACACAAAAATATGGGAAACGGGCGGAATTCTAGTTGTTTGGCCAAAAAATGCAAAAAATGAGGAACGATCATGGCGAGGTGGTGACTATGGTTCCTTAGGTCCTAATTGATGGCCCGAAAGTTTTTTAGGCGATCCGAGTCCGGCGGCCCGGCCCACTCGGAAGGCGTGGGCAATAGCACACAAAAAAATGGTAATCGAACGAAATTCTAGTTTTTTGGCCGAAAAATGCAATAAATGAGGAACGATCATGGCGGGGCGGTGACTATGGTTCCTTAGGTCTTATTTGATGGCCCGGAAAATTTTAGGCGATCGGGGTCCAAGGCTCCCGGGACCACTCGGAAGGCGTAAGCTATAGCACACGAAAATATGCAAATCGCGCGGAGTTCTAGTTTTTTGGCCAACAAATGCAAAGCATTTGGAACGATCATGGTGGGCGGTGACTATGGTACCTTAGGTCGTATTTGATAGTCCGGAAAAATTTTAAGCGATCGGGGTCCGCGGCTCCCCGGACCACTTGGAAGGCGTGGGTATAGCACACGAAAATATGGGAATCGGGCGTAATTCTAGTTTTTTGGCCGAAAAATGCAAAAAATGAGAAACGATGATGGCGGGGAGGTTACTATGGTTCCTTAGGTCATATTTGATGGCCCGAAAAACTTTTAGGCGATCGGGGTCCGGGGGTCCCGGAACCACTGGGAAGGGTGGGCAATAGCACATAAAAATATTGTAATCGGGCAGAATTCTAGTTTTTTGACCGAAAAACGCAACAAATGAGGAATGATCATGGCTGGGCGGTGACTATGATTCCTTAGGTCATATTTGATAGTCCGGAAAAATTTTAGGCGATAGGGGTCCTGAGGTCCCGGGACCACTCGGAAGGTGTGGGCTATAACACACAAAAATATGGAGACGCGCGGAATTCTAGTTGTTTGGCCGAAAAACGCAAAAAATAAGGAACGATCATGGCGGGATGGATACTATGGTTCCTTAGGTCGTATTTGATTGCCCGGAAAAATTTTAGGCGATCGGGGTCCGCGGCTCTTGGGACCACTCGGAATGCGTGGGTATAGCACACGAAAATATGGGAATCGGGCGAAATTCAAGGTCTTTTTCAGTAACATGCAAAAAATATGGAAAGATCTTGGCAGGGCGGTGACTATGGTTCCTTTGGTCTTATTTGATAGTCCGTAAAAATATTAGGCGATAAGGGTCCGGAGGTCCCGGGACCACTCAGAAGGCGTGGGCTATAACACACAAAAATATGGGAATCGCACGGAATTCTAGTTGTTAGGCCGAAAAATGCAAAAAATGAGGAACGATCATGGCGGGGTGTATACTATGGTTCCTTAGGTCATATTTGATGGCCCAGAAAAGTTTTAGGCGATCGAGGTTCGGGGTTCCCGGGACCCCTTGGAAGGCATGGGCTAAGGCACACGAAAATATGGAAATCGCGCGGAATTCTAGTTTTTGGGCTGAAAAATGCAAAAGACTAGGAACGATCATGGCGGGGAGGTGACTATGTTTCCTTAGGTCGTATTTGAAGTCCGGAAAATTTTTAGGCGATCCGGCTCCGGGGGCCTGACCCACTCGGAAGGCGTGGGCGATAGCACACAAAAATATGGGAATCGCGCGGAATTCTAGTTTTTTGGCTGAAAAATGCAAAAGACTAGGAACGATCATGGTGGGGCGGTGACTATGGTTCCTTAGGTCATATTTGATAATCCGGAAAATTTTTAGGCAATCCGGCTCCGGGGGGCCCGACTCACTCGGAAGGCGTGGGCGATAGCACACAAAAATATGGGAATCGCGCGGAATTCTAGTTGTTTGGCCGAAAAATGCAAACAATAAGGAACGATCATGGTTGGGCGGTGACTATGGTTCCTTAGGTTTTATTTGATAGTCCGGAAAACTTTTAGGCGATAGGGGTCCGGAGACCCGGGACCACTTGTAAGGCGTCGGTATAGCACACGAAAATATGGGAATCGGGCGGAATTCTAGTTGTTTAGCCGAGAAATTCAAAAAATGAGAAACGATCATGGCGGGAAGGTGACTATTGTTCCTTAGGTCTTATTTGATGGCCCAAAAACTTTTTAGGTGATCCGAGTGCGGGGGGCACGGCCCACTCGGAAGGCGTGGGCTATAGCACACGAAAATATGGGAATCGCGCGGAATTCTAGTTATTTGGCCGAAAAACGCAAAAAATAAGGAACAATCATGGCGGGGCGAATACTATGGTTCCTTAGATCGTATTTGATGGCCCGGAAAATTTTTAGGCGATCGGGGTTCGGGGTTCCCGGGACCCCTTGAAAGGCGTGGGCTAAAGCACACGAAAATATGGGAATCGGGCGGAATTCTAGTTGTTTGGCCGAAAAATGCAAAAAATGAGAAACGATCATGCCGGGAAGGTGACTATGGTTCCTTAGGTCTTATTTGATGGCCCAAAAAGTTTTTAGGTGATCCGAGTGCGGAGGGCACGGACCACTCGGAAGGCGTGGGCTATAGCACACGAAAATATGGGAATCGCGCGGAATTCTAGTTGTTTGGCCGAAAAACGCAAAGAATAAGGAACGATCATGGTGGGAAGGATACTATGGTTCCTTATGTCATATTAGATGGCCCGGAAAAATTTTAGGCGATCGGGGTTCGGGGTTCCCGGGACCCCTTGGAAGGCGTGGGCTAAAGCACACGAAAATATGGGAATCGGGCGGAATTCTAGTTGTTTGGCCGAAAAATGCAAAAAATGAGAAACGATCATGGCGGGAAGGTGACTATGGTTCCTTAGGTCTTATTTGACGGCCCAAAAACTTTTTAGGTGATCCGAGTGCGGGGGGCACGGCCCACTCGGATAGCACACGAAAATATGGGAATCGCGCGAAATTCTAGTTGTTTGGCCGAAAAATGCAAAAAATAAGGAACGATCATGGCGGGGCGTATACTATGGTTCCTTAGGTCATATTTGATGGCCCGGAAAATTTTTAGGCGATCAGGGTTCGGGGTTCCCGGGACCCCTTGGAAGGCGTGGGCTAAAGCACACGAAAATATGGAAATCGCGCGGAATTCTAGTTTTTTGGCTGAAAAATCCAAAAGACTAGGAACGATCATGGCGGGGTGGTGACTATGGTTTCTTAGGTCGTATTTGATAGTCCTGAAAACTTTTAGGCGATCCGGCTCCGGGGGGCCTGACCCACTCGGAAGGCGTGGGCGATAGCACACAAAAATATGGGAATCGCGCGAAATTCTAGTTGTTTGGCCGAAAAATGCAAAAAATAAGGAACGATCATGGCTGGGCGGTGACTATGGTTCCTTAGGTCATATTTTATGGCCCGGAAAAGTTTTAGGCAATCGGGGTTCCCGGGACCCCTTGGAAGGCGTGGGCTAAAGCACACGAAAATATGGAAATCGTGCGGAATTCTAGTTTTTTGGCTGAAAAATGCAAAAAATGAGAAACGATCATGGCGTGAAGGTGACTATGGTTCCTTAGGTCTTATTTGATTCCCCAAAAACGTTTTAGGTGATCCGAGTGCGGGGGCACGGCCCACTCGGAAGGCGTGGGCTATAGCACACGAAAATATGGGAATCGCGCGGAATTCTAGTTGTTTGGCCGAAAAATGCAAAACATAAGGAACAATCATGGCGGGGTGAATACTATGGTTCCTTAGGTCGTATTTGATGGCCCGGAAAATTTTTAGGCGATCGGGGTTCGGGGTTCCCGGGACCCCTTGGAAGGCGTGGGCTAAAGCACACGAAAATATGGGAATCGGGCGGAATTCTAGTTGTTTAGCCGAAAAATGCAAAAAATGAGAAACGATCATGCCGGGAAGGTGACTATGGTTCCTTAGGTCTTATTTGATGGCCCAAAAAGTTTTTAGGTGATCCGAGTGCGGGAGGCACGGCCCACTCGGAAGGCGTGGGCTATAGCACACGAAAATATGGGAATCGCGCGGAATTCTAGTTGTTTGGCAGAAAAACGCAAAGAATAAGGAACGATCATGGCGGGAAGGATACTATGGTTCCTTATGTCATATTTGATGGCCCGGAAAATTTTTAGGCGATCGGGGTTCAGGGTTCCCGGGACCCCTTGGAAGGCGTGGGCTAAAGCACACGAAAATATGGGAATCGTGCGGAATTCTAGTTGTTTGGCCGAAAAATGCAAAAAATGAGAAACGATCATGGCGGGAAGGTGACTATGGTTCCTTAGGTCTTATTTGATGGCCCAAAAACTTTTTAGGTGATCCGAGTTTGGGGGGCACGGCCCACTCGGAAGGCGTGGGCTATAGCACACGAAAATATGGGAATCGCGCGGAATTCTAGTTGTTTGGCCGAAAAACGCAAAAAAATAAGGAACGATCATGGCGGGGCGTATACTATGGTTCCTTAGGTCATATTTGATGGCCCGGAAAATTTTTAGGCGATCGGGGTTCGGGGTTCCCGGGACCCCTTGGAAGGCGTGGGCTTAAGCACACGAAAATATGGAAATCGCGCGGAATTCTAGTTTTTTGGCTGAAAAATCCAAAAGACTAGGAACAATCATGGCGGGGCGGTGACTATGGTTCCTTAGGTCGTATTTGATAGTCCTGAAAACTTTTAGGCGATCCGGCTCCGGGGGGCCTGACCCACTCGGAAGGCGTGGGCGATAGCACACAAAAATATGGGAATCGCGCGAAATTCTAGTTGTTTGGCCGAAAAATGCAAAAAATAAGGAACGATCATGGCTGGGCGGTGACTATGGTTCCTTAGGTCTTATTTGATAGTCCGGAAAAATTTTAGGCGATAGGGGTCCGGAGACCCGGGACCACTTGTAAAGCGTCGGTATAACACACGAAAATATGGGAATCGGGCGGAATTCTAGTTGTTTAGCCGAAAAATGCAAAAAATGAGAAGCGATCATGGGGGGAAGGTGACTATTGTTCCTTAGGTATTATTTGATGGCCCAAAAACTTTTTAGGTGATCCGAGTGTGGGGGGCACGGCCCACTCGGAAAGCGTGGGCTATAGCACGCGAAAATATGGGAATCGCGCGGAATTCTAGTTGTTTGGCCGAAAAATGCAAAACATAAGGAACAATCATGGCGGGGTGAATACTATGGTTCCTTAGGTCGTATTTGATGGCCCGGAAAATTTTTAGGCGATCGGGGTTCGGGTTCCCGGGACCCCTTGGAAGGCGTGGGCTAAAGCACACGAAAATATGGGAATCGGGCGGAATTCTAATTGTTTGGCCGAAAAATGCAAAAAAGAGAAACGATCATGGCGGGAAGGTGACTATGATTCCTTAGGTCTTATTTGATTGCCCAAAAACTTTTTAGGTGATCCAGCGGGGGGCACGGCCCACTCGGAAGGCGTGGGCTATAGCACACGAAAATATGGGAATCGCGCGGAATTCTAGTTGTTTTGCCGAAAAACGCAATAAATAAGGAACGATCATGGCAGGGCGGATACTATGATTCCTTAGGTCATATTTTATGGCCCGGAAAAGTTTTAGGCAATCGGGGTTCCCGGGACCCCTTGGAAGGCGTGGGCTAAAGCACACGAAAATATGGAAATCGTGCGGAATTCTAGTTTTTTGGCTGAAAAATGCAAAAAATGAGAAACGATCATGGCGTGAAGGTGACTATGGTTCCTTAGGTCTTATTTGATTGCCCAAAAACATTTTAGGTGATCCGAGTGCGGGGGGGCACGGCCCACTCGGAAGGCGTGGGCTATAGGACACGAAAATATGGGAATCGCGCGGAATTCTAGTTGTTTGGCCGAAAAATGCAAAAAATGAGGAACGATCATGGCGGGGTGGTGACTATGGTTCTTTAGGTCGTATTTGATGGCCCGGAAAATTTTTAGGCTATCGGGGTTCGGGGTTCCCGGGACCCCTTGGAAGGAGTGGGCTAAAGCACATGAAAATATGGAAATCGCGCGGAATTCTAGTTTTTTGGCTGAAAAATGCAAAAGACTAGGAATGATCATGGTGGGGCGGTGACTATGGTTCCTTAGGTCGTATTTGATAGTCCGGAAAATTTTTAGGCGATCCGGCTCCGGGCGGCCCGGCCCACTCGGAAGGCGTGGGCGATAGCACACAAAAATATGGGAATCGGGTGGAATTCTAGTTTTTTGGCCAAAAAAAGCAAAAAATGAGGAACGATCATGGCGAGGCGGTGACTATGGTTCCTTAGGTCCTAATTGATGGCCCAAAAATTTTTTAGGCGATCCGAGTCCGGCGGCCTGGCCCACTCGGAAGGCGTGGATAATAGCACACAAAAATATGATAATCGAGCGGAATTCTAGTTTTTTGGCCGAAAAACGCAATAACTGAGGAACGATCATGGCGGGGCGGTGACTATGGTTTTTTGATTGAAAAACGCAAAAGACTAGGAACGATCATGGCGGGGCGGTGACTATGGTTCCTTAGGTCGTATTTGATAGTCCGAAAAATTTTTAGGCGATCCGGCTCTGGGCGGCCCGGCCCACTCGGAAGGCGTGGGCGATAGAACACAAAAATATGGGAATCGGGCGGAATTCTAGTTTTTTGGCCAAAAAATGCAATAAACGAGGAACGATCATGGCGAGGCGGTGACTATGGTTCCTTAGGTCCTAATTGATGGCCCGAAAACTTTTTAGGCGATCCGAGTCCGGCGTCCTGGCCCACTCGGAAGGCATGGGCAATAGCACACAAAAATATGATAATCGAGCGGAATACTAGTTTTTTGGCCGAAAAACGCAATAAATGAGGAACGACCGTGGCGGGGCGGTGACTATGGTTTTTTGATTGAAAAATGCAAAAGACTAGAAACGATCATGGCGGGGCGGTGACTATGGTTCCTTAGGTCGTTTTTGATTGTCCGGAAAATTTTTAGGCGATCCGGCTCCGGGGGCCCGACATACTCGGAAGGCGTGGGCGATAGAACACAAAAATATGGGAATCGGGCGGAATTCTAGTTGTTTGGCCAAAAAATGCAAAAAATGAGGAATGATCATGGCTGGGCGGTGACTATGGTTCCTTAGGTCATATTTGATAGTCCAGAAAAATTTTAGGCGATAGGGGTCCTGAGGTCCCGGGACCACTCGGAAGGTGTGGGCTATAACACACAAAAATATGGAGACGCGCGGAATTCTAGTTGTTTGGCCGAAAAACGCAAAAAATGATGAACGATCATGGCGTCGCGGATACTATGGTTCCTTAGGTAGTATTTGATAGTCCGGAAATATTTTAGGCGATAGGGGTCCGGAGGTCCCGGGACCACTTGGAAGGTGTGGGCTATAACACACAAAAATATGGGAATCGCGTGGAATTCTAGTTGTTTGGCCGAAAAACGCAAAAAATAAGGAACGATCATGGCGGGACGGATACTATGGTTCCTTAGGTCGTATTTGATTACCCGGAAAAATTTTAGGCGATCTGGGTCCGCGGCTCTTGGCACCACTCGGAATGCGTGGGTATAGCACACGAAAATATGGGAATCGGGCGAAATTCTAGGTCTTTTTCAGTAACATGCAAAAAATTTTCAGTAACATGCAAAAAATATGGAAAGATCTTGGCAGGGCGGTGACTATGGTTCCTTTGGTCTTATTTGATAGTCCGGAAAAATATTAGGCGATAAGGGTCCGGAGGTCCCGGGACCACTCAGAAGGCGTGGGCTATAACACACAAAAATATGGGAATCGCGCGTAATTCTAGTTGTTTGGCCGAAAAATGCAAAAAATGAGGAACGATCATGGCAGGGCGGATACTATGGTTCCTTAGGTCGTATTTGATGGCCAGGAAAATTTTTAGGCGATCGGGGTCCGCGGCTCTCGGGACCACTCGGAATGCGTAGGTATTGCACACGAAAATATGGGAATCGAGCGGAATTCTAGTTTTTTGGCTGAAAAATGCAAAAGACAAGGAACGATCATGGAAGGGCGGTGACTGTGGTTCCTTAGGTCGTATTTGATAGTCGGGAAAATTTTAGGCGATAGGGGTTCGGGGTTCCCGGGACCCCTTGGAAGGCGTGGGCTAAAGCACACGAAAATATGGAAATCGCACGGAATTCTAGTTTTTTGGCTGAAAAATGCAAAAGACTAGGAACGATCATGGCGGGGCGGTGACTAAGGTCGTATTTGATGGCCCAGAAAAATTTTAGGCGATAGGGGTCCAGAGGTCCCGGGACCACTCGGAAGGCGTGGGCTATAACACACAAAAATATGGGAATCGCGCGGAATTCTAGTTGTTTGGCCGAAAAATGCAAAAAATAAGGAACGATCATGGCGGAGCAGATACTATGGTTCCTTAGGTTGTATTTGATTGCCCGGAAAAATTTTAGGCGATCGGGGTCCGCGGCTCTTGGGACCACTCGGAATGCGTGGGTATAGCTCACAACAATATGGGAATCGGGTGAAATTCTAGGTCTTTTTCAGTAACATGCAAAAAATGTGGAAAGATCTTGCCAGGGCGGTGAACTATGGTTCCTTTGGTCTTATTTGATAGTCCGAAAAAATATTAGGCGATAGGGGTCCGGAGGTCCCGGGACCACTCGGAAGGCGTGGGCTATAACACACAAAAATATGGGAATCGCGCGGAATTCTAGTTGTTTGGCCGAAAAACGCAAAAAATGTGGAATGATCATGGCAGGGCGGATACTATGGTTCCTTTGGTCGTATTTGTTAGTCCAAAAAATTTTAGGCGATAGGGGTCTGGAGGTCCCGGGACCACTCGGAAGGCGTGGGCTGTAACACACAAAAATATGAGAATCTTGCGGAATTCTAGTTGTTTGGCCGAAAAACGCAAAAAATGAGGAACAATCATGGCGGGGTGGTTACTATGGTTCTTTAGGTCGTATTTGATTGCCCGGAAAATTTTTAGGCGATCGGGGTCCGCGGCTCTTGGGACCACTCGGAATGCGTGGGTATAGCTCACGAAAAATGTGGAATGATCATGGCGGGGCGGATACTATGGTTCCTTTGGTCGTATTTGTTAGTCCGGAAAAATTTTAGGCGATAGGGGTCATGAGGTCCCGGGACCACTCGGAAGGCGTGGGCTGTAACACACAAAAATATGGGAATCTTGCAGAATTCTAGTTGTTTGGCCGAAAAATGCCAAAAATGAGGAACAATCATGGCGGGGTGGTTACTATGGTTCCATAGGTCGTATTTGATGGTCCGAAAAATTTTTAGGCTATCGGGGTCCGCGGCTATTGGGACCACTCGGAATGCGTGGGTATAGCTCACGAAAATATGGGAATCGGGTTAAATTCTAGGTCTTTTTCAGTAACATGCAAAAAATATGGAAAGATCTTGGCAGGGCGGAGACTATGGTTCCTTTGGTCTTATTTGATAGTCCGGAAAAATATTAGGCGATAGGGGTCCGGAGGTCCCGGGACCACTCGGAAGGCGTGGGCTATAACACACAAAAATATGGGAATCGCGCGGATTTCTAGTTGTTTGGCCGAAAAATGCAAAAAATAAGGAACGATCATGGCGGAGCAGATACTATGGTTCCTTAGGTTGTATTTGATTGCCCGGAAAAATTTTAGGCGATCGGGGTCCGCGGCTCTTGGGACCACTCGGAATGCGTGGGTATAGCTCACAACAATATGGGAATCGGGTGAAATTCTAGGTCTTTTTCAGTAACATGCAAAAAATGTGGAAAGATCTTGCCAGGGCGGTGACTATGGTTCCTTTGGTCTTATTTGATAGTCCGAAAAAATATTAGGCGATAGGGGTCCGGAGGTCCCGGGACCACTCGGAAGGCGTGGGCTATAACACACAAAAATATGGGAATCGCGCGGAATTCTAGTTGTTTGGCCGAAAAACGCAAAAAATGTGGAATAATCATGGCAGGGCGGATACTATGGTTCCTTTGGTCGTATTTGTTAGTCCAAAAAATTTTAGGCGATAGGGGTCTGGAGGTGCCGGGACCACTCGGAAGGCGTGGGCTGTAATACACAAAAATATGAGAATCTTGCGGAATTCTAGTTGTTTGGCCGAAAAACGCAAAAAATGAGGAACAATCATGGCGGGGTGGTTACTATGGTTCTTTAGGTCGTATTTGATGGCCCGGAAAATTTTTAGGCGATCGGGGTCCGCGGCTCTTGGGACCACTCGGAATGCGTGGGTATAGCTCACGAAAAATGTGGAATGATCATGGCGGGGCGGATACTATGGTTCCTTTGGTCGTATTTGTTAGTCCGGAAAAATTTTAGGCGATAGGGGTCAGGAGGTCCCGGGACCACTCGGAAGGCGTGGGCTGTAACACACAAAAATATGGGAATCTTGCAGAATTCTAGTTGTTTGGCCGAAAAACGCAAAAAATGAGGAGGTCGTATTTGAAGTCCGGAAAATTTTTAGGCGATCCGGCTCTGGGGGGCCTGACCCACTCGGAAGGCGTGGGCGATAGCACACAAAAATATGGGAATCGCGCGGAATTCTAGTTTTTTGGCTGAAAAATGCAAAAGACTAGGAACGATCATGGTGGGGCGGTGACTATGGTTCCTTAGGTCATATTTGATAATCCGGAAAATTTTTAGGGGATCCGGCTCTGGGGGGCCCGACTCACTCGGAAGGCGTGGGCGATAGCACACAAAAATATGGGAATCGCGCGGAATTCTAGTTGTTTGGCCGAAAAACGCAAACAATAAGGAACGATCATGGCTGGGCGGTGACTATGGTTCCTTAGGTTTTATTTGATAGTCCGGAAAACTTTTAGGCGATAGGGGTCCGGAGACCCGGGACCACTTGTAAGGCGTCGGTATAGCACACGAAAATATGGGAATCGGGCGGAATTCTAGTTGTTTAGCCGAGAAATTCAAAAAATGAGAAACGATCATGGCGGGAAGGTGACTATTGTTCCTTAGGTCTTATTTGATGGCCCAAAAACTTTTTAGGTGATCCGAGTGCGGGGGGCATGGCCCACTCGGAAGGCGTGGGCTATAGCACACGAAAATATGGAAATCACGCGGAATTCTAGTTATTTGGCCGAAAAACGCAAAAAATAAGGAACAATCATGGCGGGGCGAATACTATGGTTCCTTAGATCGTATTTGATGGCCCGGAAAATTTTTAGGCGATCGGGGTTCGGGGTTCCCGGGACCCCTTGAAAGGCGTGGGCTAAAGCACACGAAAATATGGGAATCGGGCGGAATTCTAGTTGTTTGGCCGAAAAATGCAAAAAATGAGAAACGATCATGCCGGGAAGGTGACTATGGTTCCTTAGGTCTTATTTGATGGCCCAAAAAGTTTTTAGGTGATCCGAGTGCGGAGGGCACGGACCACTCGGAAGGCGTGGGCTATAGCACACGAAAATATGGGAATCGCGCGGAATTCTAGTTGTTTGGCCGAAAAACGCAAAGAATAAGGAACGATCATGGTGGGAAGGATACTATGGTTCCTTATGTCATATTAGATGGCCCGGAAAAATTTTAGGCGATCGGGGTTCGGGGTTCCCGGGACCCCTTGGAAGGCGTGGGCTAAAGCACACGAAAATATGGAAATCGCGCGAAATTCTAGTTGTTTGGCCGAAAAATGCAAAAAATGAGAAACGATCATGGCGGGAAGGTGACTATGGTTCCTTAGGTCTTATTTGATGGCCCAAAAACTTTTTAGGTGATCCAGCGGGGGGCACGGCCCACTCGGAAGGCGTGGGCTATAGCACACGAAAATATGGGAATCGCGCGAAATTCTAGTTGTTTGGCCGAAAAATGCAAAAAATAAGGAACGATCATGGCGGGGCGTATACTATGGTTCCTTAGGTCATATTTGATGGCCCGGAAAATTTTTAGGCGATCAGGGTTCGGGGTTCCCGGGACCCCTTGGAAGGCGTGGGCTAAAGCACACGAAAATATGGAAATCACGCGGAATTCTAGTTTTTTGGCTGAAAAATCCAAAAGACTAGGAACGATCATGGCGGGGTGGTGACTATGGTTTCTTAGGTCGTATTTGATAGTCCTGAAAACTTTTAGGCGATCCGGCTCCGGGGGGCCTGACCCACTCGGAAGGCGTGGGCGATAGCACACAAAAATATGGGAATCGCGCGAAATTCTAGTTGTTTGGCCGAAAAATGCAAAAAATAAGGAACGATCATGGCTGGGCGGTGACTATGGTTCCTTAGGTCATATTTTATGGCCCGGAAAAGTTTTAGGCAATCGGGGTTCCCGGGACCCCTTGGAAGGCGTGGGCTAAAGCACACGAAAATATGGAAATCGTGCGGAATTCTAGTTTTTTGGCTGAAAAATGCAAAAAATGAGAAACGATCATGGCGTGAAGGTGACTATGGTTCCTTAGGTCTTATTTGATTGCCCAAAAACGTTTTAGGTGATCCGAGTGCGGGGGGCACGGCCCACTCGGAAGGCGTGGGCTATAGCACACGAAAATATGGGAATCGCGCGGAATTCTAGTTGTTTGGCCGAAAAATGCAAAACATAAGGAACAATCATGGCGGGGTGAATACTATGGTTCCTTAGGTCGTATTTGATGGCCCGGAAAATTTTTAGGCGATCGGGGTTCGGGGTTCCCGGGACCCCTTGGAAGGCGTGGGCTAAAGCACACGAAAATATGGGAATCGGGCGGAATTCTAGTTGTTTAGCCGAAAAATGCAAAAAATGAGAAACGATCATGCCGGGAAGGTGACTATGGTTCCTTAGGTCTTATTTGATGGCCCAAAAAGTTTTTAGGTGATCCGAGTGCGGGAGGCACGGACCACTCGGAAGGCGTGGGCTATAGCACACGAAAATATGGGAATCGTGCGGAATTCTAGTTGTTTGGCCGAAAAACGCAAAGAATAAGGAACGATCATGGCGGGAAGGATACTATGGTTCCTTATGTCATATTTGATGGCCCGGAAAATTTTTAGGCGATCGGGGTTCAGGGTTCCCGGGACCCCTTGGAAGGCGTGGGCTAAAGCACACGAAAATATGGGAATCGTGCGGAATTCTAGTTGTTTGGCCGAAAAATGCAAAAAATGAGAAACGATCATGGCGGGAAGGTGACTATGGTTCCTTAGGTCTTATTTGATGGCCCAAAAACTTTTTAGGTGATCCGAGTTTGGGGGGCACGGCCCACTCGGAAGGCGTGGGCTATAGCACACGAAAATATGGGAATCGCGCGGAATTCTAGTTGTTTGGCCGAAAAACGCAAAAAAATAAGGAACGATCATGGCGGGGCGTATACTATGGTTCCTTAGGTCATATTTGATGGCCCGAAAAATTTTTAGGCGATCGGGGTTCAGGGTTCCCGGGACCCCTTGGAAGGCGTGGGCTAAAGCACACGAAAATATGGAAATCGCGCGGAATTCTAGTTTTTTGGCTGAAAAATCCAAAAGACTAGGAACGATCATGGCGGGGCGGTGACTATGGTTCCTTAGGTCGTATTTGATAGTCCTGAAAACTTTTAGGCGATCCGGCTCCGGGGGGCCTGACCCACTCGGAAGGCGTGGGCGATAGCACACAAAAATATGGGAATCGCGCGAAATTCTAGTTGTTTGGCCGAAAAATGCAAAAAATAAGGAACGATCATGGCTGGGCGGTGACTATGGTTCCTTAGGTCTTATTTGATAGTCTGGAAAAATTTTAGGCGATAGGGGTCCGGAGACCCGGGACCACTTGTAAAGCGTCGGTATAACACACGAAAATATGGGAATCGGGCGGAATTCTAGTTGTTTAGCCGAAAAATGCAAAAAATGAGAAGCGATCATGGGGGGGAGGTGACTATTGTTCCTTAGGAATTATTTGATGGCCCAAAAACTTTTTAGGTGATCCGAGTGTGGGGGGCATGGCCCACTCGGAAAGCGTGGGCTATAGCACACGAAAATATGGGAATCGCGCGGAATTCTAGTTGTTTGGCCGAAAAATGAAAAACATAAGGAACAATCATGGCGGGGTGAATACTATGGTTCCTTAGGTCGTATTTGATGGCCCGGAAAATTTTTAGGCGATCGGGGTTCGGGGTTCCCGGGACCCCTTGGAAGGCGTGGGCTAAAGCACACGAAAATATGGGAATCGGGCGGAATTCTAATTGTTTGGCCGAAAAATGCAAAAAATGAGAAACGATCATGGCGGGAAGGTGACTATGATTCCTTAGGTCTTATTTGATGGCCCAAAAACATTTTAGGTGATCCAGCGGGGGGCACGGCCCACTCGGAAGGCGTGGGCTATAGCACACGAAAATATGGGAATCGCGCGGAATTCTAGTTGTTTGGCCGAAAAACGCAAAAAATAAGGAACGATCATGGCAGGGCGGATACTATGATTCCTTAGGTCATATTTTATGGCCCGGAAAAGTTTTAGGCAATCGGGGTTCCCGGGACCCCTTGGAAGGCGTGGGCTAAAGCACACGAAAATATGGAAATCGTGCGGAATTCTAGTTTTTTGGCTGAAAAATGCAAAAAATGAGAAACGATCATGGCGTGAAGGTGACTATGGTTCCTTAGGTCTTATTTGATTGCCCAAAAACGTTTTATGTGATCCGAGTGCGGGGGGCACGGCCCACTCGGAAGGCGTGGGCTATAGCATACGAAAATATAGGAATCACGCGGAATTCTAGTTGTTTGGCCGAAAAATGCAAAAAATAAGGAACGATCATGGAGGGGCGGATACTATGGTTCCTTAGGTCATATTTTATGGCCCGGAAAGGTTTTAGGCAATCGGGGTTCCCGGGACCCCTTGGAAGGCGTGGGCTAAAGCACACGAAAATATGGAAATCGTGCGGAATTCTAGTTTTTTGGCTGAAAAATGCAAAAAATGAGAACCGATCATGGCGTGAAGGTGACTATGGTTCCTTAGGTCTTATTTGATTGCCCAAAAACATTTTAGGTGATCCGAGTGCGTGGGGGCACGGCCCACTCGGAAGGCGTGGGCTATAGGACACGAAAATATGGGAATCGCACGGAATTCTAGTTGTTTGGCCGAAAAATGCAAAAAATGAGGAACGATCATGGCGGGGTGGTGACTATGGTTCTTTAGGTCGTATTTGATGGCCCGGAAAATTTTTAGGCTATCGGGGTTCAGGGTTCCCGGGACCCCTTGGAAGGAGTGGGCTAAAGCACATGAAAATATGAAAATCGCGCGGAATTCTAGTTTTTTGGCTGAAAAATGCAAAAGACTAGGAACGATCATGGTGGGGCGGTGACTATGGTTCCTTAGGTCGTATTTGATAGTCCGGAAAATTTTTAGGCGATCCGGCTCCGGGCGGCCCGGCCCACTCGGAAGGCGTGGGCGATAGCACACAAAAATATGGGAATCGGGCGGAATTCTAGTTTTTTGGCCAAAAAAAGCAAAAAATGAGGAACGATCATGGCGAGGCGGTGACTATGGTTCCTTAGGTCCTAATTGATGGCCCAAAAATTTTTTAGGCGATCCGAGTCCGGCGGCCTGGCCCACTCGGAAGGCGTGGATAATAGCACACAAAAATATGATAATCGAGCGGAATTCTAGTTTTTTGGCCGAAAAACGCAATAACTGAGGAACGATCATGGCGGGGCGGTGACTATGGTTTTTTGATTGAAAAACGCAAAAGACTAGGAACGATCATGGCGGGGCGGTGACTATGGTTCCTTAGGTCGTATTTGATAGTCCGAAAATTTTTTAGGCGATCCGGCTCTGGGCGGCCCGGCCCACTCGGAAGGCGTGGGCGATAGCACACAAAAATATGGGAATCGGGCGGAATTCTAGTTTTTTGGCCAAAAAATGCAAAAAACGAGGAACGATCATGGCGAGGCGGTGACTATGGTTCCTTAGGTCCTAATTGATGGCCCGAAAACTTTTTAGGCGATCCGAGTCCGGCGTCCTGGCCCACTCGGAAGGCGTGGGCAATAGCACACAAAAATATGATAATCGAGCGGAATACTAGTTTTTTGGCCGAAAAACGCAATAAATGAGGAACGACCGTGACGGGGCGGTGACTATGGTTTTTTGATTGAAAAATGCAAAAGACTAGGAACGATCATGGCGGGGCGGTGACTATGGTTCCTTAGGTCGTTTTTGATTGTCCGGAAAATTTTTAGGCGATCCGGCTCCGGGGGCCCGACATACTCGGAAGGCGTGGGCGATAGAACACAAAAATATGGGAATCGGGCGGAATTCTAGTTGTTTGGCCAAAAAATGCAAAATATGAGGAACGATCATGGCGAGGCGGTGACTATGGTTCCTTAGGTCCTAATTGATGGCCCGAAATTTTTTTAGGCGAACCGAGTCCGGTGGCCCGGCCCACTCGGAAGGCGTGGGCAATAGTTGTTTGGATGAAAAATATGGAGACGCGCGGAATTCTAGTTGTTTGGCTGAAAAACACAAAAAATGATGAACGATCATGGCGTCGCGGATACTATGGTTCCTTAGGTAGTATTTGATAGTCCGGAAAAATTTTAGGCGATAGGGGTCCGGAGGTCCCGGGACCACTCGGAAGGCGTAAGCTATGCACACGAAAATATGCAAATCGCGCAGAGTTCTAGTTTTTTGGCCAACAAATGCAAAGCATTTGGAACGATCATGGTGGGGCGGTGACTATGGTACCTTAGGTCATATTTGATAGTCCGGAAAAATTTTAGGCGATCAGGGTCCGCGGCTCCCCGGACCACTTGGAAGGCGTGGGTATAGCACACGAAAATATGGGAATCGGGCATAATTCTAGTTTTTTGGTCGAAAAATGCAAAAAATGAGAAACAATGACGGCGAGGAGGTTACTATGGTTCCTTAGGTCGTATTTGACAGCCCGGAAATTTTTTAGGCGATCGGGGTCCGGGGGTCCCGGAACCACTAGGAAGGGTGGGCAATAGCAAATAAAAATATTGTAATCGGGCAGAATTCTAGTTTTTTCGCCGAAAAACGCAACAAATGAGGAATGATCATGGCTGGGCGGTGACTATGGTTCCTTAGGTCATATTTGATAGTCCAGAAAAATTTTAGGCGATAGGGGTCCTGAGGTCCCGGGACCACTCGGAAGGTGTGGGCTATAACACACAAAAATATGGAGACGCGCGGAATTCTAGTTGTTTGGCCGAAAAACGCAAAAAATGATGAACGATCATGGCGTCGCGGATACTATGGTTCCTTAGGTAGTATTTGATAGTCCGGAAATATTTTAGGCGATAGGGGTCCGGAGGTCCCGGGACCACTTGGAAGGTGTGGGCTATAACACACAAAAATATGGGAATCGCGTGGAATTCTAGTTATTTGGCCGAAAAACGCAAAAAATAAGGAACGATCATGGCGGGACGGATACTATGGTTCCTTAGGTCGTATTTGATTACCCGGAAAAATTTTAGGCGATCGGGGTCCGCGGCTCTTGGCACCACTCGGAATGCGTGGGTATAGCACACGAAAATATGGGAATTTGGCGAAATTCTAGGTCTTTTTCAGTAACATGCAAAAAATATGGAAAGATCTTGGCAGGGCGGTGACTATGGTTCCTTTGGTCTTATTTGATAGTCCGGAAAAATATTAGGCGATAAGGGTCCGGAGGTCCCGGGACCACTCAGAAGGCGTGGGCTATAACACACAAAAATATGGGAATCGCGCATAATTCTAGTTGTTTGGCCGAAAAATGCAAAAAATGAGGAACGATCATGGCAGGGCGGATACTATGGTTCCTTAGGTCGTATTTGATGGCCAGGAAAATTTTTAGGCGATCGGGGTCCGCGGCTCTCGGGACCACTCGGAATGCGTAGGTATTGCACACGAAAATATGGGAATCGAGCGGAATTCTAGTTTTTTGGCTGAAAAATGCAAAAGACAAGGAACGATCATGGAAGGGCGGTGACTGTGGTTCCTTAGGTCGTATTTGATAGTCGGGAAAATTTTAGGCGATAGGGGTTCGGGGTTCCCGGGACCCCTTGGAAGGCGTGGGCTAAAGCACACGAAAATATGGAAATCGCACGGAATTCTAGTTTTTTGGCTGAAAAATGCAAAAGACTAGGAACGATCATGGCGGGGCGGTGACTAAGGTCGTATTTGATGGCCCAGAAAATCTTTAGGCGATAGGGGTCCAGAGGTCCCGGGACCACTCGGAAGGCGTGGGCTATAACACACAAAAATATGGGAATCGCGCGGAATTCTAGTTGTTTGGCCGAAAAATGCAAAAAATAAGGAACGATCATGGCGGAGCAGATACTATGGTTCCTTAGGTTGTATTTGATTTGCCCGGAAAAATTTTAGGCGATCGGGGTCCGCGGCTCTTGGGACCACTCGGAATGCGTGGGTATAGCTCACAACAATATGGGAATCGGGTGAAATTCTAGGTCTTTTTCAGTAACATGCAAAAAATGTGGAAAGATCTTGCCAGGGCGGTGACTATGGTTCCTTTGGTCTTATTTGATAGTCCGAAAAAATATTAGGCGATAGGGGTCCGGAGGTCCCGGGACCACTCGGAAGGCGTGGGCTATAACACACAAAAATATGGGAATCGCGCGGAATTCTAGTTGTTTGGCCGAAAAACGCAAAAAATGTGGAATGATCATGGCAGGGCGGATACTATGGTTCCTTTGGTCGTATTTGTTAGTCCAAAAAATTTTAGGCGATAGGGGTCTGGAGGTCCCGGGACCACTCGGAAGGCGTGGGCTGTAACACACAAAAATATGAGAATCTTGCGGAATTCTAGTTGTTTGGCCAAAAAACGCAAAAAATGAGGAACAATCATGGCGGGGTGGTTACTATGGTTCTTTAGGTCGTATTTGATGGCCCGAAAAATTTTTAGGCGATCGGGGTCCGCGGCTCTTGGGACCACTCGGAATGCGTGGGTATAGCTCACGAAAAATGTGGAATGATCATGGCGGGGCGGATACTATGGTTCCTTTGGTCGTATTTGTTAGTCCGGAAAAATTTTAGGCGATAGGGGTCAGGAGGTCCCGGGACCACTCGGAAGGCGTGGGCTGTAACACACAAAAATATGAGAATCTTGCAGAATTCTAGTTGTTTGGCCGAAAAATGCCAAAAATGAGGAACAATCATGGCGGGGTGGTTACTATGGTTCCTTAGGTCGTATTTGATGGTCCGGAAAATTTTTAGGCTATCGGGGTCCGCGGCTATTGGGACCACTCGGAATGCGTGGGTATAGCTCACGAAAATATGGGAATCGGGTTAAATTCTAGGTCTTTTTCAGTAACATGCAAAAAATGTGGAAAGATCTTGGCAGGGCGGAGACTATGGTTCCTTTGGTCTTATTTGATAGTCCGGAAAAATATTAGGCGATAGGGGTCCGGAGGTCCCGGGACCACTCGGAAGGCGTGGGCTATAACACACAAAAATATGGGAATCGCGCGGATTTCTAGTTGTTTGGCCGAAAAAATGCAAAAAATAAGGAACGATCATGGCGGAGCAGATACTATGGTTCCTTAGGTTGTATTTGATTGCCCGGAAAAATTTTAGGCGATCGGGGTCCGCGGCTCTTGGGACCACTCGGAATGCGTGGGTATAGCTCACAACAATATGGGAATCGGGTGAAATTCTAGGTCTTTTTCAGTAACATGCAAAAAATGTGGAAAGATCTTGCCAGGGCGGTGACTATGGTTCCTTTGGTCTTATTTGATAGTCCGAAAAAATATTAGGCGATAGGGGTCCGGAGGTCCTGGGACCACTCGGAAGGCGTGGGCTATAACACACAAAAATATGGGAATCGCGCGGAATTCTAGTTGTTTGGCCGAAAAATGCAAAAAATGTGGAATGATCATGGCAGGGCGGATACTATGGTTCCTTTGGTCGTATTTGTTAGTCCAAAAAATTTTAGGCGATAGGGGTCTGGAGGTCCCGGGACCACTCGGAAGGCGTGGGCTGTAACACACAAAAATATGAGAATCTTGCGGAATTCTAGTTGTTTGGCCGAAAAACGCAAAAAATGAGGAACAATCATGGCGGGGTGGTTACTATGGTTCTTTAGGTCGTATTTGATGGCCCGGAAAATTTTTAGGCGATCGGGGTCCGCGGCTCTTGGGACCACTCGGAATGCGTGGGTATAGCTCACGAAAAATGTGGAATGATCATGGCGGGGCGGATACTATGGTTCCTTTGGTCGTATTTGTTAGTCCGGAAAAATTTTAGGCGATAGGGGTCAGGAGGTCCCGGGACCACTCGGAAGGCGTGGGCTGTAACACACAAAAATTATGGGAATCTTGCAGAATTCTAGTTGTTTGGCCGAAAAACGCAAATAATGAGGAACAATCATGGCGGGGTGGTTACTATGGTTCCTTAGGTCGTATTTGATGGTCCGGAAAATTTTTAGGCTATCGGGGTCCGCGGCTATTGGGACCACTCGGAATGCGTGGGTATAGCTCACGAAAATATGGGAATCGGGTTAAATTCTAGGTCTTTTTCAGTAACATGCAAAAAATGTGGAAAGATCTTGGCAGGGCGGAGACTATGGTTCCTTTGGTCTTATTTGATAGTCCGGAAAAATATTAGGCGATAGGGGTCCGGAGGTCCCGGGATCACTCGGAAGGTGTGGGCTATAACACACAAAAATATGGGAATCGCGCGGAATTCTAGTTGTTTGGCCGAAAAATGCAAAAAATGTGGAACGATCATGGCGGGGCGGATACTATGGTTCCTTTGGTCGTATTTGTTAGTCCGGAAAATTTTTAGGCGATAGGGGTCAGGAGGTCCCGGGACCACTCGGAAGGCGTGGGCTGTAACACACAAAAATATGGGAATCGCGTGGAATTCTAGATGTTTGGCCGAAAAACGCAAAAAATGAGGAACAATCATGGCGGGGCAGATACTATGGTTCCTTAGGTCGTATTTGATGGCCTGGAAAAATTTTAGGCGATCGGGGTCCCCGGCTCCCGGGACCACTCGGAATGCGTGGGCATAGCACACGAAAATATGGGAATCGAGCGGAATTCTAGTTTTTTGGCTGAAAAATGCAAAAGACTAGGAACGATCATGGAAGGGCGGTGACTGTGGTTCCTTAGGTCGTATTTGATAGTCGGCAAAATTTTAGGCGATAGGGGTTCGGGGTTCCCGGGACCCCTTGGAAGGCGTTGGCTAAAGCACACGAATATATGAAAATCGCGCAGAATTCTAGTTTTTTGGCTGAAAACCGCAAAAGACTAGGAACGATCATGGCGGGGCAGTGACTATGGTACCTTAGGTTGTATTTGATAGTCCGGAAATTTTTAGGCGATCCGGCTCCGGGGGGCCCGACCGACTCGGAAGGCGTGGGCGATAGCACACAATAATATGGGTATCGGGCGGAATTCTATTTTTTTTATGAGGAATGATCATGCCGAGGCAGTGACTATGGTTCCTTAGGTCCTAATTGATGGTCCGAAATTGTTTTAGGCAATCCCAGTCCGGCGGCCCGGCCCACTCGAAAGGCGTGGGCAATAGCACACAAAAATATGGTAATTGAGCGAAATTCTAGTTTTTTGGCCGAAAAATGCAATAAATGAGGAACGATCATGGCGGGGCAGTGACTCTGGTTCCTTAGGTATTATTTGATGTCCCAGAAAATTTTAGGCGATCGGGGTCCACAGCTCCCGGGACCACTCGGAAGGCGTAAGCTATAGCACACGAAAATATGAAAATCGCGCGGAGTTCTAGTTTTTTGGCCGAAAAATGCAAAGCATTTGGAACGATCATGGTGGGGCGGTGACTATGGTACCTTAGGTCATATTTGATAGTCCGGAAAAATTTTAGGCGATCGGGGTCCGCGGCTCCCCGGACCACTTGGAAGGCGTGGGTATAGCACACGAAAATATGGGAATCGGGCGTAATTCTAGTTTTTTGGCTGAAAAATGCAAAAAATGAGAAACGATGATGGCGGGGCGGTTACTATGGTTCCTTAGGTCGTATTTGACGGCCCGGAAAAATTTTAGGCGATCGGGGTCCGGGGGTCCCAGAACCACTGGGTAGGGTGGGCAATAGCACACAAAAATATTGTAATCGGGCGGAATTCTAGTTTTTTTGCCGAAAAATGCAACAAATGAGGAATAATCATGGATGGGCGGTGAGTATGGTTCCTTAGGTCATATTTGATAGTCCAGAAAAATTTTAGGCGATAGGGGTCCTGAGTCCCGGGACCACTCGGAAGGTGTGGGCTATAACACACAAAAATATGGGAATTGTGCGGAATTCTAGTTGTTTGGCCGAAAAACGCAAAAAATAAGGAACGATCATGGCGGGGCGGATACTATGGTTCCTTAGGTCGTATTTGATTGCTCGGAAAAATTTTAGGCGATCGGGGTCCGCGGCTCTTGGGACCACTCGGAATGCGTGGGTATAGCACACGAAAATATGGGGATCGCGCGGATTCTAGTTGTTTGGCTGAAAAACGCAAAAAATGAGGAACGATTATGGCGGGGCGGATACTATGGTTCCTTAGGTAGTATTTGATAGTCCGAAAAAACTTTAGGCGATAGGGGTCTGGAGGTCCCGGGACCACTCGGAAGGTGTGGGCTATAACACACAAAAATATGGGAATCCCGCGGAATTCTAGTTGTTTGGCCGAAAAATGCAAAAAATAAGGAACGATCATGGTTGGGCGGTGACTATGGTTCTTTAGGTCTTATTTGATAGTCTGGAAAAATTTTAGACGATAGGGGTCCGAAGACCCGGGACCACTTGTAAGGCGTGGGTATAACACACGAAAATATGGGAATCAGGCGTAATTCTAGTTTTTTGGCCGAAAAATACAAAAAATGAGAAACGATAATGGCGGGAAGGTTACTATGGTTCCTTAGGTAGTATGTGATGGCCCGGAAAATTTTTAGGCGATCGGGGTCCGTGGATCCCGGGACCACTCGGAGTGGCTCCCGGGACCACTCGGAGTGCGTGGGTATAGCACACGAAAATATGGGAATCGAGCGGAATTCTAGTTTTTAGCTGAAAAATGCAAAAGACTAGGAACGATCATGGAAGTGCGGTGACTATTGTTCCTTAGGTCGTATTTGATAGTCGGGAAATTTTAGGCGATAGGGGTTCGGGGTTCCCGGGACCCCTTGGAAGGCGTGGGCTAAAGCACACGAAAATATGAAAATCGAGCGGAATTCTAGTTTTTTGGCTGAAAAACGCAAAAGACTAGGAACGATCATGGCGGGGCGGTGACTATGGTTCCTAAGGTCGTATTTGATGGCCCGGAAAAATTTTAGGTGAAAGGGGTCCAGAGGTCCCGGGACCACTCGGAAGGCGTGGGCTATAACACACAAAAATATGGGAATCGCGCAGAATTCTAGTTGTTTGGCCAAAAAATGCAAAAAATAAGGAACGACCATGGCGGAGCGGATACTATGGTTCCTTAGGTCGTATTTGATTGCCCGGAAAAATTTTAGGCGATCAGGGTCCGCGGCTCTTGGGACCACTCGGAATGCGTGGGTATAGCACACGAAAATATGGGAATCGGGTGAAATTCTAGGTCTTTTTCAGTAACATGCAAAAAATGTGGAAAGATCTTGGTAGGGCGGTGACTATGGTTCCTTTGGTCTTATTTGATAGTCCGGAAAAATATTAGGCGATAGGGGTCCGGAGGTCCCGGGACCACTCGGAAGGCGTGGGCTGTAACACACAAAAATATGGGAATCGCGCGGAATTCTAGTTGTTTGGCCGAAAAACGCAAAAAATGAGGAACGATCATGGCGGGGTGGTTACTATGGTTCCTTAGGTCGTATTTGATGGCCCAGAAAATTTTTAGGCGATCTGGGTTCGGGGTTCCTGGGACCCCTTGGAAGGCGTGGGCTAAAGCACACGAAAATATGGAAATTGCGCGGAATTCTAGTTTTTTGGCTGAAAAATGCAAAAGACTAGGAACGATCATGGCGGCGCGGATACTATGGTTCCTTAGGTCGTTTTTGTTAGTCCGGAAAAATTTTAGGCGATAGGGGTCAGGAGGTCCCGGGACCACTCGGAAGGCGTGGGCGATAGCACACAAATATATGGAAATCGGGCTGAATTCTAGTTGTTTGGCCGAAAAATGCAAAAAATGAGGAACGATAATGGCGAGGCGGTGACTATGGTTCCTTAGGTCCTAATTGATGGCCCGAAATGTTTTTAGGCGATCCGAGTCCGGCGGCCCGGCCCATTCGGAAGGCGTGGGAAATAGCACACAAAAATATGATAATCGAGCGGAATTCTAGTTTTTTGGCTGAAAAACGCAATACATGAGGAACGATCATGGCGGGGCGGTGTCTATGGTTCCTTAGGTCGTATTTGATGGCTCGACAAATTTTAGGCGATCAGGGTCCACGGCTTCCGGGACCACTCGGAAGGCGTAAGCTATAGCACACGAAAATATGCAAATCGCGCGGAGTTCTAGTTTTTTGGCCAAAAAATGCAAAGCATTTGGAACGATCATGGTGGGGCGGTGACTATGGTACCTTAGGTCGTATTTGATAGTCCGAAAAAATTTTAGGCGATCGGGGTCCGCGGCTCCCCGGAGAACTTGGAAGGCGTGGGTATAGCACACGAAAATATGGGATCGGGGTCCGGGGGTCCCGGAACCACTTGGAAGGGTGGGCAATAGCACACAAAAATATTATAATCGGGCGAAATTCTAGTTTTTTGGCCGAATATCACAACAAATGAGGAATGATCATGGCTGGGCGGTGACTATGGTTCCTTAGGTCGTATTTGATAGTCCGGAAAAATTTTAGGCGATAGGGGTCTGGAGTTCCCGGGTTCACTTGGAAGGCGTGGGCTATAGGACACGAAAATATGGGAATCGCACGGAATTCTATTTTGTTTTCCGAAAAATGGAAAAAACTAGGAACAATCATGGCTGGGCGGTGACTATGGTTCCTTAGGTCTTATTTGATAGTCCGGAAAAATTTTAGGCGATAGGGGTCCGGAGACCCGGGACCACTCGGAAGGCGTGGGCTATAACACACAAAAATATGGGATCGCGCGGAATTCTAGTTGTTTGGCCGAAAAACGCAAAAAATGAGGAACGATCATGGCGAGGCGGATACTATGGTTCCTTAGGTCGTATTTGATTGCCCGGAAAACTTTTCGGCGATCGGGGTCCGCGGCTCTTGGGACCACTCGGAATGCGTGGGTATAGCACACGAAAATAAGGGAATCGGGCGAAATTCTAGTTCTTTTTCAGTAACAAGCAAAAAATGTGGAAAGATCTTGGCAGGGCGGTGACTATGGTTCCTTTGGTCTTATTTGATAGTCCGTAAAAATATTAGGCGATAGGGGTCCGGAGGTCCCTGGACCACTCGGAAGGCGTGGGCTATAACACACAAAAATGTGGGAATCGCGTGGAATTCTAGTTGTTTGGCCGAAAAACGCAAAAAATGAGGAACGATCATGCCGGGGCGGATACTATGGTTCCTTAGGTCGTATTTGATGTCCCAGAAATTTTTTAGGCGATCGGGGTCCGTAGCTCCCGGGACCACTCGGAATGCGTGGGTATAGCACACGAAAATATGGGAATCGAGCGGAATTCTAGTTTTTTGGCTGAAAAATGCAAAAGACTAGGAAGGATCATGGAAGGGCGGTGACTGTGGTTCCTTAGGTCGTATTTGATAGTTGGGAAAATTTTAGGCGATAGGGGTTTGAGGTTCCCGGGACCCCTTGGAAGGCGTGGGCTAAAGCACACTAAAATATGGAAATCGCGCGAAATTCTAGTTTTATGTCTGAAAAATGCAAAAGACTAGGAACGATTATGGCGGGGCGGTGACTATGGTTCCTTAGGTCGTATTTGATGTCCTGGAAAAATTTTAGGTGATAGGGGTCCGGAGGTCCTGGGACCACTCGGAAGGCGTGGGCTATAACACACAAAAATATGGGAATCACGCGGAGTTCTAGTTGTTTGGCCGAAAAATGCAAAAAATAAGGAACGATCATGGCGGAGCGGATACTATGGTTCCTTAGGTCGTATTTGATTTTCCGAAAAAATTTTAGGCGATCGGGATCCGCGGCTCTTGGGACCACTCGGAATGCGTGGGTATAGCACACGAAAATATGGGAATCAGGTGAAATTCTAGGTCTTTTTCAGTAACATGCAAAAAATGTGGAAAGATCTTGGTAGGGCGGTGACTATGGTTCCTTTGGGCTTATTTGATAGTCCGGAAAAATATTAGGCGATAGGGGTCCGGAGGTCCTGGGACCACTCGGAAGGCGTGGGCTATAACACGCAAAAATATGGGAATCGCGCGGAATTCAAGTTGTTTGGCCGAAAAATGCAAAAAATGAGGAACGATCATGGCGGGGCGGATACTATGGTTTCTTAGGTCGTATTTGATGGCCCGGAAAAATTTTAGGCGATCGGGGTCCGCGGCTCCCGGGACCACTCGGAACGCGTGGGTATAGCACACGAAAATATGGGAATCGAGCGGAATTCTAGTTTTTTGGCAGAAAAATGCAAAAGACTTGGAACGATCATGGAAGGGCGGTGACTGTGGTTCCTTAGGTCGTATTTGATAGTCGGGAAAATTTAAGGCGATAGGGGTTCGGGGTTCCCCAGACCCCTTGGAAGGCGTGGGCTAAAGCACACGAAAATATGGAAATCGCGCGGAATTCTAGTTTTTTGGCTGAAAAACGCAAAAGACTAGGAACGATCATGGCGGGGCGGTGTCTATGGTTCCTTAGGTCGTATTTGATGGCCCGGAAAAACTTTAGGCGATAGGGGTCCGGAGGTCCCGGG
This sequence comes from Nicotiana tomentosiformis, assembly GCF_000390325.3. Classification (NCBI taxonomy): domain Eukaryota; kingdom Viridiplantae; phylum Streptophyta; class Magnoliopsida; order Solanales; family Solanaceae; genus Nicotiana; species Nicotiana tomentosiformis. The sequence goes on from NW_027174580.1 coordinate 206,347, forward strand.
GCCACTCGGAAGGTGTGGGCTATAATACACAAAAATATGGGAATCGCGCGGAATTCTAGTTGTTTGGCCGAAAAATGCAAAAAATATGGAACAATCATGGCGGGGCGGATACTATGGTTTCTTAGGTCGTATTTGATTGCCCGGAAAAATTTTAGGCGATCGGGGTCCGCGGCTCTTGGGACCACTCGGAATGCATGGGTATAGCACACGAAAATATGGGAATCGGGCGAAATTCTAGTTTTTTTCAGTAACATGCAAAAAATGTGGAGAGATCTTGGCAGGGCGGTGACTATGGTTCCTTTGGTCTTATTTGATAGTCCGGAAAAATATTAGGCGATAGGGGTCCGGAGGTCCCGGGACCACTCGGAAGGCGTGGGCTATAACACACAAAAATGTGGGAATCGCGCGAAATTCTAGTTGTTTGGCCGAAAAATGCAAAAAATGAGGAACGATCATGGCGGGGCGGATACTATGGTTCCTTAGGTTCGTATTTGATGGCCCGGAAAATTTTTAGGCGATCGGGGTCCGTGGCTCCCAGGACCACTCGGAATGCGTGGGTATAGCACACGAAAATATGGGAATCGAGCGAAATTCTAGGTCTTTTTCAGTAACATGCAAAAAATGTGGAAAGATCTTGGCAAGGCGGTGATTATGGTTCCTTTGGTCTTATTTGATAGTCCGGAAAAATATTAGGTGATAGGGGTCCGGAGGTCCCGTGGCCACTCGGAAGGCGTGGGCTATAACACACAAAAATATGGGAATCGCACGGAATTCAAGTTGTTTGGCCGAAAAACGCAAAAAATGAGGAACGATCATGGCGGGGCGGATACTATTGTTCCTTAGGTCGTATTTGATGGCCCGGAAAATTTTTAGGCGATCGGGGTCCGCGGCTCCCGGGACCACTCGGAATGCGTGGGTATAGCACACGAAAATATGGGAATCGGGCGAAATTCTAGGTCTTGTTCAGTAACACGCAAAAAATGTGGAAAGATCTTGGCAGGGCGGTGACTATGGTTCCTTTGATCTTATTTGATAGTCCGGAAAAATATAAGGCGATAGGGGTCCAAAGGTCCCGGGACCACTCGGAAGGCGTGGGCAATAACACACAAAAATATGGGAATCGCGCGGAATTCTAGTTGTTTGGTCGAAAAACGCAAAAATTGAGGAACGATCATGGCGGGGCGGATACTATGGTTCCTTAGGTCGTATTTGATAGTCCGGAAAAATTTTAGGCGATAGGGGTCCGGAGGTCCCGGGACCACTCGTAAGGTGTGGGCTATAACACACAAAAATATGGGAATCGCGCGAAATATTAGGTGTTTTTCCCAAAAATGCAAATAATAAGGAACAATCATGGCGAGGCGGATACTATGGTTCCTTAGGTCGTATTTGATTGCCCGGAAAAATTTTAGGCGATCGGGGTCCGCGGCTCTTGGGACCACTCGGAATGCGTGGGTATAGCACACGAAAATATGGGAATCGGGCGAAATTCTAGGTCTTTTTCAGTAACATGCAAAAAATAAGGAAAGATCTTGGCAGGGCGGTGACTATGGTTCCTTTGGCCTTATTTAATAGTCTGGAAAAATTTTAGGCGATAGGGGTCCGGAGGTCCCGGGACCACTCGGAAGGTGTGGGCTATAATACACAAAAATATGGGAATCGCGCGGAATTCTAGTTGTTTGGCCAAAAAATGCAAAAAATAAGGAACAATCATGGCGGGGCGGATACTATGGTTTCTTAGGTCGTATTTGATGGCCCGAAATATTTTTAGGCGATCGGGGTCCGCGGCTCCCGGGACCACTCGGAATGCATGGGAATAGCACACGAAAATATGGGAATCGAGCGGAATTCTAGTTTTTTGGCAGAAAAATGCAAAAGACTAGGAACGATCATGGAAGGGCGGTGACTGTGGTTCCTTAGGTCGTATTTGATAGTCGGGAAAATTTAAGGCGATAGGGGTTCGGGGTTCCCGGGACCCCTTGGAAGGCGTGGGCTAAAGCACACGAAAATATGGAAATCGCGCGGAATTCTAGTTTTTTGGCTGAAAAACGCAAAAGACTAGGAACGATCATGGCGGGGCGGTGTCTATGGTTCCTTAGGTCGTATTGGATGGCCCGGAAAAATTTTAGGCGATAGGAGTCCGGAGGTCCCGGGACCACTCGGAAGGTGTGGGCTATAATACACAAAAATATGGGAATCGCGCGGAATTCTAGTTGTTTGGCCGAAAAATGCAAAAAATAAGGAACAATCATGGCGGGGCAGATACTATGGTTTCTTAGGTCGTATTTGATTGCCCGGAAAAATTTTAGGGGATCGGGGTCCGCGGCTCTTGGGACCACTCGGAATGCATGTGTATAGCACACGAAAATATGGGAATCGGGCGAAATTCTAGTTCTTTTTCAGTAACATGCAAAAAATGTGGAGAGATCTTGGCAGGGCGGTGACTATGGTTCCTTTGGTCTTATTTGATAGTCCGGAAAAATATTAGGCGATAGGGGTCCGGAGGTCCCGGGACCACTCGGAAGGCGTGGGCTATAACACACAAAAAAGTGGGAATCGCGCGAAATTCTAGTTGTTTGGCCGAAAAATGCAAAAAATGAGGAACGATCATGGCGGGGCGGATACTATGGTTCCTTAGGTCGTATTTGATGGCCCGGAAAATTTTTAGGTGATCGGGGTCCGTGGCACCCAGGACCACTCGGAATGCGTGGGTATAGCACACGAAAATATGGGAATCGAGCGAAATTCTAGGTCTTTTTCAGTAACATGCAAAAAATGTGGAAAGATCTTGGCAAGGCGGTGATTATGGTTCCTTTGGTCTTATTTGATAGTCCGGAAAAATATTAGGTGATAGGGGTCCGGAGGTCCCGTGGCCACTCGGAAGGCGTGGGCTATAACACACAAAAATATGGGAATCGCGCGGAATTCTAGTTGTTTGGCCGAAAAATATAAAGATTGAGGAACGATTATGGCGGGGCGGATACTATGGTTCCTTAGGTCATATTTGATAGTCCGGAAAAATTTTAGGCGATAGCGGTCCGGAGGTCCCGGGACCACTCGGAAGGTGTGGGCTATAACACACAAAAATATGGGAATCGCGCGAAATATTAGGTGTTTTGCCCAAAAATGCAAAAAATAAGGAACGATCATGGCGAGGCGGATACTATGGTTCCTTAGGTCGTATTTGATTGCCCGGAAAAATTTTAGGCGATCGGGGTCCGCGGCTCTTGGGACCACTCGGAATGCGTGGGTATAGCACACGAAAATATGGGAATCGGGCGAAATTCTAGGTCTTTTTCAGTAACATGCAAAAAATAAGGAAAGATCTTGGCAGGGCGGTGACTATGGTTCCTTTGGCCTTATTTAATAGTCTGGAAAAATTTTAGGCGATAGGGGTCCGGAGGTCCCGGGACCACTCGGAAGGCGTGGGCTATAACACACAAAAATAAGGGAATCGCGCGGAATTCTAGTTGTTTGGCCGAAAAATGCAAAAAATAAGGAACGATCATGGCGGAGCGGATACTATGGTTCCTTAGGTCGTATTTGATTTCCCGGAAAAATTTTAGGAGATCGGGATCCGCGGCTCTTGGGACCACTCGGAATGCGTGGGTATAGCACACGAAAATATGGGAATCGGGTGAAATTCTAGGTCTTTTTCAGTAACATGCAAAAAATGTGGAAAGATCTTGGTAGGGCGGTGACTATGGTTCCTTTGGTCTTATTTGATAGTCCGGAAAAATATTAGGTGATAGGGGTCCGGAGGTCCCGGGACCACTCGGAAGGCGTGGGCTATAACACGCAAAAATATGGGAATCGCGCGGAATTCAAGTTGTTTGGCCGAAAAATGCAAAAAATGAGGAACGATCATGGCGGGGCGGATACTATGGTTCCTTAGGTCGTATTTGATGGCCCGAAAAATTTTTAGGCGATCGGGGTCCGCGGCTCCCGGGACCACTCGGAATGCGTGGGTATAGCACACGAAAATATGGGAATCGAGCGGAATTCTAGTTTTTTGGCAGAAAAATGCAAAAGACTAGGACCGGTCATGGAAGGGCGGTGACTGTGGTTCCTTAGGTCGTATTTGATAGTCGGAAAAATTTAAAGCGATCGGGGTTCGGGGTTCCCGGGACCCCTTGGAAGGCGTGGGCTAAAGCACACGAAAATATGGAAATCGCGCGGAATTCTAGTTTTTTGGCTGAAAAACGCAAAAGACTAGGAACGATCATGGCGGGGTGGTGTCTATGGTGCCTTAGGTCGTATTTGATGGCCCGGAAAAATTTTAGGCGATAGGGGTCCGGAGGTCCCGGGACCACTCGGAAGGTGTGGGCTATAATACACAAAAATATGGGAATCGCGCGGAATTTTAGTTGTTTGGCCGAAAAATGCAAAAAATAAGGAACAATCATGGCGAGGCGGATACTATGGTTTCTTAGGTCGTATTTGATTGCCCGGAAAAATTTTAGGCGATTGGGGTCCGCGGCTCCTGGGACCACTCGGAATGCATGGGTATAGCACACAAAAATATGGGAATCGTGCGAAATTCTAGTTCTTTTTCAGTAACATGCAAAAAATGTGGAGAGATCTTGGCAGGGCGGTGACTATGGTTCCTTTGGTCTTATTTGATAGTCCGGAAAAATATTAGGCGATAGGGGACGGAGGTCCCGGGACCACTCGGAAGGCGTGGGCTATAACACACAAAAATGTGGGAATCGCGCGAAATTCTAGATGTTTGGACGAAAAACGCACAAAATGAGGAACGATCATGGCGGGGCGGATACTATGGTTCCTTAGGTCGTATTTGATGGCCCGAAAAAATGTTAGGTGATCGGGGTCCGCGGCTCTTGGGACCACTCGGAATGCGTGGGTATAGCACACGAAAATATGGGAATCAGGTGAAATTCTAGGTCTTTTTCAGTAACATGCAAAAAATGTGGAAAGATCTTGGTAGGCGGTGACTATGATTCCTTTGGTCTTATTTGATAGTCCGGAAAAATTTTAGGCGATAGGGGTCCGGAGGTCCCGGGACCACTCGGAAGGCGTGGGCTATACACACAAAAATATGGGAATCGCGCGGAATTCTAGTTGTTTGGCCGAAAAACGCAAAAAATGAGGAATGATCATGGCGGGGTGGTTACTATGGTTCCTTAGGTCGTATTTGATGGCCCGGAAAATTTTAAGGCGATCGGGGTTCGGGGTTCCCGAGACCCCTTGGAAGGCGTGGGCTAAAGCACACGAAAATATGGAAATTGCGCGGAATTCTGGTTTTTTGGCTGAAAATGCAAAAGACTAGGAACGATCATGGCGGGGCGGATACTATGGTTCCTTAGGTCATTTTTGTTAGTCCGGAAAAATTTTAGGCGATAGGGGTCAGGAGGTCCCGGGACCACTCGGAAGGCGTGGGCGATAGCACACAAATATATGGGAATCAGGCTGAATTCTAGTTGTTTGGCCGAAAAATGCAAAAATTGAGGAACGATAATGGCGAGGCGGTGACTATGGTTCCTTAGGTCCTAATTGATGGCCCAAAATTTTTTTAGGCGATCCGAGTCCGGCGGCCCGGCCCATTCGGAAGGCGTGGGAAATAGCACACAAAAATATGATAATCGAGCGGAATTCTAGTTTTTTGGCTGAAAAACGCAATACATGAGGAACGATCATGGCGGGGCGGTGACTATGGTTCCTTAGGTCGTATTTGATGGCTCAAAAAATTTTAGGCGATCAGGGTCCACGGCTTCCGGGACCACTCGGAAGGCGTAAGCTATAGCACACGAAAATATGCAAATCGCGCGGAGTTCTAGTTTTTTGGCAAAAAAATGCAAAGCATTTGGAACGATCATGGTGGGGCGGTGACTATGGTACCTTAGGTCATATTTGATAGTCCGAAAAAATTTTAGGCGATCGGGGTCCGCGGCTCCCCGGACCACTTGGAAGGCATGGGTATAGCACACGAAAATATGGGAATCGGGCGTAATTCTAGTTTTTTGGCCGAAAAATGCAAAAAATGAGGAACGATCCTGGCGGGGCAGTTACTATGGTTCCTTACGTTGTATTTGACGGCCCGGTAAAATTTTAGGCGATCGGGGTCCGGGGGTCCCGGAACCACTTGGAAGGGTGGGCAATAGCACACAAAAATATTATAATCGGGCGGAATTCTAGTTTTTTGGCCGAATATCACAACAAATGAGGAATGATCATGGCTGGGCGGTGACTATGGTTCCTTAGGTCGTATTTGATAGTCCGGAAAAATTTTAGGCGATAGGGGTCTGGAGTTCCCGGGTTCACTTGGAAGGCGTGGGCTATAGGACACGAAAATATGGGAATCGCACGGAATTCTATTTTGTTTTCCGAAAAACAGAAAAAACTAGGAACGATCATGGCTGGGCGGTGACTATGGTTCCTTAGGTCTTATTTGATAGTCCGGAAAAAATTTAAGCGATAGGGGTCCGGAGACCCGGGACCACTCGGAAGGAATCGCGCGGAATTCTAGTTGTTTGGTCAAAAAACGCAAAAAATGAGGAACGATCATGGCGGGGCGGATATTATGGTTCCTTAGGTAGTATTTGATAGTCCGGAAAAATTTTAGGCGATAGGGGTCCGGAGGTCCTAGGACCACTCGGAAGGTGTGGGCTATAATACACCAAAATATGGGAATCGCGCGGAATTCTAGTTGTTTGGTCGAAAAATGCAAAAAATAAGGAACGATCATGGCGGGGCGGATACTATGGTTCCTTAGGTCGTATTTGAATGCCCGGAAAACTATTCGGCGATCGGGGTCCGCGGCTCTTGGGACCACTCGGAATGCGTGGGTATAGCAAACGAAAATAAGGGAATCAGGCGAAATTCTAGTTCTTTTTCAGTAACATGCAAAAAATGTGGAAAGATCTTGGCAGGGCGGTGACAATGGTTCCTTTGGTCTTATTTGATAGTCCGTAAAAATATTAGGCGATAGGGGTCCGGAGGTCCCTGGACCACTCGGAAGGCGTGGGTATAACACACAAAAATGTGGGAATCGCGCGGAATTCTAGTTGTTTGGCCGAAAAACGCAAAAAATGAGGAACGATCATGCCGGGGCGGATACTATGGTTCCTTAGGTCGTATTTGATGGCCCAGAAAGTTTTTAGGCGATCGGGGTCCGTAGCTCCCGGGACCACTCGGAATGCGTGGGTATAGCACACGAAAATATGGGAATCGAGCGGAATTCTAGTTTTTTGGCTGAAAAATGCAAAAGACTAGGAAGGATCATGGAAGGGCGGTGATGGTGGTTCCTTAGGTCGTATTTGATAGTCGGAAAAATTTTAGGCGATAGGGGTTCGGGGTTCCCGGGACCCCTTGGAAGGCGTGGGCTAAAGCACACGAAAATATGGAAATCGTGCGGAATTCTAGTTTTATGGCTGAAAAATGCAAAAGACTAGGAACGATCATGGCGGGGCGGTGACTATGGTTCCTTAGGTCGTATTTGATGTCCTAGAAAAATTTTAGGCGATAGGGGTCCGGAGGTCCCGGGACCACTCGGAAGGCGTGGGCTATAACACACAAAAATATGGGAATCGGGTGAAATTCTATGTCTTTTTCAGTTACATGCAAAAAATGTGGAAAGATCTTGGTAGGGCGGTGACTATGGTTCCTTTGGTCTTATTTGATAGTCCGGAAAAATATTAGGCGATAGGGGTCCGGAGGTCCTGTGACCACTCGGAAGGTGTGGGCTATAACACGCAAAAATATGGGAATCGCGCGGAATTCAAGTTGTTTGGCCGAAAAATGCAAAAAATGAGGAACGATCATGGCGGGGCGGATACTATGGTTCCTTAGGTTGTATTTGATTGCCCGGAAAATTTAAGGCGATAGGGGTTCGGGGTTCCCGGGACCCCTTGGAAGGCGTGGGCTAAAGCACACGAAAATATAGAAATCGCGCGGAATTCTAGTTTTTTGGCTGAAAAACGCAAAAGACTAGGAACGATCATGGCGGGGCGGTGTCTATGGTTCCTTAGGTCGTATTTGATGGCCCGGAAAAATTTTAGGCGATAGGGGTCCGGAGGTCCCGGGACCACTCGGAAGGTGTGGGCTATAATACACAAAAATTTGGGAATCACGCGGAATTCTAGTTGTTTGGCCGAAAAATGCAAAAAATAAGGAACAATCATGGCGGGGCGGATACTATTGTTTCTTAGGTCGTATTTGATGGCCCGGAAAATTTTTAGGCGATCAGGGTCTGCGGCTCCCGGGACCACTCGGAATGCGTGGGTATAGCACACGAAAATATGGGAATCGAGCGGAATTCTAGTTTTTTGGCAGAAAAATGCAAAAGACTAGGAACGATCATGGAAGGGCGGTGACTGTGGTTCCTTAGGTCGTATTTGATAGTCGGGAAAATTTAAGGCGATAGGGGTTCGGGGTTCCCAGGACCCCTTGGAAGGCGTGGGCTAAAGCACACGAAAATATGGAAATCGCGCGGAATTCTTATTTTTTGGATGAAAAACGCAAAAGACTAGGAACGATCATGGCGGGGTGGTATCTATGGTTCCTTAGGTCGTATTTGATGGCCCGGAAAAATTTTAGGCGATAGGGATCCGGAGGTCCCGGGACCACTCGGAAGGTGTGGGCTATAATACACAAAAATATGGGAATCGCGCGGAATTCTAGTTGTTTGGCCGAAAAATGCAAAAAATAAGGAACAATCATGGCGGGGCGGATACTATGGTTTCTTAGGTCGTATTTGATTGCCCGAAAAAATTTAAGGCGATCGGGGTCCGCGGCTCTTGGGACCACTCGGAATGCATGGGTATAGCACACGAAAATATGGGAATCGGGAAAAATTCTAGTTCTTTTTCAGTAACATGCAAAAAATGTGGAGAGATCTTGGTAGGGCGGTGACTATGGTTCCTTTGGTCTTATTTGATAGTCCGGAAAAATATTAGGCGATAGGGGTCCGGAGGTCCCGGGACCACTCGGAAGGCATGGGCTATAACACACAAAAATGTGGGAATCGCGCGAAATTCTAGTTGTTTGGCCGAAAAATGCAAAAAATGAGGAACGATCATGGCGGGGTGGATACTATGGTTCCTTAGGTCGTATTTGATGGCCTGAAAAATTTTTAGGCGATCGGGGTCCGTGGCTCCCAGGACCACTCGGAATGCGTGGGTATGGCACACGAAAATATGGGAATCGAGCAAAATTCTAGGTCTTTTTCAGTAACATGCAAAAAATGTGGAAAGATCTTGGCAGGGCGGTGATTATGGTTCCTTTGGTCTTATTTGATAGTCCGGAAAAATATTAGGCGATAGGGGTCCGGAGGTCCCGGGACCACTCGGAAGGCGTGGGCTATAACACACAAAAATATGGGAATCGCGCGGAATTCAAGTTGTTTGGCCGAAAAACGCCAAAAATGAGGAACGATCATGGCGGGGCGGATACTATGGTTCCTTAGGTCGTATTTGATGACCCGGAAAATTTTTAGGCGATCGGGGTCCGCGGCTCCCGGGACTACTCGGAATGCGTGGGTATAGCACACAAAAATATGGGAATCGGGCGAAATTCTAGGTCTTTTTCAGTAACACGCAAAAAATGTGGAAAGATCTTGGCAGGGCGGTGACTATGGTTCCTTTGGTCTTATTTGATAGTCCGGAAAAATATTAGGCGATAGGGGTCCGAAGGTCCCGGGACCACTCGGAAGGCGTGGGCAATAACACACAAAAATATGGGAATCGCGCGGAATTCTAGTTGTTTGGCCGAAAAATGCAAAAAATGAGGAACGATCATGGCGGGGCGGATACTATGGTTCCTTAGGTCGTATTTGATAGTCCGGAAAAATTTTAGGCAATAGGGGTCAGGAGGTCACGGGACTACTCGGGAGGTGTGGGCTATAACACGCAAAAATATGGGAATCGCGCGAAATTCTAGTTGTTTGGCCGAAAAACGCAAAAAATGAGGAATGATCATGCCGAGGTGGTTACTATGGTTCCTTAGGTCGTATTTTATGTCCCGGAAAATTTTTAGGCGATCAGGGTTCCCGGGACCCCTTGGAACACGAAAATATGAAAATCGCGCGGAATTCTAGTTTTTTGGCTGAAAAACGCAAAAGAGTAGGAACGATCATGGTGGGGCGGTGACTATGGTTCCTTAGGTCGTATTTGATAGTCCGGATAATTTTTAGGTGATCCGGCTCCGGGGGGGCCGACCCACTCGGACGGCATGGGCGATAGCACACAAAAATATGGGAATCGGGCGGAATTCTAGTTTTTTGGCCAAAAAATGCAAAAAATGAGGAACGATCATGGTGAGGCGGAGACTATGGTTCCTTAGGTCCTAATTGATGGCCCGAAAATTTTTTAGGCGATCCGAGCCCGGCAGCCGGGCCCACTCGGAAGGCTTGGGCAATAGCACACAAAAATATGGTAATTGAGCGGAATTCTAGTTTTTTGGCCGAAAAAGGCAACAAATGAGGAACGATCATGGCTGAGCGGTGACTATAGTTCCTTAGGTCGTATTTGATGGCCCGAAAAATTTTAGGCGATCGGGGTCCACGGCTCCCGGGACCACTCGGAAGGCGTAAGCTATAGCACACTAAAATATGCAAATCGCGCGGAGTTCTACTTTTTTGGCCGAAAAATGCAAAGCAGTTGGAACGATCATGGTGGGGCGGTGACTATGGTACCTTAGGTCGTATTTGATAGTCCGGAAAAATTTTAGGCTATCGGGGTCCGCGGCTCCCCGGACCACTTGGAAGGCGTGGGTATAGCACACGAAAATATGGGAATCGGGCGTAATTCTAGTTTTTTGGCCGAAAAATGAGAAACGATGATGGCAGGGCGGTTAACATGGTTCCTTAGGTCGAATTTGACAGCCTGAAAAAATTTTAGGCGATCGGGGTTCGGGGGTCCCGAATCCACTTGGAAGGGTGGGCAATAGCACACAAAAATATTTTAATCGGGCGGAATTCTAGTTTTTTGGCTGAAAAACGCAACAAATGAGGAACGATCATGGCGGGGCGGATACTATGGTTCCTTAGGTAGTATTTGATAGTCCGGAAAAAGTTTAGGCGATATGGGTCCGGAGGTCCTGGGACCACTCGGAAGGTGTGGGCTATAATACACAAAAATATGGGAATCGCGCGGAATTCTAGTTGTTTGGCCGAAAAACGCAAAAAATAAGGAACGATCATGGCGGGGAGGATACTATGGTTCCTTAGGTCGTATTTGAATGCCCGAAAAACTTTTCGGCGATCGGGGTCCGCGGCTCTTGGGACCACTCGGAATGCGTGGGTATAGCACACGAAAATAAGGGAATCGGGCGAAATTCTAGTTCTTTTTCAGTAATATGCAAAAAATGTGGAAAGATCTTGGTAGGGCAGTGACAATGGTTCCTTTGGTCTTATTTGATAGTCCGTAAAAATATTAGGCGATAGGGGTCCGGAGGTCCCTGGACCACTCGGAAGGCGTGGGCTATAACACACAAAAATGTGGGAATCGCGCGGAATTCTAGTTGTTTGGCCGAAAAACGCAAAAAATGAGGAACGATCATGCCGGGGCGAATACTATGGTTCCTTAGGTCATATTTGATAGCCCAGAAAGTTTTTAGGCCATCGGGGTCCGTAGCTCCCGGGACCACTCGGAATGCGTGGGTATAGCACACGAAAATATGGGAATCGAGCGGAATTCTAGTTTTTTGGCTGAAAAATGCAAAAGACTAGGAAGGATCATGGAAGGGCGGTGACGGTGGTTCCTTAGGTCGTATTTGATAGTCGGGAAAATTTTAGGCGATAGGGGTTCGGGGTTCCCGGGACCCCTTGGAAGGCGTGGGCTAAAGCACACGAAAATATGGAAATCGCGCGGAATTCTAGTTTTATGGCTGAAAAATGCAAAAGACTAGGAACGATCATGGCGGGGCGGTGACTATGGTTCCTTAGGTCGTATTTGATGTCCTGGAAAAATTTTAGGCGATAGGGGTCCGGAGGTCCCGGGACCACTCGGAAGGCGTGGGCTATAACACACAAAAATATGGGAATCGGGTGAAATTCTAGGTCTTTTTCAGTAACATGCAAAAAATGTGGAAAGATCTTGGTAGGGCGGTGACTATGGTTCCTTTGGTCTTATTTGATAGTCTGGAAAAATATTAGGCGATAGGGGTCCGGAGGTCCTGGGACCACTCGGAAGGTGTGGGCTATAACACGCAAAAATATGGGAATCGCGCGGAATTCAAGTTGTTTGGCCGAAAAACGCAAAAAATGAGGAACGATCATGGCGGGGCGGATACTATGGTTCCTTAGGTCGTATTTGATGGCCCAGAAAATTTAAGGCGATAGGGGTTCGGGGTTCCCGGGACCCCTTGGAAGGCGTGGGCTAAAGCACACGAAAATATGGAAATCGCGCGGAATTCTAGTTTTTTGGCTGAAAAATGCAAAAGACTAGGAACGATCATGGTGGGGCGGTGTCTATGGTTCCTTAGGTCGTATTTGATGGCCCGGAAAAATTTTAGGCGATAGGGGCCCGGAGGTCCCGGGCCCACTCGGAAGGTGTTGGCTATAATACACAAAAAATTGGGAATCGCGCGGAATTCTAGTTGTTTGGCCGAAAAATGCAAAAAATAAGGAACAATCATGGCGGGGCGGATACTATGGTTTCTTAGGTCGTATTTGATGGCCCGGAAAATTTTTAGGCGATCGGGGTCCGCGGCTCCCGGTACCACTCGGAATGCGTGGGTATAGCACACGAAATATGGGAATCGAGCGGAATTCTAGTTTTTTGGCAGAAAAATGCAAAAGACAAGGACCGATCATGGAAGGGCGGTGACTGTGGTTCCTTAGGTCGTATTTGATAGTCGGGAAAATTTAAGGCGATAGGGGTTCGGGGTTCCCAGGACCCCTTGGAAGGCGTGGGCTAAAGCACACGAAAATATGGAAATCGCGCGGAATTCTAATTTTTTGGATGAAAAACGCAAAAGATTAGGAACGATCATGGCGGGGCGGTATCTATGGTTCCTTAGGTCATATTTGATGGCCCGGAAAAATTTTAGGCGATAGGGGTCCGGAGGTCCCGGGACCACTCGGAAGGTGTGGGCTATAATACACAAAAATATGGGAATCGCGCGGAATTCTAGTTGTTTGGCCGAAAAATGCAAAAAATAAGGAACAATCATGGCGGGGCGGATACTATGGTTTCTTAGGTCGTATTTGATTGCCCGGAAAAATTTTAGGCGATCGGGGTCCGCGGCTCTTGGGACCACTCGGAATGCATGGGTGTAGCACACGAAAATATGGGAATCGGGCGAAATTCTAGTTCTTTTTCAGTAACATGCAAAAAATGTGGAGAGATCTTGGTAGGGCGGTGACTATGGTTCCTTTGGTCTTATTTGATAGTCCGAAAAAATATTAGGCGATAGGGGTCCGGAGGTCCCGGGACCACTCGGAAGGCGTGGGCTATAACACACAAAAATGTGGGAATCGCGCGAAATTCTAGTTGTTTGGCCGAAAAATGCAAAAAATGAGGAACGATCATGGCGGGGCGGATACTATGGTTCCTTAGGTCGTATTTGATGGCCCGAAAATTTTTTAGGCGATCGGGGTCCGTGGCTCCCAGGACCACTCGGAATGCGTGGGTATAGCACACGAAAATATGGGAATCGAGCGAAATTCTAGGTCTTTTTCAGTAACATGCAAAAAATGTGGAAAGATCTTGGCAGGGCGGTGATTATGGTTCCTTTGGTCTTATTTGATAGTCCGGAAAAATATTAGGCGATAGGGGTCCGGAGGTCCCGGGACCACTCGGAAGGCGTGGGCTATAACACACAAAAATATGGGAATCGCGCGGAATTCAAGTTGTTTGGCCGAAAAACGCAAAAAATGAGGAACGATCATGGCGGGGCGGATACTATGGTTACTTAGGTCGTATTTGATGACCCGGAAAATTTTTAGGCGATCGAGGTCCGCGGCTCCCGGGACTACTCGGAATGCGTGGGTATAGCACACGAAAATATGGGAATCGGGCGAAATTCTAGGTCTTTTTCAGTAACACGCAAAAAATGTGGAAAGATCTTGGCAGGGCGGTGACTATGGTTCCTTTGGTCTTATTTGATAGTCCGGAAAAATATTAGGCGATAGGGGTCCGAAGGTCCCGGGACCACTCGGAAGGCGTGGGCAATAACACACAAAAATATGGGAATCGCGCGGAATTCTAGTTGTTTGGCCGAAAAATGCAAAAAATGAGGAACGATCATGGCGGGGCGGATACTATGGTTCCTTAGGTCGTATTTGATGGCCCGGAAAATTTTTAGGCGATCGGGGTCCGTGGCTCCCAGGACCACTCGGAATGCGTGGGTATAGCACACGAAAATATGGGAATCGAGTGAAATTCTAAGTCTTTTTCAGTAACATGCAGAAAATGTGGAAAGATCTTGGCAGGGCGGTGATTATGGTTCCTTTGGTCTTATTTGATAGTCCGGAAAAATATTAGGCGATAGGGGTCCGGAGGTCCCGGGACCACTCGGAAGGCGTGGGCTATAACACACAAAAATATGGGAATCGCGCGGAATTCAAGTTGTTTGGCCGAAAAACACAAAAAATGAGGAACGATCATGGCAGGGCGGATACTATGGTTCCTTAGGTCGTATTTGATAGTCCGGAAAAATTTTAGGCGATAGGGGTCAGGAGGTCCCGGGACTACTCGGAAGGTGTGGGCTATAACACGCAAAAATATGGGAATCGCGCGAAATTCTAGTTGTTTGGCCGAAAAATGCAAAAAATGAGGAACGATCATGCCGAGGTGGTTACTATGGTTCCTTAGGTCGTATTTTATGTCCCGGAAAATTTTTAGGCGATCGGGGTTCCCGGGACCCCTTGGAAGGCGTTGGCTAAAGCACACGAAAATATGAAAATCGCACGGAATTCTAGTTTTTTGGCTGAAAAACGCAAAAGAGTAGGAACGATCATGGTGGGGCGGTGACTATGGTTCCTTAGGTCGTATTTGATAGTCCGGATAATTTTTAGGCGATCCGGCTCCGGGGGGCCCGACCCACTCGGACGGCGTGGGCGATAGCACACAAAAATATGGGAATCGGGCGGAATTCTAGTTTTTTGGCCAAAAAATGCAAAAAATAAGGAACGATCATGGTGAGGCGGAGACTATGGTTCCTTAGGTCCTAATTGATGGCCCGAAAATTTTTTAGGCGATCCGAGTCCGGCAGCCCGGCCCACTCGGAAGGCTTGGGCAATAGCACACAAAAATATGGTAATCGAGCGGAATTCTAGTTTTTTGGCCGAAAAAGGCAACAAATGAGGAACGATCATGGCTGGGCGGTGACTATAGTTCCTTAGGTCGTATTTGATGGCCCGGAAAATTTTAGGCGATCGGGGTCCACGGCTCCCGGGACCACTCGGAAGGCGTAAGCTATAGCACACTAAAATATGCAAATCGCGCGGAGTTCTACTTTATTGGCCGAAAAATGCAAAGCAGTTGGAACGATCATGGTGGGGCGGTGACTATCGTACCTTAGGTCGTATTTGATAGTCCGAAAAAATTTTAGGCTATCGGGGTCCGCGGCTCCCCGGACCACTTGGAAGGCGTGGGTATAGCACACGAAAATATAGGAATCGGGCGTAATTCTAGTTTTTTGGCCGAAAAATGAGAAACGATGATGGCAGGGCGGTTAACTTGGTTCCTTAGGTCGAATTTGACTGCCCGGAAAAATTTTAGGCGATCGGGGTTCGGGGGTCCCGAATCCACTTGGAAGGGTGGGCAATAGCACACAAAAATATTGTAATCGGGCGGAATTCTAGTTTTTTGGCTGAAAAACGCAGCAAATGAGGAATGATCATGGCTGGGTGGTGACTATGGTTCCTTAGGTCGTATTTGATAGTCCGGAAAAATTTTAGGCGATAGGGGTCCGAAGTTCCCGGGTTCACTTGGAAGGTGTGGGCTATAGGACACGAAAATATGGGAATCGCGCGGAATTCTAGTTTTTTGGCCGAAAAACGGAAAAAATAAGGAACAATATTGGCGGGGCGGATACTATGGTTCCTTAGGTCGTATTTGATTGACCGGAAAAATTTTAGGCGATAGGGGTCCGGAGGTCCCGGGACTACTCGGAAGGTGTGGGCTATAAAACACAAAAATATGGGAATCGCGCGGAATTCTATTTGTTTGGCCGAAAAATGCAAAAAATAAAGAATGATCATGGCGGGGCGGATACTATGGTTCCTTAGGTCGTATTTGATTTCCCGGAAACATTTTAGGCGATCGGGGTCCGCGGCTCTTGGGACCACTCGGAATGCGTGGGAATAGCACTCAAAAATATGGGAATCGGGCAAAATTCTAGGTCTTTTTCAGTAACATGCAAAAAATGTGGAAAGATCTTGGCAGGGCGGTGACTATAGTTCCTTTGGTCTTATTTGATAGTCCGGAAAAATATTAGGTGATATGGGTCCGGTGGTCCCGGGACCACTCGGAAGGCGTGGGCTATAACATACAAAAATATGGGAATCGCGCGGAATTCTTGTTGTTTGGCCAAAAAACGCAAAAAATGTGGAAAGATCTTGGCAGGGCGGTGACTATGGTTCCATTGGTATTATTTGATAGTCTGGAGAAATATTAGGCGATAGGGGTCAGGAGGTCCCGGGACCACTCGGAAGGCGTGGGCTATAACACACAAAAATATGGGAATCACGCGAAATTCTAGTTGTTTGGCCGAAAAACGCAAAAAATGAGGAACGATCATGGAGGGGTGGTTACTATGGTTCCTTAGGTCGTATTTGATGGCCCGAAAAATTTTTAGGCGATCGGGGTTCTGGATTCCCGGGACCCCTTGGAAGGCGTGGGCAAGCACACGAAAATATGGAAATCGCGCGGAATTCTAGTTTTTTGGCTGAAAAACGAAAAAGACTAGGAACGATCATGGCGGGGCGGTGACTATGGTTCCTTAGGTCGTATTTGATAGTCCGGAAAATTTTTAGGCGATCCGGCTCCGGGGGCCCGACCCACTCGGAAGGCGTGGGCGATAGCACACAAAAATATGGGAATCGGGTGGAATTCTAGTTATTGGCCAAAAAATGCAAAAAATGAGGAACGATCATGGCGAGGCGGTGACTATGGTTCCTTAGGTCCTAATTGATGGACCGAAAATTTTTTAGGCGATCCGAGTCCGGCGGGCCGGCCCACTCAGAAGGCTTGGGCAATAGCACATAAAAATATGGTAACCGAGCGGAATTCTAGTTTTTTGGCCGAAAAAGGCAACAATTGAGGAACGATCATGGCTGGGTGGTGACTATGCTTCCTTAGGTCGTATTTGATGGCCCGGAAACTTTTAGGCGATCGGGGTCCACGGTTCCCGGGACCCCTCGGAAGGCGTAAGCTATAGCACACTAAAATATGCAAATCGCGCGGAGTTCTACTTTTTTGGCCGAAAAAATGCAAAGCATTTGGAACGATCATGGTGGGGCGGTGACTATGGTACCTTAGGCCGTATTTGATTGCCCGGAAAAATTTTAGGCGATCGGGGTCCGCGGCTCTTGGGACCACTCGGAATGCATGGGTATAGCACACGAAAATATGGGAATCGGGCGAAATTCTAGGTCTTTTTCAGTAACATGCAAAAAATGTGGAAAGATCTTGGCAGGGCGGTGACTATGGTTCCTTTGGTCTTATTTGATAGTCCGGAAAAATATTAGGTGATATGGGTTCCGGTGGTCCCGGGACCACTCGGAAGGCGTGGGCTATAACACACAAAAATATGGGAATCGCGCGGAATCCTTGTTGTTTGTCCGAAAAACGCAAAAAATGTGGAAAGATCTTGGTAGGGCGGTGACTATGCTTCCTTTGGTATTATTTGATAGTCCGAAAAAATATTAGGCGATAGGGGTCAGGAGGTCCCGGGACCACTCGGAAGGCGTGGGCTATAACACACAAAAATATGGGAATCGCGTGGAATTCAAGTTGTTTGGCCGAAAAACGCAAAAAATGAGGAACGATCATGGCAGGGCGGATACTATGGTTCCTTAGGTCGTATTTGATAGTCCGGAAAAATTTTTGGTGATAGGGGTCCGGAGGACCCGGGACCACTCGGAAGGTGTGGGCTATAACACACAAAAATAGGGGAATCGCGCGGAATTCTAGTTGTTTGGCCGAAAAATGCAAAAAATAAGGAACGATCATGGCGGGGCGGATACTATGGTTCCTTAGGTCGTATTTGATTGCCCGGAAAAATTTTAGGCGATCGGGGTCCGCGACTCTTTGGACCACTCGCAATGCGTGGGTATAGCACACGAAAATATGGGAATCAGTCGAAATTCTAGGTCTCTTTCAGTAACATGCAAAAAATGTGGAAAGATCTTGGCAGGGCGGTGACTATGGTTCCTTTGCTCTTATTTGATAGTCCGGAAAAATATTAGGCGATAGGGGTCCGGAGGTCCCGGGACCACTCGGAAGGCGTGGGCTATAACACATAAAAATATGGGAATCGCGCGGAATTCTAGTTGTTTGGCCGAAAAACGCAAAAAATGAGGAACGATCATGGCGGGGCGGATACTATGGTTCCTTAGGTCGTATTTGATAGTCCGGAAAAATTTTAGGCGATAGGGGTCAGGAGGTCCCGGGACCACTCGGAGGCGTGGGCTATAATACACAAAAATATGAGAATCACGCGGAATTCTAGTTGTTTGGCCGAAAAACGCAAAAGATGAGGAACGATAATGGCGGGGTGGTTTCTATGGTTCCTTAGGTCGTATTTGATGGCTCGGAAAATTTTTAGGCGATCGGGGTTCGGGGTTCCCGGGACCCTTTGGAAGGCGTGGGCTAAAGCACACGAAAATATGGAAATCGCACGGAATTCTAGTTTTTTGGCTGAAAAATGCAAAGACTAGGAACGATCATGGCGGGGCGGTGACTATGGTTCCTTAGGTCGTATTTGATAGTCCGGAAAATTTTTAGGCGATCCGGCTCCGGGTGCCCCGACCCACTCGGAAGGCGTGGGCGATAACACACAAAAATATGAGAATCGGGCGAAATTCAATTTTTTGGCCAAAAAATGCAAAAAATGAGGAACGATCATGGTGAGGCGGTGACTATGGTTCCTTAGGTCCTAATTGATGGCCCGAAAATTTTTTAGGCAATCCGAGTCCGGCAGCCGGGCCCACTCGGAAGGCGTGGGAAATAGCACACAAAAATATGGTAATCGAGCGGAATTCTAGTTTTTTGGCCGAAAAACGCAACAAATGAGGAACGTTCATGGCTGGGCGGTGACTATGGTTCCTTAGGTCGTATTTGATAGACCAGAAAAAAATTAGGTGATAGGGGTTCGGAGGTCCCGGGACCACTCGGAAGGCGTAAGCTATAGCACACTAAAATATGCAAATCGCGCGGAGTTCTAGTTTTTTGGCCGAAAAATGCAAAGCATTTGGAACGATCATGGTGGGGCGGTGACTATGGTACCTTAGGTCGGATTTGATTGCCCGGAAAAATTTTAGGCGATCGGGGTCCGCGGCTCTTGGGACCACTCGGAATGTGTGGGTATAGCGCACGAAAATATGGGAATCGGGTGAAATTCTAGGTCTTTATCAGTAACATGCAAAAAATGTGGAAAGATCTTGGCAGGGCGGTGACTATGGTTCCTTTGGTCTTATTTGATAGTCCGAAAAATATTAGGCGATATGGGTCCGGAGGTCCCGGGACCACTCGGAAGGCGTGGGCTATAACATACAAAAATATAGGAATCGCGCGGAATTCTAGTTGTTTGGCCGAAAAATGCAAAAAATGAGGAACGATCATGGCAGAGCGGATACTATGGTTCCTTAGGTCGTATTTGATAGTCCGGAAAAATTTTAGGCGATAGGGGTCAGGAGGTCCCGGGACCACTCAGAAGGCGTGGGCTATAACACACAAAAATATTGGAATCGCGTGGAATTCTAGTTGTTTGGCCGAAAAATGCAAAAAATGAGGAACGATCATGGCGGGGTGGTTACTATGGTTCCTTAGGTCGTATTTGATTGCCCGGAAAATTTTTAGGCGATCGGGGTTCGGGGTTCCCGGGACCCCTTGGAAGGCGTGGGCTATAGCACACGAAAATATGGAAATCGCGCGGAATTCTAGTTTTTTTGCTGAAAAACGCAAAAGACTAGGAACGATCATGGCGGGGCGGTGACTATGGTTCCTTAGGTCGTATTTGATAGTCCAGAAAATTTTTAGGCGATCCGGCTCCGGGGGCCCAACCCACTCGGAAGGCGTGGGCGATAGCACACAAAAATATGGGAATCGGGCGGAATTCTAGTTTTTTGGCCAAAAAATGCAAAAAATAAGGAACGATCATGGCGAGGCGGTGAGTATGGTTCCTTCGGTCCTAATTGATGGCCCAAAAATTTTTTAGGCGATCCGAGTCCGGCGGCCCGGCCCACTCGGAAGGCGTGGGCAATAGCACTCAAAAATATGGTAATCGAGCAGAATTCTAGTTTTTTGGCCGAAAAACGCAATAAACGAGGAACGATCATGGCTGGGCGGTGACTATGGTTCCTTAGGTCGTATTTGATGGCCCGGAAAATTTTAGGCGATCGGGGTCCACAGCTCCCGGGACCACTCGGAAGGCGCAAGCTATAGCACACTAAAATTCGCAAATCGCGCGGAGTTCTAGTATTTTAGCCGAAAAATGCAAAGCATTTGGAAAGATCATGGTGGGGCGGTGACTATGGTTCCTTAGGTCATATTTGACGGTCCGAAAAAATTTTAGGCGATCGGGGTCCGGGGGTCCCGGAACCACTTGGAAGGGTGGGCAATAGCGCACAAAAATATTGTAATCGGGCGGAATTCTACTTTTTTGGCCGAAAAATGCAACAAATGAGGAATGATCATGGCTGGGCGATGACTATGGTTCCTTAGGTCGTATTTGATAGTCCGGAAAAATTTTTGGCGATAGGGGTCCGAGTTCCCGGGTTCACTTGGAAGGCGTGGGCTATAGGACATGAAAATATGGGAATCGCGCGGAATTCTAGTTTGTTGGCCGAAAAACGGAAAAAACTAGGAACGATCATGGCTGGGCGGTGACTATGGTTCCTTAGGTCTTATTTGATAGTCCGGAAAAATTTTAGGCAATAGGGGTCCGGAGACCCGGGACTACTCGGAAGGTGTGGGCTATAACACATAAAAATATGGGATCGCGCGAAATTCTAGTTGTTTGGCCGAAAAATGCAAAAAATAAGGAACGATCATGGCGGGGAGGATACTATGGTTCCTTAGGTCGTATTTGATAGTCCGGAAAAATTTTAGGCGATAGGGGTCCGGAGGTCCTGGGACCACTCAGAAGGTGTAGGCCATAACACACAAAAATATGGGAATCGCGCGGAATTCTAGGTCTTTTTCAGTAACATGCAAAAAATGTGGAAAGATCTTGGTAGGGCGGTGACTATGGTTCCTATGGTCTTATTTGATAGTCCGGAAAAATATTAGGCGATAGGGGTCCGGAGGTCCCGGGACCACTCGGAAGGCGTGGGCTATAACACACAAAAATATGGGAATCGCGCGGAATTCTAGTTTTTTGGCCGAAAAACGCAAAAAATGAGGAACGATCAAGGCGGGGCGGATACTATGGTTTCTTAGGTCGTATTTGATAGTCCGGAAAAATTTTAGGCGATAGGGGTCAGGAGGTCCCGGGACCACTCGAAAGACGTGGGCTATAACACACAAAAATATGGGAATCGCGCGGAATTCTAGTGGTTTGGCCGAAAAACGCAAAAAATGAGGAACGATCATGGCGGGGTGGTTACTATGGTTCCTTAGGTCGTATTTGATGGCCCGGAAAATTTTTAGGTGATCGGGCTTCGGGGTTCCCGGGACCCGTTGGAAGGCGTGGGCTAAAGAACACGAAAATATGGAAATCGCACGGAATTCTAGTGTTTTGGCTAAAAAACGCAAAAGACTAGGAACGATCATTGCAGGGCGGTGACTATGGTTCCTTAGGTCGTATTTGATAGTCCAGAAAATTTTTAGGCGATCCGGCTCTGGAGGGCCTGACCCACTCGGAAGGCGTAGGCGATAGCACACAAAAATATGGGAATCGGGCGGAATTTAAGTTTTTTGGCCAAAAAATGCAAAAAATAAGGAACGAACATGGAGAGGCAGTGACTATGGTTCCTTAGGTCGTATTTGATAGTCCGGAAAAATTTTAGGCGATAGGGGTCCGGAGGTCCCGAGACCACTCGGAAGGTGTAGGCCATAACACACAAAAATATGGGAATTGCGCGGAATTCTTGTTGTTTGGCCGAAAAACGCAAAAAATAAGGAACGATCATGGCGGGGCGGATACTATGGTTCCTTAGGTCGTATTTGATGGCCCGGAAAATTTTAGGCGATCGGGGTCCACGGCTCCCGGGACCACTCGGAAGGCGTAAGCTATAGCACATTAAAATATGCAAATCGCGCGGAGTTCTAGTTTTATGGCCGAAAAATGCAAAGCATTTGGAACGATCATGGTGAAGCGGTGACTATGGTACCTTAGGTCGTATTAGATAGTCCGGAAAAATTTTAGGCGATCGTGGTCTGCGGCTCCCCGGACCACTTGGAAGGCGTGGGTATAGCACACGAAAATATGGGAATCGGCCGTAATTCTAGTTTTTTGGCCGAAAAATGCAAAAAATGAGAAACGATGATGGCGGGGCGGTTACTATGGTTCCTTAGGTCGTATTTGACGGCCCGGAAAAATTTTAGGCGATCGGGGTCCGGGGGTCCGGAAACCACTTGGAAGGGTGGGCAATAGCACACAAAAATATTGTAATCGGGCGGAATTCTAGTTTTTTGGCCGAAAAACGCAACAAATGAGAAATGATCATGGCTGGGCGGTGACTATGGTTCCTTAGGTCGTATTTGATAGTCTGAAAAAATTTTAGGCGATAGGGGTCCGGAGTTCCCGGGTTCACTTGGAAGGCGTGGGTTATAGGACACGAAAATATGGGAATCTCGCGGAATTCTAGTTTTTTGGCTGAAAAACGGAAAAAACTAGGAACGATGATGGCTGGGCGGTGACTATGGTTCCTTAGGTCTTATTTGATAGTACGGAAAATTTTTAGGCGATAGGGGTCCGGAGACCCGGGACCACTCGGAAGGCGTGGGCTATAACATAACAATATGGGATCGCGCGGAATTCTAGTTGTTTGGCCGAAAAACGCAAAAAATGAGGAACGATCATGGCGGGGAGGATACTATGGTTCCTTAGGTCGTATTTGATAGTCAGGAAAAATTTATGGCGATAGGGGTCAGGAGGTCCCGGGACCACTCGGAAGGTGTGGGCTATAACACACAAAAATATGGGAATCGCGCGGAATTCTAGTTGTTTGGCCGAAAAACGCAAAAAATAAAAAACGATCATGGCGGGGCGGATACTATGGTTCCTTAGGTCGTATTTGATTGCCCGGAAAATTTTTAGGCGATCGGGGTCCGCGGCTCTTGGGACCACTCGGAATGCGTATAACACACGAAAATATGGGAATCGGGCAAAATTCTAGGTCGTTTTCAGTAACATGCAAAAAACGTGGAAAGATCTTGGCAGGGCAGTGACTATGGTTCCTTTGGTCTTATTTGATAGTCCGGAAAATTATTAGGCGATAGGGGTCCGGAGGTCCCGGGACCACTCGGAAGGCGTGGGCTATAACACACAAAAATATGGGAACCGCGCGGAATTCTAGTTGTTTGGCCGAAAAACGCAAAAAATGAGGAACGATCATGGCGGGGCGGATACTATGGTTCCTTAGGTCGTATTTGATAGTCCGGAAAAATTTTAGGCGAAAGGGGTCAGGAGCTCCCGGGACCACTCGGAAAGCGTGGGCTATAACACACAAAAATATGGGAATCGCGCGGAATTCTAGTTGTTTGGCCGAAAAATGCAAAAAAATGAGGAACGATCATGGCGGGTTGGTTACTATGGTTCCTTAGGTCGTATTTGATGGCCCGGAAAATTTTTAGGCGATCGGGGTTCGGGGTTCCTGGGACCCCTTGGAAGGAGTGGGCTAAAGCACACGAAAATATGGAAATCGCGCGGAATTCTAGTTTTTTGGCTGAAAAATGCAAAAGACTAGGAACGATCATGGCGAGGCGGTGACTATGGTTCCTTAGGTCGTATTTGATAGTCCGAAAAATTTTTAGGCGATCCGGCTCCGCGGGGCCCGACCCACTCGGAAGGCGTGGGCAATAGCACACAAAAATATGGTAATCGAGCAGAATTCTAGTTTTTTGGCCGAAAAACGCAATAAATGAGGAACGATCATTACTGGGCGGTGACTATGGTTCCTTAGGTCGTATTTGATGGCCCGGAAAATTTTAGGCGATCGGGGTCCACGGCTCCCGGGACCACTCGGAAAGCGTAAGCTATAGCACACTAAAATATGCAAATCGCGCGGAGTTCTAGTTTTTTGGCCGAAAAATGCAAAACATTTGGAACGATCATGGTGGGGCGGTGACGATGGTACCTTAGGTCGTATTTGATTGTCCGGAAAAATTTTAGGCAATCGGGGTCCGCGGCTCCCCGGACCACTTGGAAGGCGTGGGTAAAGCACACGAAAATATGGGAATCGGGCGTAATTCTAGTTTTTTGGCCGAAAAATGCAAAAAATGAGAAACGATGATGGCGGGGCAGTTACTATGGTTCCTTAGGTCATATTTGACGGCCCGGAAAAATTTTAGGCGATCGGGGTCCGGGGGTCTCGGAACCACTTGGAAGGGTGGGCAATAGCACACAAAAATATTGTAATCGGGCGAAATTCTTGTTTTTTGGCCGAAAAATGCAACAAATGAGGAATGATCATGGCTGGGCGGTGACTGTGGTTCCTTAGGTCGTATTTAATAGTCCGGAAAAATTTTAGGCGATAGGGGTCCGGAGTTCCCGGGTTCACTTGGAAGGCGTGGGCTATAGGACACGAAAATATGGGAATCGCGCGGAATTCTAGTTTTTTGGCCAAAAAACGGAAAAAACTAGGAACGATCATGGTTGGGCGGTAACTATGGTTCCTTAGGTCTTATTTGATAGTCCGGAAAAATTTTAGGCAGTAGGGGTCCGGAGACCCGGGACCACTCGGAAGGCGTGGTCTATAACACACAAAAATATGGGATCGCGCGGAATTCTAGTTGTTTTGCCGAAAAACGCAAAAAATGAGGAACGATCATGGCGGGGCAGAAACAATGGTTCCTTAGGTCGTATTTGATAGTCCGGAAAAATTTTAGGCGATAGGGGTCCAGAGGTCCCGGGACCACTCGGAAGGTGTGGGCTATAACACACAAAAATATAGGAATCGCGCGGAATTCTAGTTGTTTGGCCGAAAAACGCAAAAAATAAGGAACGATCATGGCGGGGCGGATACTATGGTTCCTTAGGTCGTATTTGATTGCCCAGAAAAATTTTAGGCGATTGGGGTCCGCGGTTCTTGGGACCACTCGGAATGCGTGGGTATAGCACACGAAAATATGGGAATCGAGCGAAATTCTAGGTCATTTTCCGTAACATGCAAAAAATGTGGAAAGATCTTGGCAGGGCGGTGACTATGGTTCCTTTGGTCTTATTTGATAGTCCGGAAAAATATTAGGCGATATGGGTCCGGTGGTCCCAGGACCACTCGGAAGGCGTGGGCTATAACACACAAGAATATGGGAATCGCGCGGAATTCTAGGTTTTTGGCCGAAAAATGCAAAAAATGAGGAACGATCATGGTAGGGCGGATACTATGGTTCCTTAGGTCGTATTTGATAGTCCGGAAAAATTTTAGGCGATAGGGGTCAGGAGGTCCCGGGACCACTCGGAAGGCGTGGGCTATAACACACAAAAATATGGGAATCGCGCGAAATTCTAGTTGTTTGACCGAAAAACACAAAAAATGAAGAACGATCATGGCGGGGTGGTTACTATGGTTCCTTAGGTCGTATTTGATGGCCCTGAAAATATTTAGGCGATCGGGGTTCGGGGTTCCCGGGACCCCTTGGAAGGCGTGGGCTAAGGCACACGAAAATATAGAAATCGCGCGGAATTCGAGTTTTTTGGCTGAAAAACGCAAAAGACTAGGAATGATCATGGCGGGGCGGTGAATATGGTTCCTTAGGTCGTATTTGATAGTCCGGAAAATTTTTAGGCGATCCGGCTCCTTGGGGCCCGACCCACTCGGAAGGCGTGGGCGATAGCACACAAAAATATGGGAATCGGGCGGAATTCTAGTTTTTTGGCCAAAAAATGCAAAAAATAAGGAATGATCATGGCGAGGCGGTGACTATGGTTCCTTAGGTCCTAATTGATTGCCCGAAAATTTTTTAGACGATCCGAGTCCGGCGGCCCGGCTAACTCGGAAGGCGTGGGCAATAGCACACAAAAATATGGTAATCGAGCGGAATTCTAGTTTTTTGGCCGAAAAATGCAATAAATGAGGAACGATCATGGCTGGGCGGTGACTATGGTTCCTTAGGTCATATTTGATTGCCTGGAAAAATTTTAGGCGATCGGGGTCCGCGCCTCTTGGGACCACTCGGAATGCGTGGGTATAGCATACGAAAATATGGGAATCGGGCGAAATTCTAGGTCTTTTTCAGTAACATGCAAAAAATGTGGAAAGATCTTGGTAGGGCGGTGACTATGGTTCCTTTGGTCTTATTTGATAGTCCGGAAAAATATTAGGCGATATGGGTCCGGTGGTCCCGGGACCACTCGGAAGGCATGGGCTATAACACACAAAAATATGGGAATCGCGCGGAATTCTAGTTGTTTGGCCGAAAAACGCAAACAATGAGGAACGATCATGGCGGGGCGGATACTATGGTTCCTTAGGTCGTATTTGATAGTCCGGAAAAATTTTAGGCGAAAGGGGTCAGGAGCTCCCGGGACCACTCGGAAAGCGTGGGCTATAACACACAAAAATATGGGAATCGCGCGGAATTCTAGTTGTTTGGCCAAAAAATGCAAAGAAATGAGGAACGATCATGGCGGGTTGGTTACTATGGTACCTTAGGTCGTATTTGATGGCCCGGAAAATTTTTAGGCGATCGGGGTTCGGGGTTCCTGGGACCCCTTGGAAGGCGTGGGCTTTGCACACGAAAATATGGAAATCGCGCGGAATTCTAGTTTTTTGGCTGAAAAACGCAAAAGACTAGGAACGATCATGGCGGGGCGGTGACTATGGTTCCTTAGGTCGTATTTGATAGTCCGAAAAATTTTTAGGCGATCCGGCTCCGCGGGGCCCGACCCACTCGGAAGGCGTGGGCAATAGCACACAAAAATATGCTAATCGAGCAGAATTCTCATTTTTTGGCCGAAAAATGCAATAAATGAGGAACGATCATTGCTGGGCGGTGACTATGGTTCCTTAGGTCGTATTTGATGGCCCGGAAAATTTTAGGCGATCGGGGTCCACGGCTCCCGGGACCACTCGGAAAGCGTAAGCTATAGCACACTAAAATATGCAAATCGCGCGGAGTTCTAGTTTTTTGGCCGAAAAATGCAAAACATTTGGAACGATCATGGTGGGGCGGTGACTATGGTACCTTAGGTCGTATTTGATTGTCCGGAAAAATTTTAGGCAATCAGGGTCCGCGGCTCCCCGGACCACTTGGAAGGCGTGGGTATAGCACACGAAAATATGGGAATCGGGCGTAATTCTAGTTTTTTGGCCGAAAAATGCAAAAAATGAGAAACGATGATGGCGGGGCAGTTACTATGGTTCCTTAGGTCATATTTGACGGCCCGGAAAAAGTTTAGGCGATCGGGGTCCGGGGGTCTCGGAACCACTTGGAAGGGTGGGCAATAGCGCACAAAAATATTGTAATCGGGCGGAATTCTAGTTTTTTGGCCGAAAAACGCAACAAATGAGGAATGATCATGGCTGGGCGGTGACTGTGGTTCCTTAGGTCGTATTTGATAGTCCGGAAAAATTTTAGGCGATAGGGGTCCGGAGTTCCCGGGTTCACTATGAAGGCGTAGGCTATAGGACACGAAAATATGGGAATCGCGCGGAATTCTAGTTTTTTGGCCAAAAAACGGAAAAAACTAGGAACGATCATGGTTGGGCGGTGACTATGGTTCCTTAGGTCTTATTTGATAGTCCGGAAAAATTTTGGGCGGTAGGGGTCCGGAGACCCGGGACCACTCGGAAGGCGTGGGCTATAACACACAAAAATATGGGGTAGCGCGGAATTCTAGTTGTTTGGCCGAAAAACGCAAAAATTGAGGAACGATCATGGCGGGGCAGATACAATGGTTCCTTAGGTCGTATTTGATAGTCCGGAAAAATTTTAGGCGATAGGGGTCCAAAGGTCCCGGGACCACTCGGAAGGTGTGGGCTATAACACACAAAAATATAGGAATCGCGCGGAATTCTAGTTGTTTGGCCGAAAAATGCAAAAAATAAGGAACGATGATGGCGGGGCGGATACTATGGTTCCTTAGGTCGTATTTGATTGCCCAGAAAAATTTTAGGCGATTGGGGTCCGCGGTTCTTGGGACCACTCGGAATGCGTGGGTATAGCACACGAAAATATGGGAATCGAGCGAAATTCTAGGTCTTTTTCCGTAACATGCAAAAAATGTGGAAAGATCTTGGCAGGGCGGTGACTATGGTTCCTTTGGTCTTATTTGATAGTCCGGAAAAATATTAGGCGATATGGGTCCGGTGGTCCCAGGACCACTCGGAAGGCGTGGGCTATAACACACAAAAATATGGGAATCACGCGGAATTCTAGTTGTTTGGCCGAAAAATGCAAAAAATGAGGAACGATCTTGGCAGGGCGGTGACTATGGTTCCTTTGGTCTTATTTGATAGTCTGGAAAAATATTAGGCGATATGGGTCCGGTGGTCCCAGGACCACTCGGAAGGCGTGGGCTATAACACACAAAAATATGGGAATCGCGCGGAATTCTAGTTGTTTGGCCGAAAAATGCAAAAAATGAGGAACGATCATGGTAGAGCGGATACTATGGTTCCTTAGGTCGTATTTGATAGTCCGGAAAAATTTTAGGCGATAGGGGTCAGGAGGTCCCGGGACCACTCGGAAGGCGTGGGCTATAACACACAAAAATATGGGAATCGCGCGAAATTCTAGTTGTTTGGCCGAAAAACACAAAAAATGAAGAACGATCACGGCGGGGTGGTTACTATGGTTCCTTAGGTCGTATTTGATGGCCCAGAAAATATTTAGGCGATCGGGGTTCGGGGTTCCCGGGACCCCTTGGAAGGCGTGGGCTAAGGCACACGAAAATATGGAAATCGCGCGGAATTCGAGTTTTTTGGCTGAAAAACGCAAAAGACTAGGAATGATCATGGCGGGGCGGTGAATATGGTTCCTTAGGTCGTATTTGATAGTCCAAAATTTTTTTAGGCGATCCGGCTCCAGGGGGCCCGACCCACTCGGAAGGCGTGGGCGATAGCACACAAAAATATGGGAATCGGGCGAAATTCTAGTTTTTGGCCAAAAAATGCAAAAAATGAGGAGCGATCATGGCGAGGCGGTGACTATGGTTCCTTAGGTCCTAATTGGTGGCCCAAAAATTTTATAGGCGATCCGAGTCCGGCGGCCAGGCCCACTCGGAAGGCGTGGGCAATAGCACACAAAAATATGGTAATCGAGCGGAATTCTAGTTTTTTGGCCGAAAAACGCAATATATGAGGAACGATCATGGCTGGGCGGTGACTATGGTTCCTTAGGTCGTATTTGATTGCCCGGAAAAATTTTAGGCGATCGGGGTCCGCGCCTCTTGGGACCACTCGGAATGCGTGGGTATAGCATACGAAAATATGGGAATCGGGCGAAATTCTAGGTCTTTTTCAGTAACATGCAAAAAATGTGGAAAGATCTTGGTAGGGAGGTGACTATGGTTCCTTTGGTCTTATTTGATAGTCCGGTAAAATATTAGGCGATATGGGTCCGGTGGTCCCGGGACCACTCGGAAGGCGTGGGCTATAACACACAAAAATATGGGAATCGCGCGGAATTCTAGTTGTTTGGCCGAAAAATGCAAAAAATGAGGAACGATCATGGCGGGGCGGATACTATGGTTCCTTAGGTCGTATTTGATAGTCCGGAAAAATTTTAGGCGATAGGGGTCAGGAGCTCCCGGGACCACTCGGAAAGCGTGGGCTATAACATACAAAAATATGGGAATCGCGCGGAATTCTAGTTGTTTGGCCGAAAAATGCAAAAGAATGAGGAACGATCATGGCGGGGTGGTTACTATGGTTCCTTAGGTCGTATTTGATGGCCCGGAAAATTTTTAGGCGATCGGGGTTCGGGGTTCCTGGGACCCCTTGGAAGGCGTGGGCTAAAGCACACGAAAATATGGAAATCGCGCGGAATTCTAGTTTTTTGGCTGAAAAATGCAAAAGACTAGGAACGATCATGGCGGGGCGGTGACTATGGTTTCTTAGGTCGTATTTGATAGTCCGAAAAATTTTTAGGCGATCCGGCTCCGCGGGGCCCGACCCACTCGGAAGGCGTGGGCAATAGCACACAAAAATATGCTAATCGAGCAGAATTCTAGTTTTTTGGCCGAAAAACGCAATAAATGAGGAACGATCATTGCTGGGCGGTGACTATGGTTCCTTAGGTCGTATTTGATGGCCCGAAAAATTTTAGGCGATCGGGGTCCACGGCTCCCGGGACCACTCGGAAAGCGTAAGCTATAGCACACTAAAATATGCAAATCGCGCGGAGTTCTAGTTTTTTGGCCGAAAAATGCAAAACATTTGGAACGATCATGGTGGGGCGGTGACTATGGTACCTTAGGTCATATTTGATTGTCCGGAAAAATTTTAGGCAATCGGTGTCCGCGGCTCCCCGGACAGCTTGGAAGGCGTGGGTATAGCACACAAAAATATGGGAATCGGGCGTAATTCTAGTTTTTTGGCGGAAAAATGCAATAAATGAGAAACGATGATGGCGGGGAAGTTACTATGTTTCCTTAGGTCATATTTGACGGCCCGAAAAAATTTTAGGCGATCGGGGTCCGGGGGTCTCGGAACCACTTGGAAGGGTGGGCAATAGCGCACAAAAATATTGTAATCGGGCGGAATTCTAGTTTTTT
Organism: Nicotiana tomentosiformis; assembly: GCF_000390325.3. NCBI lineage: Eukaryota > Viridiplantae > Streptophyta > Magnoliopsida > Solanales > Solanaceae > Nicotiana > Nicotiana tomentosiformis. The sequence goes on from NW_027174580.1 coordinate 237,355, forward strand.
GGCCGAAAAACGCAACAAATGAGGAATGATCATGGCTGGGCGGTGACTGTGGTTCCTTAGGTCGTATTTGTTAGTCCGGAAAAATTTTAGGCGATAGGGGTCCGGAGTTCCCGGGTTCACTTGGAAGGCGTGGGCTATAGGACACGAAAATATGGGAATCGCGCGGAATTCTAGTTTTTTGGCCAAAAAACGGAAAAAACTAGGAACGATCATGGTTGGGCGGTGACTATGGTTCCTTAGGTCTTATTTGATAGTCCGGAAAAATTTTAGGCGGTAGGGGTCCGGAGACCCGGGACCACTCGGAAGGCGTGGGCTATAACACACAAAAATATGGGATCGCGCGGAATTCTAGTTGTTTGGCCGAAAAATGCAAAAAATAAGGAACGATCATGGCGGGGCAGATACTATGGTTCCTTAGGTCGTATTTGATTGCCCAGAAAAATTTTAGGCGATTGGGGTCCGTGGTTCTTGGGACCACTCGGAATGCGTGGGTATAGCACAAGAAAATATGGGAATCGAGCGAAATTCTAGGTCTTTTTCCGTAACATGCAAAAAATGTGGAAAGATCTTGGCAGGGCGGTGACTATGGTTCCTTTGGTCTTATTTGATAGTCCGGAAAAATATTAGGCGATATGGGTCCGGTGGTCCCAGGACCACTCGGAAGGCGTGGGCTATAACACACAAAAATATGGTAATCGCGCGGAATTCTAGTTGTTTGGCCGAAAAATGCAAAAAATGAGGAACGATCATGGTAGGGCGGATACTATGGTTCCTTAGGTCGTATTTGATAGTCCGGAAAAATTTTAGGCGATAGGGGTCAGGAGGTCCCGGGACCACTCGGAAGGCGTGGGCTATAACACACAAAAATATGGGAATCGCGCGAAATTCTAGTTGTTTGGCCGAAAAACACAAAAAATGAAGAACGATCATGGCGGGGTGGTTACTATGGTTCCTTAGGTCGTATTTGATGGCCCAGAAAATATTTAGGCGATCGGGGTTCGGGGTTCCTGGGACCCCTTGGAAGGCGTGGGTTAAGGCACACGAAAATATGGAAATCGCGCGGAATTCGAGTTTTTTGGCTGAAAAACGCAAAAGACTAGGAATGATCATGGCGGGGCGGTGAATATGGTTCCTTAGGTCGTATTTGATAGTCCGGAAAATTTTTAGGCGATTCGGCTCCAGGGGCCCGACCCACTCGGAAGGTGTGGGCGATAGCACACAAAAATATGGGAATCGGGCGGAATTCTAGTTTTTTGGCCAAAAAATGCAAAAAATAAGGAACGATCATGGCGAGGCGGTGACTATGGTTCCTTAGGTCCTAATTGATGGCCCGAAAATTTTTTAGGCGATCCGCCCCACTCGGAAGGCGTGGGCAATAGCACACAAAAATATGGTAATCGAGCGGAATTCTAGTTTTTTGGCCGAAAAACGCAATAAATGAGGAACGATCATGGCTGGGCGGTGACTATGGTTCCTTAGGTCGTATTTGATTGCCCGGAAAAATTTTAGGCGATCGGGGTCCGCGCCTCTTGGGACCACTCGGAATGCGTGGGTATAGCATACGAAAATATGGGAATCGGGCGAAATTCTAGGTCTTTTTCAGTAACATGCAAAATATGTGGAAAGATCTTGGTAGGGCGGTGACTATGGTTCCTTTGGTCTTATTTGATAGTCCAGAAAAATATTAGGCGATATGGGTCCGGTGGTCCCGGGACCACTCGGAAGGCGTGGGCTATATAACACACAAAAATATGGGAATCGCGCGGAATTCTAGTTGTTTGGCCAAAAACGCAAAAAATGAGGAACGATCATGGCGGGGCGGATACTATGGTTCCTTAGGTCGTATTTGATAGTCCGGAAAAATTTTAGGCGATAGGGGTCAGGAGCTCCCGGGACCACTCGGAAAGCGTGGGCTATAACATACAAAAATATGGGAATCGCGCGGAATTCTAGTTGTTTGGCCGAAAAATGCAAAAGAATGAGGAACGATCATGGCGGGGTGGTTACTATGGTTCCTTAGGTCGTATTTGATGGCCCGGAAAAATTTTTAGGCGATCGGGGTTCGGGGTTCCTGGGACCCCTTGGAAGGCGTGGGCTAAAGCACACGAAAATATGGAAATCGCGCGGAATTCTAGTTTTTTGGCTGAAAAATGCAAAAGACTAGGAACGATCATGGCGGGGCGGTGACTATGGTTTCTTAGGTCGTATTTGATAGTCCGAAAAATTTTTAGGCGATCCGGCTCCGCGGGGCCCGACCCACTCGGAAGGCGTGGGCAATAGCACACAAAAATATGCTAATCGAGCAGAATTCTAGTTTTTTGGCCGAAAAACGCAATAAATGAGGAACGATCATTGCTGGGCGGTGACTATTGGTTCCTTAGGTCGTATTTGATGGCCCGAAAAATTTTAGGCGATCGGGGTCCACGGCTCCCGGGACCACTCGGAAAGCGTAAGCTATAGCACACTAAAATATGCAAATCGCGCGGAGTTCTAGTTTTTTGGCCGAAAAATGCAAAACATTTGGAACGATCATGGTGGGGCGGTGACTATGGTACCTTAGGTCATATTTGATTGTCCGGAAAAATTTTAGGCAATCGGTGTCCGCGGCTCCCCGGACAGCTTGGAAGGCGTGGGTATAGCACACAAAAATATGGGAATCGGGCGTAATTCTAGTTTTTTGGCGGAAAAATGCAATAAATGAGAAACGATGATGGCGGGGAAGTTACTATGTTTCCTTAGGTCATATTTGACGGCCCGGAAAAATTTTAGGCGATCGGGGTCCGGGGGTCTCGGAACCACTTGGAAGGGTGGGCAATAGCGCACAAAAATATTGTAATCGGGCGGAATTCTAGTTTTTTGGCCGAAAAACGCAACAAATGAGGAATGATCATGGCTGGGCGGTGACTGTGGTTCCTTAGGTCGTATTTGTTAGTCCGGAAAAATTTTAGGCGATAGGGGTCCGGAGTTCCCGGGTTCACTTGGAAGGCGTGGGCTATAGGACACGAAAATATGGGAATCGCGCGGAATTCTAGTTTTTTGGCCAAAAAACGGAAAAAACTAGGAACGATCATGGTTGGGCGGTGACTATGGTTCCTTAGGTCTTATTTGATAGTTCGGAAAAATTTTAGGCGGTAGGGGTCCGGAGACCCGGGACCACTCGGAAGGCGTGGGCTATAACACACAAAAATATGGGATCGCGCGGAATTCTAGTTGTTTGGCCGAAAAATGCAAAAAATAAGGAACGATCATGGCGGGGCAGATACTATGGTTCCTTAGGTCGTATTTGATTGCCCAGAAAAATTTTAGGCGATTGGGGTCCGTGGTTCTTGGGACCACTCGGAATGCGTGGGTATAGCACAAGAAAATATGGGAATCGAGCGAAATTCTAGGTCTTTTTCCGTAACATGCAAAAAATGTGGAAAGATCTTGGCAGGGCGGTGACTATGGTTCCTTTGGTCTTATTTGATAGTCCGGAAAAATATTAGGCGATATGGGTCCGGTGGTCCCAGGACCACTCGGAAGGCGTGGGCTATAACACACAAAAATATGGTAATCGCGCGGAATTCTAGTTGTTTGGCCGAAAAATGCAAAAAATGAGGAACGATCATGGTAGGGCGGATACTATGGTTCCTTAGGTCGTATTTGATAGTCCGGAAAAATTTTAGGCGATAGGGGTCAGGAGGTCCCGGGACCACTCGGAAGGCGTGGGCTATAACACACAAAAATATGGGAATCGCGCGAAATTCTAGTTGTTTGGCCGAAAAACACAAAAAATGAAGAACGATCATGGCGGGGTGGTTACTATGGTTCCTTAGGTCGTATTTGATGGCCCAGAAAATATTTAGGCGATCGGGGTTCGGGGTTCCTGGGACCCCTTGGAAGGCGTGGGTTAAGGCACACGAAAATATGGAAATCGCGCGGAATTCGAGTTTTTTGGCTGAAAAACGCAAAAGATTAGGAATGATCATGGCGGGGCGGTGAATATGGTTCCTTAGGTCGTATTTGATAGTCCGGAAAATTTTTAGGCGATTCGGCTCCAGGGGCCCGACCCACTCGGAAGGTGTGGGCGATAGCACACAAAAATATGGGAATCGGGCGGAATTCTAGTTTTTTGGCCAAAAAATGCAAAAAATAAGGAACGATCATGGCGAGGCGGTGACTATGGTTCCTTAGGTCCTAATTGATGGCCCGAAAATTTTTTAGGCGATCCGCCCCACTCGGAAGGCGTGGGCAATAGCACACAAAAATATGGTAATCGAGCGGAATTCTAGTTTTTTGGCCGAAAAACGCAATAAATGAGGAACGATCATGGCTGGGCGGTGACTATGGTTCCTTAGGTCGTATTTGATTGCCCGGAAAAATTTTAGGCGATCGGGGTCCGCGCCTCTTGGGACCACTCGGAATGCGTGGGTATAGCATACGAAAATATGGGAATCGGGCGAAATTCTAGGTCTTTTTCAGTAACATGCAAAATATGTGGAAAGATCTTGGTAGGGCGGTGACTATGGTTCCTTTGGTCTTATTTGATAGTCCAGAAAAATATTAGGCGATATGGGTCCGGTGGTCCCGGGACCACTCGGAAGGCGTGGGCTATATAACACACAAAAATATGGGAATCGCGCGGAATTCTAGTTGTTTGGCCAAAAACGCAAAAAATGAGGAACGATCATGGCGGGGCGGATACTATGGTTCCTTAGGTCGTATTTGATAGTCCGGAAAAATTTTAGGCGATAGGGGTCAGGAGGTCCCGGGACCACTCGGAAGGCGTGGGCTATAACACACAAAAATATGGGAATCGCGCGGAATTCTAGTTGTTTGGCCGAAAAACGCAAAAAATGAGGAACGATCATGGCGGGGTGGTTACTATGGTTCCTTAGGTCATATTTGATGGCCCCAAAAAATTTTAGGCGATTGGAGTTCGGGGTTCCCGGGACCCCTTGGAAGGCGTGGGCACCCAAAAATATGGAAATCGCGCGGAATTCTAGTTTTTTGGCTGAAAAATGCAAAAGACTAGGAATGATCATGGCTGGGTGGTGACTATGGTTCCTTAGGTCGTATTTGATAGTCCGGAAAATTTTTAGGCGATCCGGATCAGGGGGCCCGACCCACTCGGAAGGCGTGGGCTATAACACACAAAAATATGGGAATCGCGCGAAATTCTAGTTGTTTGGCCGAAAAACGCAAAAAATGAGGAACGATCATGGCGGGGTGGTTACTATGGTTCCTTAGGTCGTATTTGATGGCCCGAAAAATATTTAGGCGACCGGGGTTCGGAGTTCCCGGGACCCCTTGGAAGGCGTGGGCTAAGGCACACGAAAATATGGAAATCGCGCGGAATTCTAGTTTTTTGGCTGAAAAAAATGCAAAAGACTAGGAACGATCATGGCGGGGCGGTGAATATGGTTCCTTAGGTCGTATTTGATAGTCCGGAAAATTTTTAGGCGATCCAACTCCAGGGGGCCCGACCCACTCGGAAGGCGTGGGCGATAGCACACAAAAATATGGGAATCGGGCGAAATTCTAGTTGTTTGGCCGAAAAACGCAAAACATAAGGAACGATCATGGCGGGGTGGTTACTATGGTTCCTTAGGTAATATTTGATGGCCCCAAAAATTTTTAGGCGATTGGAGTTCGGGGTTCCCTGGACCCCTTGGAAGGCGTGGGCACACGAAAATATGGAAATCGCGCGGAATTCTAGTTTTTTTGGCTGAAAAATGCAAAAGACTAGGAATGATCATGGCTGGGTGGTGACTATGGTTCCTTAGGTCGTATTTGATAGTTCGAAAAATTTTTAGGCGATCAGGATTAGGGGGGCCCGACCCACTCGGAAGGCGTGGGCTATAACACACAAAAATATGGGAATCGCGCGAAATTCTAGTTGTTTGGCCGAAAAACGCAAAAAATGAAGAACGATCATGGCGGGGTGGTTACTATGGTTCCTTAGGTCGTATTTGATGGCCCGAAAAATATTTAGGCGAACGGGGTTCGGAGTTCCCGGGACCCCTTGGAAGGCGTGGGCTAAGGCACACGAAAATATGTAAATCGCGCGGAATTCTAGTTTTTTGGCTGAAAAATGCAAAAGACTAGGAACGATCATGGCGGGGCGGTGACTATGGTTCCTTAGGTCGTATTTGATAGTCCGGAAAATTTTTAGGCGATCCGACTCCAGGGGGCCCGACCCACTCGGAAGGCGTGGGCGATAGCACACAAAAATATGGGAATCGGGCGGAATTCTAGTTTTTTGGCCAAAAAATGCAAAAAATAAGGAACGATCATGGCGAGGCGGTGACTATTGTTCCTTAGGTCCTAATTGATGGCCGGAAAACTTTTAGGCGATCCGAGTCCGGCGGCCCGGCCCACTCGGAAGGCGTGGGCAATAACACACAAAAATATGGTAATCGAGCGGAATTCTAGTTTTTTGGCCGAAAAACGCAATAAATGAGGAACGATCATGGCTGGGCGGTGACTATGGTTCCTTAGGTCGTATTTGATTGCTCGGAAAATTTTTAGGCGATCGGGGTCCGCGCCTCTTGGGACCACTCGGAATGCGTGGGTATAGCATACGAAAATATGGGAATCGGGCGAAATTCTAGGTCTTTTTCAGTAACATGCAAAAAATGTGGAAAGATCTTGGCAGGGCGGTGACTATGGTTCCTTTGGTCTTATTTGATAGTCCGGAAAAATATTAGGCGATAGGGGTCCGGAGGTCCCGGGACCACTCGGAAGGCGTGGGCTATAACACACAAAAATATGGGAATCGCGCGGAATTCTAGTTGTTTGGCCGAAAAACGCAAAAAATGAGGAACGATCATGGCGGGGCGGATACTATGGTTCCTTAGGTCGTATTTGATAGTCCGGAAAAATTTTAGGCGATAGGGGTCAGGAGGTCCCGGGACCACTCGGAAGGCGTGGGCTATAACACACAAAAATATGGGAATCGCGCGGAATTCTAGTTGTTTGGCCGAAAAACGCAAAAAATGAGGAACGATCATGGCGGGGTGGTTACTATGGTTCCTTAGGTCGTATTTGATGGCCCCAAAAATATTTAGGCGATCGGGGTTCGGGGTTCCCGGGACCCCTTGGAAGGCGTGGGCACACGAAAATATGGAAATCGCGCGGAATTCTAGTTTTTTGGCTGAAAAATGCAAAAGACTAGGAACGATCATGGCTGGGTGGTGACTATGGTTCCTTAGGTCGTATTTGATAGTCCGAAAATTTTTTAGGCGATCCGGATCAGGGGGCCCGACCCACTCGGAAGGCGTGGGCTATAACACACAAAAATATGGGAATCGCGCGAAATTCTAGTTGTTTGGCCGAAAAACGCAAAAAATGAGGAACGATCATGGCGGGGTGGTTACAATGGTTCCTTAGGTCATATTTGATGGCCTGGAAAATATTTAGGCGACCGGGGTTCGGGGTTCCCGGGACCCCTTGGAAGGCGTGGGCTAAGGCACACGAAAATATGGAAATCGCGCGGAATTCTAGTTTTTTGGCTGAAAAATGCAAAAGACTAGGAACGATCATGGCGGGGCGGTGACTATGGTTCCTTAGGTCGTATTTGATAGTCCGGAAAATTTTTAGGCAATCCGGCTCCAGGGGGCCCGACCCACTCGGAAGGCGTGGGCGATAGCACACAAAAATATGGGAATCGGGCGGAATTCTAGTTTTTTGGCCAAAAAATGCAAAAAATAAGGAACGATCATGGCGAGGCGGTGACTATGGTTCCTTAGGTCCTAATTGATGGCCCGTAATGTTTTTAGGCAATCCGAGTCCGGCGGGCCAGCCCACTCGGAAGGCGTGGGCAATAGCACACAAAAATATGGTAATCGAGCGGAATTCTAGTTTTTTAGCCGAAAAACACAATAAATGAGGAACGATCATGGCTGGGCGGTGTCTATGGTTCCTTAGGTCGTATTTGATTGCTCGAAAATTTTTTAGGCGATCGGGGTCCGCGCCTCTTGGGACCACTCGTAATGCGTGGGTATAGCACATGAAAATATGGGAATCGGGCGAAATTCTAGGTCTTTTTCAGTAACATGCAAAAAATGTGGAAAGATCTTGGCAGGGTGGTGACTATGGTTCCTTTGGTCTTATTTGATAGTCCGGAAAAATATTAGGCGATATGGATCCAGTGGTCCCGGGACCACTCGGAAGGCGTGGGCTATATAACACACAAAAATATGGGAATCGCGCGGAATTCTAGTTGTTTGGCCAAAAACGCAAAAAATGAGGAACGAACATGGCGGGGCGGATACTATGGTTCCTTAGGTCGTATTTGATAGTCTGGAAAAATTTTAGGCGATAGGGGTCAGGAGGTCCCAGGACCACTCGGAAGGCGTGGGCTATAACACACAAAAATATGGGAATCGCGCGGAATTCTAGTTGTTTGGCCGAAAAACGCAAAAAATGAGGAACGATCATGGCGGGGTGGTTACTATGGTTCCTTAGGTCATATTTGATGGCCCCAAAAATTTTTAGGCGATCGGGGTTCGGGGTTCCTGGGACCCCTTGGAAGGCGTGGGCACACGAAAATATGGAAATCGAGCGGAATTCTAGTTTTTTGGCTGAAAAATGCAAAAGACTAGGAACGATCATGGCGGGGCAGTGACTATGGTTCGTTAGGTTGTATTTGATAGTCCGGAAAAGTTTTAGGCGATCCGGCTCCGGGTGTCCCGACCCACTCGGAAGGCGTGGGCTATAGCACACAAAAATATGGGAATCGGGCGAAATTCTAGTTTTTTGGCCAAAAAATGCAAAAAATGAGGAACGATCATGGCTGGGCGGTGACTATGGTTCCTAAGGTCATATTTGATGGCCCTGAAAATTTTTAGGCGATAGGGGTCCGGAGGTCCCGGGACCACCCGGAAGGTGTGGGCTATAACACACAAAAATATGGGAATCGCGCGGAATTCAAGTTGTTTGGCCGAAAAATGCTAAAAATAAGGAACGATCATGGCGGGGTGGATACTATGGTTCCTTAGGTCGTATTTGATTGCCCGGAAAAATTTTAGGCGATCGGGGTCCGCGACTCTTTGGACCATTCGGAATGCGTGGGTATAGCACACGAAAATATAGGAATCGGGCGAAATTCTAGGTCTTTTTCAGTAACATGCAAAAAATGTGGATAGATCTTGGCAGGGCGGTGACTATGGTTCCTTTGGTCTTATTTGATAGTCCGGAAAAATTTTAGGCGATAGGGGTCAGGAGGTCCCCGGACCACTCGGAAGGTGTGGGCTATAACACACAAAAATATGGGAATCGCGCGGAATTCTAGTTGTTTGGCCGAAAAATGCAACAAATGAGGAACGATCATGGCGGGGCGGATACTATGGTTCCTTAGGTCGTATTTGATAGTCCGAAAATATTTTAGGCGATAGGGGTCAGGAGGTCCCGGGACCACTCGGAAGGCGTGGGCTATAACACACAAAAATATGGGAATCGCGCGGAATTCTAGTTGTTTGGCCGAAAAACGCAAAATATGAGGAACGATCATGGCGGGGTGGTTACTATGATTCCTTAGGTCGTATTTGATGGCCCCGAAAACTTTTAGGCGATCGGGGTTCGGGGTTCCCGGGACCCCTCGGAAGGCGTGGGCTAAAGCACACGAAAATATGGAAATCGCGCGGAATTCTAGTTTTTTGGCTGAAAAACGCAAAAGACTAGGAACGATCATGGAGGGGTGGTGACTATGGTTCCTTAGGTCGTATTTGATAGTCCGAAAAATTTTTAGGCGATCCGGCTCCGGGGGCCCGACCCACTCGGAAGGTGTGGGCGATAGCACACAAAAATATGGGAATCGGGCGGAATTCTAGTTTCTTTGCCAAAAAATGCAAAAACTAAGGAACGATCATGGCGAGGCAGTGACTATGGTTCCTTAGGTCCTAATTGATGGCCCGAAATTTTTTTAGCCTATCCGAGTCCGGCGGCCCGGCCCACTCGGAAGGCGTGGGCAATAGCACACAAAAATATGGTAATCGAGCAGAATTCTAGTTTTTTGGCCGAAAAATGCAATAAATGAGGAACGATCATGGTGGGGCGGTTACTATGGTTCCTTAGGTCGTATTTGATGGCCCGGAAAAATTTTAGGCGATCGGGGTCCGGTGGTCCCGGAACCACTTGGAAGGGTGGGCTGCACACAAAAATATTGTAAGCGGGCGGAATTCTAGTTTTTTGGCCGAAAAATGCAACAAACGAGGAATGATCATGGCTGGGCGGTGACTATGGTTCCTTAGGTCGTATTTGATAGTCCGGAAAAATTTTAGGCGATAGGGGTCCGGAGTTCCCGGGTTCACTTGGAAGGCGTGGGCTATAGGACACGAATATATGGGAATCGCGCGGAATACTAGTTTTTTGGCCGAAAAATGGAAAAAACTAGGAACGATCATGGCTGGGCGGTGACTATGGTTCCTTATGTCTTATTTGATAGTCCGGAAAAATTTTAGGCGATAGGTGTCCGGAGACCCAGGACCACTCGGAAGGCGTGGGATATAACACACAAAAATATGGGAATCGCGCGGAATTCTAGTTGTTTGGCCGAAAAATGCAAAAAATGAGGAACGATCATAGCGGGGCGGATACTATGGTTCCTTAGGTCGTATTTGATAGTCCGGAAAAATTTTAGGCGATAGGGGCCAGGAGGTCCCGGGACCACTCGGAAGGCGTGGGCTATAACACACAAAAATATGGGAATCGCGCGGAATTCTAGTTGTTTGGCCGAAAAACGCAAAAAATGAGGAACGATCATGGCGGGGTGGTTACTATGGTTCCTTAGGTCGTATTTGATGGCCCCAAAAATTTTTAGGCGATCGGGGTTCCCGGGACCCCTTAGAAGGCGTGGGCTAAAGCACATGAAAATATGGAAATCGCGCGTAATTCTAGTTTTTTGGCTGAAAAATGCAAAAGACTAGGAACGATCATGGCGGGGCGGTGACTATGGTTACTTAGGTCGTATTTGATAGTCCGGAAAATATTTAGGCGATCCGGCTCCGGGGGGCCCGACCCACTCGGAAGGCGTGGGCGATAGCACACAAAAATATGGGAATCGGACGGAATTCTAGTTTTTTGACCAAAAAATGCAAAAAATGAGGAACGATCATGGCGAGGCGGTGACTATGGTTCCTTAGGTCCTAATTGATGGCCCGAAAAGTTTTTAGGCGATCCGAGTCCGGCGGCCCGGCCCACTCGGAAGGCGTGGGCAATAACACACAAAAATATGGTAATCGAGCGGAATTCTAGTTTTTTGGCCGAAAAACGCAATAAATGAGGAACGATCATGGCAGGGCGGTGACTATGGTTCTTTAGGTCGTATTTGATGGCTCGGAAAATTTTAGGCGATCGGGGTCCACGTCTCCCGGGACCACTCGCAAGGCGTAAGCTATAGCACACGAAAATATGCAAATCGCGCGGAGTTCTAGTTTTTTGGCCGAAAAATGCAAAGCATTTGGAACGATCATGGTGGGGCGGTGACTATGGTACCGTAGGTAGTATTTGATAGTCCGAAAAAATTTTAGGCGATCGGGGTCTGCGGCTCCCCGGACCACTTGGAAGGCGTGGTATAGCACACGAAAATATGGGAATCAGGCGGAATTCTAGTTTTTTGGCCGAAAAACGCATTAAATGAGGAACGATCATGGCGGGGCGGTGACTATGGTTCCTTAGGTCGTATTTGATGGCCCGAAAATTTTTAGGCGATCGGGGTCCACGTCTCCCGGGACCACTCGCAAGGCGTAAGCTATAGCACACGAAAATATGCAAATCGGGCGGAGTTCTAGTTTTTTGGCCGAAAAATGCAAAGCATTTGGAACGATCATGGTGGGGCGGTGACTATGGTACCTTAGGTGGTATTTGATAGTCCAAAAAAATTTTAGGCGATCGGGGTCTGCGGCTCCCCGGACCACTTGGAAGGCGTGGTATAGCACACGAAAATATGGGAATCGGGCGGAATTCTAGTTTTTTGGCCGAAAAATGCAAAAAATGAGAAACGATGATGGCGGGGCGGTTACTATGGTTCCTTAGGTCGTATTTGACGGCTCGGAAAAATTTTAGGCGATCGGGGTCCGGGGGTCCCGGAACCACTTGGAAGGGAGGGCAATAGCACACAAAAATATTGTAATCGGGCGGAATTCTAGTTTTTTGGCCGAAAAACGCCACAAATGAGGAATGATCATGGCTGGGCGGTGACTATGGTTCCTTAGGTCTTATTTGATAGTACGAAAAAATTTTAGGCGATAGGGGTCCGGAGGTCCCGGGACCACTCGGAAGGTGTGGGCTATAACACACAAAAATATGGGAATCGCAAAAAACTATTTGTTTGGCCGAAAAACGCAAACAATAAGGAACGATCATGGCGGGGAGGATACTATGGTTCCTTAGGTCGTATTTGATTGCCCGGAAAAATGTTTAGGCGATCGGGGTCCGCAGCTCTTGGGACCACTCGGAATGCGTGGGTATAGCACATGAAAATATGGGAATCGTGCGAAATTCTAGGTCTTTTTCAGTAACATGCAAAAAATGTGGAAAGATCTTGGCAGGGTGGGGACTACGGTTCCTTTGGTCTTATTTGATAGTCCGGAAAAATATTAGGCGATAGGGGTCCGGAGGTCCCGGGACCATTCGGAAGGCGTGGGCTATAACACACAAAAATATGGGAATCGTGCGGAATTATAGTTGTTTGGCCGAAAAATGCAAAAAATGAGGAACGATCATGGCGGGGCGGATACTATGGTTCCTTAGGTCGTATTTGATAGTCCGGAAAAATTTTAGGCGATAGGGGTCAGGAGGTCCCGGGACCACTCGAAAGGCGTGGGCTATAACACACAAATATTTGGGAATCGCGCGGAATTCTAGTTCTTTGGCCGAAAAACGCAAAAAATGAGGAACGATCATGGCGGGGTGGTTACTATGGTTCCTTAGGTCGTATTTGATGGCCCCGAAAATTTTTAGGCGATCGGGGTACGAGGTTCCCGGGACCCCTTGGAAGGCGTGGGCTAAAGCACACGAAAATATGGAAATCGCGCAGAATTCTAGTTTTTTGGCTGAAAAATGCTATAGACTAGGAACGATCATGGCGGGGCGGTGACTATGGTTTCTTAGGTCGTATTTGATAGTCCGGAAAATTTTTAGGCGATCCGGGTCCGGGGGGCCCGACCCACTCGGAAGGCGTGGGCGATAGCACACAAAAATATGGGAATCGGGTAGAATTCTAGTTCTTTGGCCAAAAAATGCAAAAAATGAGGAACGATCATGGCGAGGCGGTGACTATGGTTCCTTAGGTCCTAATTGATGGCCTGAAATTTTTTTAGGCGATCCGAGTCCGGCAGCCCGACCCACTTGGAAGGCGTGGGCAATAGCTCACAAAAATATGGTAATCGAGCGGAATTCAAGTGTTTTGGCCGAAAAACGCAATAAATGAGGAACGATCATGGCGGGGTGGTGACTATGGTTCCTTAGGTCGTATTTGATGGCCCGAAAAATTTTAGGCGATCGGGGTCCACGGCTCCCGGGACCACTCGGAAGGCGTAAGCTATAGCACACGAAAATATGCAAATCGCGCGGAGTTCTAGTTTTTTGGCCAAAAAATGCAAAGCATTTGGAACGATCATGGAGGGGCGGTGACTATGGTACCTTTGGTCGTATTTTTTAGTCCGGAAAAATTTTAGGCGATCGGGGTCCGCGGCTCCCCGGACCACTTGGAAAGCGTGGTATAGTACACTAAAATATTGGAATCGAGCGTAATTGTAGTTTTTTGGCCGAAAAACGCAATAAATGAGGAACGATCATGGCGGGGCGGTGACTATGGTTCCTTAGGTCGTATTTTATTGCCCGGAAAATATTAGGCGATCGGGGTCCATGGCTCCCGGGACCACTCGCAAGGCGTAAGCTATAGCACACGAAAATATGCAAATCGCGCGGAGTTCTAGTTTTTTGGCCGAAAAAAGCAAAGCATTTGGAACGATCATGGTGGGGCGGTGACTATGGTACCTTAGGTCGTATTTGATAGTCCGAAAATTTTTTAGGCGATCGGGGTCTGCGGCTCCCCGGACCACTTGGAAGGCGTGGTATAGCACACGAAAATATGGGAATCAGGCGGAATTCTAGTTTTTTGGCCGAAAAACGCAATAAATGAGGAACGATCATGGCGGGGAGGTGACTATGGTTGCTTAGGTCGTACTTGATGGCCCGGAAAATTTTAGGCGATCGGGGTCCACGGCTCCCGGGACCACTCGCAAGTCGTAAGCTATAGCACACGAAAATATGCAAATCGCGCGGAGTTCTAGTTTTTTGGCCGAAAAATGCAAAGCATTTGGAATGATCATGGTGGGGCAGTGACTATGGTACCTTAGGTCGTATTTGATAGTCCGAAAAACTTTTAGGCGATCGGGGTCTGCAGCTCCCTGGACCACTTGGAAGGCGTGGTATAGCACACGAAAATATGGGAATCGGGCAGAATTCTAGTTTTTTGGCCGAAAAATGCAAAAAATGAGTAACGATGATGGCGGGGCGGTTACTATGGTTCCTTAGGTCGTATTTGACGGCCCGGAAAAATTTTAGGCGATCGAGGTCCAGGGGTCCCGGAACCACTTGGAAGGGAGGGCAATAGCCCACAAAAATATTGTAATCGGGCGGAATTCTAGTTTTTTGGCCGAAAAATGCCAAAAATGAGGAACGATCATGGCGAGGCGGTGACTATGGTTCCTTAGGTCCTAATTGATGGCCTGAAATTTTTTTAGGCGATCCGAGTCCGGCGACCCGACCCACTTTTAAGGCGTGGGCATTAGCTCACAAAAATATGGTAATCGAGCGGAATTCTAGTGTTTTGGCCGAAAAACGCAATAAATGAGGAACGATCATGGCGGGGTGGTGACTATGGTTCTTTAGGTCGTATTTGATGGCCCGGAAAATTTTAGGCGATCGGGGTCCACGGCTCCCGGGACCACTCGGAAGGCGTAAGCTATAGCACACGAAAATATGCAAATCGCGCGGAGTTCTAGTTTTTTGGCCGAAAAATGCAAAGCATTTGGAACGATCATGGAGGGGCGGTGACTATGGTACCTTAGGTCGTATTTGATAGTCCGGAAAAATTTTAGGCGATCGGGGTCCGCGGCTCCCCGGACCACTTGGAAGGCGTGGTATAGTACACGAAAATATTGGAATCGGGCGTAATTGTAGTTTTTTGGCCGAAAAACGCAATAAATGAGGAACGATCATGGCGGGGCGGTGACTATGGTTCCTTAGGTCGTATTTTATGGCCCGGAAAATTTTAGGCGATCGGGGTCCATGGCTCACGGGACCACTCGCAAGGCGTAAGCTATAGCACACGAAAATATGCAAATCGCGCGGAGTTCTAGTTTTTTGGCCGAAAAAAGCAAAGCATTTGGAACGATCATGGTGGGGCGGTGACTATAGTACCTTAGGTCGTATTTGATAGTCCGAAAATTTTTTAGGCGATCGGGGTCTGCGGCTCCCCGGACCACTTGGAAGGCGTGGTATAGCACACGAAAATATGGGAATCGGGCGGAATTCGAGTTTTTTGGCCGAAAAACGCAATAAATGAGGAACGATCATGGCGGGGCGGTGACTATGGTTCCTTAGGTCGTATTTGATGGCCCGGAAAATTTTAGGCGATCGGGGTCCACGGCTCCCGGGACCACTCGCAAGGCGTAAGCTATAGCACACGAAAATATGCAAATCGCGCGGAGTTCTAGTTTTTTGGCCGAAAAATGCAAAGCATTTGGAATGATCATGGTGGGGCGGTGACTATGGTACCTTAGGTCGTATTTGATAGTCCGAAAAAATTTTAGGCGATCGGGGTCTGCGGCTCCCCGGACCACTTGGAAGGCGTGGTATAGCACACGAAAATATGGGAATCGGGCAGAATTCTAGTTTTTTGGCCGAAAAATGCAAAAAATGAGTAACGATGATGGCAGGGCGGTTACTATGGTTCCTTAGGTCGTATTTGACGGCCCGGAAAAATTTTAGGCGATCGAGGTCCAGGGGTCCCGGAACCACTTGGAAGGGAGGGCAATAGCACACAAAAATATTGTAATCGGGCGGAATTCTAGTTTTTTGGCCGAAAAATGCCACAAATGAGGAATGATCATGGCTGGGCGGTGACTATGGTTCCTTAGGTCTTATTTGATAGTCCGAAAAAATTTTAGGCGATAGGGGTCCGGAGGTCCCGGGACCACTCGGAAGGTGTGGGCTATAACACACAAAAATATGGGAATCGCGCGAAATTCTAGTTGTTTGGCCGAAAAAAGCAAACAATAAGGAACGATCATGGTGCGGAGGATACTATAGTTCCTTAGGTCGTATTTGATTGCCCGGAAAATTTTTTAGGCGATCGGGGTCCGCAGCTCTTGGGGCCACTCGGAATGCGTTGGTATAGCACACGAAAATATGGGAATCGTGCGAAATTCTAGGTCTTTTTCAGTAACATGCATAAAATGTGGAAAGATCTTGGCAGGGCGGTGACTATGGTTCCTTTGGTCTTATTTGATAGTCCGGAAAAATATTAGGCGATAGGGGTCCGGAGGTCCCGGGACCACTCGGAAGGCGTGGGCTATAACACTCAAAAATATAGGAATCGCGCGGAATTCTAGTTGTTTGGCCGAAAAACGCAAAAAATGAGGAACGATCATGGCGGGGTGGTTACTATGGTTCCTTAGGTCGTATTTGATGTCCCCGAAAAGTTTTAGGCGATCAGGGTTCGGGGTTCCCGGGACTCCTTGGAAGGCGTGGGCTAAAGCACACGAAAATATGGAAATCGCGCAGAATTCTAGTTTTTTGTCTGAAAAATGCAAAAGACTAGGAACGATCATGGCGGGGCGGTGACTATGGTTACTTAGGTCGTATTTGATAGTCCGGAAAATATTTAGGCGATCCGGCTCCGGGGGGCCCGACCCACTCGGAAGGCGTGGGCGATAGCACAAAAAAATATGGGAATCGGGTAGAATTTTAGTTCTTTGGCCAAAAAATGCAAAAAATGAGGAACGATCATGGCGAGGCGATGACTATGGTTCCTTAGGTCCTAATTGATGGCCCGAAAAGTTTTTAGGCGATCCGAGTCCGGCGGCCCGGCCCACTCGGAAGGCGTGGGCAATAACACACAAAAATATGGTAATCGAGCGGAATTCTAGTTTTTTGGCCGAAAAACGCAATAAATGATGAACGATCATGGCAGGGCGGTGACTATGGTTCCTTAGGTCGTATTTGATGGCTCGGAAAATTTTAGGCGATCGGGGTCCACGTCTCCCGGGACCACTCGCAAGGCGTAAGCTATAGCACACGAAAATATGCAAATCGCACGGAGTTCTAGTTTTTTGGCCGAAAAATGCAAAGCATTTGGAACGATCATGGTGGGGCGGTGATTATGGTACCTTAGGTAGTATTTGATAGTCCGAAAAAATTTTAGGCGATCGGGGTCTGCGGCTCCCCGGACCACTTGGAAGGCGTGGTATAGCACACGAAAATATGGGAATCAGGCGGAATTCTAGTTTTTTGGCCGAAAAACGCATTAAATGAGGGACGATCATGGCGGGGCGGTGACTATGGTTCCTTAGGTCATATTTGATGGCCCGGAAAATTTTAGGCGATCGGGGTCCACGGCTCCCGGGACCACTCGCAAGGCGTAAGCTATAGCACACGAAAATATGCAAATCGGGCGGAGTTCTAGTTTTTTGGCCGAAAAATGCAAAGCATTTGGAACGATCATGGTGGGGCGGTGACTATGGTACCTTAGGTGGTATTTGATAGTCCAAAAAATTTTTAGGCGATCGGGGTCTGCGGCTCCCCGGACCACTTGGAAGGCGTGGTATAGCACACGAAAATATGGGAATCGGGCGAAATTCTAGTTTTTTGGCCGAAAAATGCAAAAAATGAGAAACGATGATGGCGGGGCGGTTACTATGGTTCCTTAGGTCGTATTTGACGGCTCGGAAAAATTTTAGGCGATCGGGGTCCGGGGGTCCCGGAACCACTTGGAAGGGAGGGCAATAGCACACAAAAATATTGTAATCGGGGGGAATTCTAGTTTTTTGGCCGAAAAACGCCACAAATGAGGAATGATCATGGATGGGCGTTGACTATGGTTCCTTAGGTCTTATTTGATAGTACGAAAAAATTTTAGGCGATAGGGGTCCGGAGGTCCCGGGACCACTCGGAAGGTGTGGGCTATAACACACAAAAATATGGGAATCGCAAAAAACTATTTGTTTGGCCGAAAAACGCAAACAATAAGGAACGATCATGGCGGGGAGGATACTATGGTTCCTTAGGTCGTATTAGATTGCCCGGAAAAATTTTTAGGCGATCGGGGTCCGCAGCTCTTGGGACCACTCGGAATGCGTGGGTATAGCACATGAAAATATGGGAATCGTGCGAAATTCTAGGTGTTTTTCAGTAACATGCAAAAAATATGGAAAGATCTTGGCAGGGTGGGGACTACGGTTCCTTTGGTCTTATTTGATAGTCCGGAAAAATATTAGGCAATAGGGGTCCGGAGGTCCCGGGACCACTCGGAAGGCGTGGGCTATAACACACAAAAATATGGGAATCGTGCGGAATTCTAGTTGTTTGGCCGAAAAATGCAAAATATGAGGAACGATCATGGCGGGGCGGATACTATGGTTCCTTAGGTCGTATTTGATAGTCCGGAAAAATTTTAGGCGATAGGGGTCAGGAGGTCCCGGGACCACTCGGAAGGCGTGGGCTATAACACACAAATATTTGGGAATCGCGCGGAATTCTAGTTCTTTGGCCGAAAAATGCCAAAAATGAGGAACGATCATGGCGGGGTGGTTACTATGGTTCCTTAGGTCGTATTTGATGGCCCCGAAAATTTTTAGGCGATCGGGGTACGAGGTTCCCGGGACCCCTTGGAAGGCGTGGGCTAAAGCACACGAAAATATGGAAATCGCGCAGAATTCTAGTTTTTTGGCTGAAAAACACTATAGACTAGGAACGATCATGGCGGGGCGGTGACTATGGTTCCTTAGGCCGTATTTGATAGTCCGGAAAATTTTTAGGCGATCCGGGTCCGGGGGGCCCGACCCACTCGGAAGGCGTGGGCGATAGCACACAAAAATATGGGAATCGGGTAGAATTCTAGTTTTTTGGCCAAAAAATGCAAAAAATGAGGAACGATCATGGCGAGGCGGTGACTATGGTTCCTTAGGTCCTAATTGATGGCCTGAAATTTTTTTAGGCGATCCGAGTCCGGCAGCCCGACCCACTTGGAAGGCGTGGGCAATAGCTCACAAAAATATGGTAATCGAGCGGAATTCAAGTGTTTTGGCCGAAAAACGCAATAAATGAGGAACGATCATGGCGGGGTGGTGACTATGGTTCCTTAGGTCGTATTTGATGGCCCGAAAAATTTTAGGCGATCGGGGTCCACGGCTCCCGGGACCACTCGGAAGGCGTAAGCTATAGCACACGAAAATATGCAAATCGCGCGGAGTTCTAGTTTTTTGGCCAAAAAATGCAAAGCATTTGGAACGATCATGGAGGGGCGGTGACTATACCTTAGGTCGTATTTGATAGTCCGGAAAAATTTTAGGCGATCGGGGTCCGCGGCTCCCCGGACCACTTGGAAAGCGTGGTATAGTACACTAAAATATTGGAATCGGGCGTAATTGTAGTTTTTTGGCCGAAAAACGCAATAAATGAGGAACGATCATGGCGGGGCGGTGACTATGGTTCCTTAGGTCGTATTTTATTGCCCGGAAAATTTTAGGCGATCCGAGTCTGGCGGCCCGGCCCACTCGGAAGGCGTGGGCAATAGCACACAAAAATATGGTAATCGAGCGGAATTCTAGTTTTTTGGTCGAAAAATGCAATAAATGAGGAACGATCATGGCGGGGCGATGACGATGGTTCCTTAGGTCGTATTTGATGGCCTGAAAAATTTTAGGCGATCAAGGTCCATGGCTCCCGGGACCACTCGGAAGGCGTAAGCTATAGCACACGAAAATATGCAAATCGCGCGGAGTTCTAGTTTTTTGGCCGAAAAATGCAAAGCATTTGGAACGATCATGGTGGGGCGGTGACTATGGTACCTTAGGTCATATTTGATAGTCCGGAAAAATTTTAGGCGATCGGGGTCCGCGGCTCCCCGGACCACTTGGAAAGCGTGGTATAGTACACTAAAATATTGGAATCGGGCGTAATTGTAGTTTTTTGGCCGAAAAACGCAATAAATGAGGAACGATCATGGCGGGGCGGTGACTATGGTTCCTTAGGTCGTATTTTATGGCCCGGAAAATTTTAGGCGATCCGAGTCTGGCGGCCCGGCCCACTCGGAAGGCGTGGGCAATAGCACACAAAAATATGGTAATCGAGCGGAATTCTAGTTTTTTGGTCGAAAAATGCAATAAATGAGGAACGATCATGGCGGGGCGATGACGATGGTTCCTTAGGTCGTATTTGATGGCCTGAAAAATTTTAGGCGATCGGGGTCCGCGGCTCCCCGGACCACTTGGAAGGCGTGGGTATAGCACACGAAAATATGGGAATCGGGCGTAATTCTAGTTTTTTGGCCGAAAAATGCAAAAAATGAGAAACGATGATGGCGGGGCGGTTACTATGGTTCCTTAGGTCGTATTTGACGGCCCGGAAAAATTTTAGGCGATCGGGGTCCGGGGGTCCCGGAACCACTTGGAAGGGTGGGCAATAGCACACAAAAATATTGTAATCGGGCGGAATTCTAGTTTTTTGGCCGAAAAACGCAACAAATGAGGAATGATCATGGCTGGGCGGTGACTATGGTTCCTTAGGTCGTATTTGATAGTCCGGAAAAATTTTAGACGATAGGGGTCCAGAGTTCCCGGGTTTACTTGGAAGGCGTGGGCTATAAGACACGAAAATATGGGAATCGCGCGGAATTCTAGTTTTTTGGCCGAAAAACGGAAAAAACTAGGAACGATCATGGCTGGGCGGTGACTATGGTTCCTTAGGTCTTATTTGATAGTCCGGAAAAATTTTAGGCGATAGGGGTCCGGAGACCCGGGACCACTCGGAAGGCGTGGGCTATAATACACAAAAATATGGGATAGCGTGGAATTCTAGTTGTTTGGCCGAAAAATGCAAAAAATGAGGAACGATCATGGCGGGGCAGATACTATGGTTCCTTAGGTCGTATTTGATAGTCCGGAAAAATTTTAGGCGATAGGGGTCCGGAGGTCCCGGGACCGCTCGGAAGGTGTGGGCTATAACACACAAAAATATGGGAATCGCGCGAAATTCTAGTTGTTTGGCCGAAAAACGCAAAAAATGAGGAACGATCATAGCGTGGCGGATACTATCGTTCCTTAGGTCGTATTTGATAGTCCGGAAAAATATTAGGCGATAGGGGTCAGGAGGTCCCGGGACCACTTGGAAGGCTTGGGCTATAACACACAAAAATATAGGAATCGCGCGGAATTCTAGTTGTTTGGCTGAAAAACGCAAAAAATGAGGAACGATCATGGTGGGGTGGTTACTATGATTCCTTAGGTCGTATTTGATGGCCCAGAAAATTTTTAGGCGATCGGGGTTCGGGGTTCCCGGGACCCCTTGGAAGGCGTGGGCTAAAGCACATGAAGATATGGAAATCGCGCGGAATTCTAGTTTTTTGGCAGAAAAACGCAAAAGACTAGGAACGATCATGGAGGGGCGGTGATTATGGTTCCTTAGGTCGTATTTGATAGTCCGGAAAATTTTTAGGCGAATCGGTTCCGGGGGGCCCGACCCACTCGGAAGGCGTGGGCGATAGCACACAAAAATATGGGAATCGGGCGGAATTCTAGTTTTTTGGCCAAAAAATGCAAAAAATGAGGAACGATCATGGCGAGGCGGTGACTATGGTTCCTTAGGTCCTAATTGATGGCCCGAAAATGTTTTAGGCGATCCGAGTCCGGCGGCCCGGCCCACTCGGAAGACGTGGGCAATAGCACACAAAAATATGGTAATCGAGCGGAATTCTAGTTTTTTGGCCGAAAAATGCAATAAATGAGGAACGATCATGGCGGGGCGATGACTATGGTTCCTTAGGTCGTATTTGATGGCCTGAAAAATTTTAGGCGATCAAGGTCCATGGCTCCCGGGACCACTCGGAAGGCGTAAGCTATAGCACACGAAAATATGCAAATCGCGCGGAGTTCTAGTTTTTTGGCCGAAAAATGCAAAGCATTTGGAACGATCATGGTGGGGTGGTGACTATGGTACCTTAGGTCGTATTTGATAGTCCGGAAAAATTTTAGGCGATCGGGGTCTGCGGCTCCCCAGACCACTTGGAAGGCGTGTGTATAGCACACGAAAATATGGGAATTGGGCGTAATTCTAGTTTTTTGGCTGAAAAATGCAAAAAATGAGAAACGATGATGGCGGGGCGGTTACTATGGTTCCTTAGGTCGTATTTGATAGCCCGGAAATATTTTAGGCGATCGGGGTCCGGGGGTCCCGGAACCACTTGGAAGGGTGGGCAATAGCACACAAAAATATTGTAATCGGGCGGAATTCTAGTTTTTTGGCCGAAAAACGCAACAAATGAGGAATGATCATGGCTGGGCGGTGACTATGGTTCCTTAGGTCGTATTTGATAGTCCGGAAAAATTTTAGGCGATAGGGGTCCGGAGTTCCCGGGTTCACTTGGAAGGCGTGGGCTATAGGACACGAAAATATGGGAATCGCGCGGAATTCTAGTTTTTTGGCCGAAAAACGGAAAAAACTAGGAACGATCATGGCTGGGCGGTGACTATGGTTCCTTAGGTCTTATTTGATAGTCCGGAAAAATTTTAGGCGATAGGGGTCCGGAGACCCGGGACCACTCGGAAGGCGTGGGCTATAATACACAAAAATATGGGATAGCGCGGAATTCTAGTTGTTTGGCCGAAAAATGCAAAAAATGAGGAACGATCATGGCGGGGCAGATACTATGGTTCCTTAGGTCGTATTTGATAGTCCGGAAAAATTTTAGGCGATAGGGGTCCGGAGGTCCCGGGACCGCTCGGAAGGTGTGGGCTATAACACACAAAAATATGGGAATCGCGCGAAATTCTAGTTGTTTGGCCGAAAAACGCAAAAAATGAGGAACGATCATGGCGTGGCGGATACTATCGTTCCTTAGGTCGTATTTGATAGTCCGAAAAATATTAGGCGATAGGGGTCAGGAGGTCCCGGGACCACTTGGAAGGCTTGGGCTATAACACACAAAAATATAGGAATCGCGCGGAATTCTAGTTGTTTGGCCGAAAAACGCAAAAAATGAGGAACGATCATGGCGGGGTGGTTACTATGATTCCTTAGGTCGTATTTGATGGCCCAGAAAATTTTTAGGCGATCCGAGTCCGGCGGCCCGGCCCACTCGGAAGACGTGGGCAATAGCACACAAAAATATGGTAATCGAGCGGAATTCTAGTTTTTTGGCCGAAAAACGCAATAAATGAGGAACGATCATGGATGGGCGGTGACTATGGTTCCTTAGGTCATATTTGATGGCCCGGAAAATTTTAGGCGATCGGGGTCCACGGCTCCCGGGACCACTCGGAAGGCGTATGCTATAGCACACTAAAATATGCAAATCGCGTGGAGTTCTAGTTTTTTGGCCGAAAAATACAAAGAATTTGGAATTATCATGGTGGGGCGGTGACTATGGTACCTTAGGTCGTATTTGATAGTCTGGAAAAATTTTAGGCGATTGGGGTCCGGAGACCCGGGACCACTCGCAAGGTGTGGGCTACAACACACAAAAATATGGGATCGCGAGGAATTCTAGTTGTTTAGCCGAAAAAACGCAAAAAATGAGGAACGATCATGGCGGGGTGGTTACTATGGTTCCTTAGGTCGTATTTGATGGCCCGGAAATTTTTTTGGCGATCGGGGTTCGGGGTTTCCTGACCCCTTTGATGGGTGGGCAATAGCACACAAAAATATTATAATCGGGCGGAATTCTAATTTTTTGGCCGAAAAACGCAACAATGAGGAGTGATCATGGCTGGGCGGTGACTATGGTTCCTTAGGTCGTATTTGATAGTCCGGAAAAATTTTAGGCGATAGGGGTCCGGAGTTCCCGAGTTCACTTGGATGATGTGGGCTATAGGACACGAAAATATGGGAATCGCGCGGAATTCTAGTATTTTGGCCGAAAAACGAAAAAAGCTAGGAACGATCATGGTTGGGAGGTGACTATGGTTCCTTAGGTCTTATTTGATAGTTCGAAAAATTTTTAGGCGATAGGGGTCCGGAGACCCGGGACCACTCGGAAGGCGTGGGCTATAACACACAAAAATATGGGATAGCGCGGAATTCTAGTTGTTTGGCCGAAAATCGCAAAAAATGAGGAACGATCATGGCGGGGCGGATGCTATGGTTCCTTAGGTCGTATTTGATAGTTCAGAAAAATTTTAGGCGATAGGGGTCCGGAGGTCCCGGGACCACTCGGAAGGTGTGGGCTATAACACACAAAAATATGGGAATCGTGCGGAATTCTAGTTGTTTGGCCGAAGAATGCAAAAAATAAGGAACGATCATGGCAGGGCGGATACTATGGTTCCTTAGGTCGTATTTAATTGCCCGAAAAAATTTTAGGCGATCGGGGTCCGCTGCTCTTGGGACCACTCGGAATGCGTGGGTATAGCACATGAAAATATGGGAATCGGGCGAAATTCTAGGTCTTTTTCAGTAACATGCAAAAAATGTGGAAAGATCTTGGCAGGGCGGTGACTATGGTTCCTTTGGTCTTATTTTATAGTCCGGAAAAATATTAGGCGATAGGGGTCCGGAGGTCCCGGGACCACTCGGAAGGCTTGGGCTATAACACACAAAAATATGGGAATCGCGCGGAATTCTAGCTGTTTAGCCGAAAAACGCAAAAAATGAGGAACGATCATGGCGGGGCAGATACTATGATTCCTTAGGTCGTATTTGATAGTCCGGAAAAATATTAGGCGATAGGGGTTCGGAGGTCCCGGGACTACTCGGAAGGCGTGGGCTATAACACACAAAAATATGGGATCGTGCGGAATTCTAGTTGTTTGGTCGAAAAACGCAAAAAATGAGGAACGATCATGGTAGGGCGGATACTATCATTCCTTAGTTCATATTTGATAGTCCGGAAAAATTTTAGGCGATAGGGGTCAGAAGGTCCCGGGACCACTCGGAAGGCGTGGGCTATAACACACAAAAATATGGGATTCGAGCGGAATTCTAGTTGTTTGGCCGAAATACGCAAAAAATGTGGAACGATCATGGCGGGGCGGTGACTATGGTTCCTTAGGTCGTATTTGATGGCCCGGAAATATTTTAGGAGATCGGGGTTCACGGCTCCCGGGACCACTCAGAAGGTGTAAGCTATAGCACACGAAAATGTGCAAATCGCGCGGAGTTCTAGTTTTTTGGCCGAAAAATGCAAAGCATTTGGAACGATAATGGTGGGGCGGTGACTATGGTACCTTAGGTCATATTTGATAGTCCGGAAAAATTTTAGGCGATCGGGGTCCACGGCTCCCCGGACCACTTGGAAGGAGTGGGCTATAACACACAAAAATATGGGATCGCGCGGAATACTAGTTGTTTGGTCGAAAAACGCAAAAAAAGAGGAACGATCATGGCGGGGCGGATACTATGGTTCCTTAGGTCGTATTTGATAGTCCGGAAAAATTTTAGACGATAGGGGTCCGGAGGTCCCGGGACCACTCGGAAGGCGTGGGCTATAACACACAAAAATATAGGAATCGCGCGGAATTCTAGTTGTTTGGCCGAAAAACGCAAAAAATGAGGAACGATCATGGCGGGGCGGATACTATGGTTCCTTAAGTCGTATTTGATTGCCTGGAAAAATTTTAGGCGATCGGGGTCCGCGGCTCTTGGGACCACTCGGAATGCGTGGGTATAGCACACGAAAATATGGGAATCGGGCGAAATTCTAGGTCTTTTTCAGTAACATGCAAAAAATGTGGTAAGATCTTGGCAGGGCGGTGACTATGGTTCCTTTGGTCTTATTTGATAGTCCGGAAAAATATTAGGCGATAGGGGTCCGGAGGTCCCGGGACCACTCGGAAGGCGTGGGCTATAATATCACACAAAAATATGGGAATCGCGCGGAATTCTAGTTGTTTGGCCGAAAAACACAAAAAATGAGGAACGATCATGGCGGGGCGGATACTATGGTTCCTTAGGTCGTATTTGATAGTCCGGAAAAATTTTAGGCGATAGGGGTCAGGAGGTCCCGGGACCACTCGGAAGGCGTGGGCTATAACACACAAAAATATGGTAATCGAGCGGAATTCTAGTATTTTGGCCGAAAAACACAATAAATGAGGAACGATCATGGCGGGGCAGTGACTATGGTTCCATAGGTCGTATTTGATGGCCCGGAAAATTTTAGGCGATCGGGGTCCACGGCTCCCGGGACCACTCAGAAGGTGTAAGCTATAGCACACGAAAATGTGCAAATCGCGCGGAGTTCTAGTTTTTTGGCCGAATAATGCAAAGCATTTGGAACGATAATGGTGGGGCGGTGACTATGGTACCTTAGGTCGTATTTGATAGTCCAGAAACATTTTAGGCGATCAGGGTCCGCGGCTCCCCGGACCACTTGGAAGGAGTGGGCTATAACACACAAAAATATGGGATCGCGCGGAATACTAGTTGTTTGGTCGAAAAACGCAAAAAAAGAGGAACGATCATGGCGGGGCGGATACTATGGTTCCTTAGGTCGTATTTGATAGTCCGGAAAAATTTTAGACGATAGGGGTCCGGAGGTCCCGGGACCACTCGGAAGGCGTGGGCTATAACACACAAAAATATAGGAATCGCGCGGAATTCTAGTTGTTTGGCCGAAAAACGCAAAAAATGAGGAACGATCATGGCGGGGCGGATACTATGGTTCCTTAAGTCGTATTTGATTGCCTGGAAAAATTTTAGGCGATCGGGGTCCGCGGCTCTTGGGACCACTCGGAATGCGTGGGTATAGCACACGAAAATATGGGAATCGGGCGAAATTCTAGGTCTTTTTCAGTAACATGCAAAAAATGTGGTAAGATCTTGGCAGGGCGGTGACTATGGTTCCTTTGGTCTTATTTGATAGTCCGGAAAAATATTAGGCGATAGGGGTCCGGAGGTCCCGGGACCACTCGGAAGGCGTGGGCTATAATATCACACAAAAATATGGGAATCGCGCGGAATTCTAGTTGTTTGGCCGAAAAACACAAAAAATGAGGAACGATCATGGCGGGGCGGATACTATGGTTCCTTAGGTCGTATTTGATAGTCCGGAAAAATTTTAGGCGATAGGGGTCAGGAGGTCCCGGGACCACTCGGAAGGCGTGGGCTATAACACACAAAAATATGGTAATCGAGCGGAATTCTAGTATTTTGGCCGAAAAACACAATAAATGAGGAACGATCATGGCGGGGCAGTGACTATGGTTCCATAGGTCGTATTTGATGGCCCGGAAAATTTTAGGCGATCGGGGTCCACGGCTCCCGGGACCACTCAGAAGGTGTAAGCTATAGCACACGAAAATGTGCAAATCGCGCGGAGTTCTAGTTTTTTGGCCGAATAATGCAAAGCATTTGGAACGATAATGGTGGGGCGGTGACTATGGTACCTTAGGTCGTATTTGATAGTCCAGAAACATTTTAGGCGATCAGGGTCCGCGGCTCCCCGGACCACTTGGAAGGAGTGGGCTATAACACACAAAAATATGGGATCGCGTTGAATACTAGTTGTTTGGTCGGAAAACGCAAAAAAAGAGGAACGATCATGGCGGGGCGGATACTATGGTTCCTTAGGTCGTATTTGATAGTCCGGAAAATTTTTAGGCGATAGGGGTCCGGAGGTCCCGGGACCACTCGGAAGGCGTGGGCTATAACACACAAAAATATGGGAATCACGCGAAATTCTAGTTGTGTGGCCGAAAAACGCAAAAAATGAGGAACGATCATGGCGTGGCGGATACTATGGTTCCTTAGGTCGTATTTGATTGCCTAGAAAAATTTTAGGCGATCGGGGTCCGCGGCTCTTTAGACCACTCGGAATGCGTGGGTATAGCACACGAAAATATGGGAATCGGGCGAAATTCTAGGTCTTTTTCAGTAACATGCAAAAAATGTGGAAAGATCTTGGCAGAGAGGTGACTATGGTTCCTTTGGTCTTATTTGATAGTCCGGAAAAATTTTAGGCGAGAGGGATCAGGATGTCCCGGGACCACTCGGAAGGCGTGGGCTATAACACACAAAAATATGGGAATCGCGCGGAATTCTAGTTGTTTGGCCGAAAAACGCAAAAAATAAGGAACGATCATGGCAGAGCGGATACTATGGTTCCTTAGGTCGTATTTGATTGCCCGGAAAATTTTTAGACGATCGGGGTCCGCGGCTCTTGGGACCACTCGGAATGCGTGGGTATAGCACACGAAAATATGGGAATCGGACGGAATTCTAGTTTTTTGACCAAAAAATGCAAAACATGAGGAACAATCATGGCGAGGCGGTGACTATGGTTCCTTATGTCCTAATTGATGGACCGAAAAGTTTTTAGGCGATCCGAGTCCGGCGGCCCGGCCCCACTCGGAAGGCGTGGGCAATAACACACAAAAACATGGTATTCGAGCGGAATTCTAGTTTTTTGGCCGAAAAACACAATAAATGAGGAATGATCATGGCGGGGCGGTGACTATGGTTCCTTAGGTCGTATTTGATGGCCCAGAAAATTTTAGGCGATCGGGGTCCACGGCTCCCGGGACCACTCGGAAGGCGTAAGCTATAGCACACGAAAATATGCAAATCGCGCGGAATTCTAGTTTTTTGGCCGAAAACTGCAAAGCATTTGGAACGATAATGGTGGGGCGGTGACTATGGTACCTTAGGTCGTATTTGATAGTCCGAAAAAATTTTAGGCGATCGGGGTCTGCGGCTCCCCGGACCACTTGGAAGGCGTGGTATAGCACACGAAAATATGGGAATCGGGCGAAATTCTAGTTTTTTGGCCGAAAAACGCAATAAATGAGGAACGATCATGGTGGGGTGGTGACAATGGTTCCTTAGGTCGTATTTAATGGCCCGGAAAATTTTAGGCGATCGGTGTCCCCGGCTCCCGGTACCACTCGCAAGGCGTAAGCTATAGCACACGAAAATAGGCAAATCGCGCGGAGTTCTAGTTTTTCGGCCGAAAAATGCAAAGCATTTGGAACGATCATGGTGGGGCGGTGACTATGGTACCTTAGGTCGTATTTGATAGTCCGAAAAAATTTTAGGCGATCGAGGTCTGCGGCTCCTCGGACCACTTGGAAGGCGTGGTATAGCACACGAAAATATGGGAATCGGGCGAAATTCTAGTTTTTTGGCCGAAAAATGCAAAAAATGAGAAACGATGATGGCGGGGCGGTTACTATGGTTCCTTATGTCGTATTTGACGGCCAGGAAAAATTTTAGGCGATCGGGGTCCGGGGGTCCCGGAACCACTTGGAAGGGAGGGCAATAGCACACAAAAATATTGTAATCGGGCGAAATTCTAGTTTTTTGGCCGAAAAACGCCACAAATGAGGAATGATCATGGCTGGGCGGTGACTATGGTTCCTTAGGTCTTATTTGATAGTCCGAAAAAATTTTAGGCGATAGGGGTCCGGAGATCCCGGGACCACTCTGAAGGTGTGGGCTATAACACACAAAAATATGGGAATCGCGCGAAATTCTAGTTGTTTGGCCGAAAAACGCAAACAATAAGGAACGATCATGGCGGGGAGGATACTATGGTTCCTTAGGTCATATTTGATTGCCCGAAAAAAATTTTAGGCGATCGGGGTCCGCAGCTCTTGGGACCACTCGAAATGCGTGGGTATAGCGCACAAAAATATGGGAATCGTGCGAAATTCTAGGTCTTTTTCAGTAACATGCACAAAATGTGGAAAGATCTTGGCAGGGTGGTGACTATGGTTCCTTTGGTCTTATTTGATACCGGAAAAATATTAGGCGATAGGGGTCTGGAGGTCCCGGGACCACTCGGAAGGCGTGGGCTATAACACACAAAAATATAGGAATCGCGCGGAATTCTAGTTGTTTGGCCGAAAAACGCAAAAAATGAGGAACGATCATGGCGGGGTGGTTACTATGGTTCCTTAGGTCGTATTTGATGGCCCCGAAAATTTTTAGGCTATCGGGGTTCGGGGTTCCCGGGACCCCTTGGAAGGCGTGGGCTATAGCACACGAAAATATGGAAATCGCGCAGAATTCTAGTTTTTTGTCTGAAAAACGCAAAAGACTAGGAACGATCATGGCGGGGCGATGACTATGGTTCCTTAGGTCGTATTTCATAGTCCGGAAAATTTTTAGGCGATCCGGCTCCGGGGGGCCCGACCCACTCGGAATGCGTGGGCGATAGCATACAAAAATATGGGAATCGGGTGGAATTCTAGTTTTTTGGCCAAAAAATGAGGAACGATCATGGCGAGGCGGTGAATATGGTTCCTTAGGTCCTAATTGATGGCCTGAAAGTTTTTTAGGCGATCCGAGTCCGGCGGCCCGGCCCACTCGGAAGGCGTGGGCAATAGCTCACAAAAATATGGTAATCGAGCGGAATTCTAGTTTTTTGGCCGAAAAACGCAATAAATGAGGAACGATCATGGCGGGGCAGTGACTATGGTTCCTTAGGTCGTATTTGATGGCCCGAAAAATTTTACGCGATCGGGGTCCACGGCTCCCGGGACCACTCGGAAGGCGTAAGCTATAGCACATGAAAATATGCAAATCGCGCGGAGTTCTAGTTTTTTGGCCGAAAAATGCAAAGCATTTGGAACGATCATGGAGGGGCGGTGACTATGGTACCTTAGGTCGTATTTGATAGTCCGGAAAAATTTTAGGCGATCGGGGTCCGCGGCTCCCCGGACCACTTGGAAGGCGTGGGTATAGCACACGAAAATATGGGAATCGGGCGTAATTCTAGTTCCTTAGGTCATATTTGACGGCCCGGAAAAATTTTAAGCGATCGGGGTCCGGGTGTCCCGGAACCACTTTGAAGGGTGGGCTATAGGACACGAAAATATTGGAATCGGGCGTAATTCTAGTTTTTTGGCCGAAAAATGCAAAAGATGAGAAACGATGATGGCGGGGTGGTTACTATGGTTCCTTAGGTCGTATTTGACAGCCCGGAAAAAATTTTGGCGAACGGGGTCCGGGGGTCCCGGAACCACTCGGAATGCGTGGGTATAGCACACAAAAATATTGGAATCGGGCGGAATTCTAGTTTTTTGGCCGAAAAACGCCACAAATGAGGAATGATCATGGCTGGGCGGTGACTATGGTTCCTTAGGTCTTATTTGATAGTCCGAAAAAATTTGAGGCGATAGGGGTCCGGAGGTCCCGGGACCACTCGTATGGTGTGGGCTATAACACACAAAAATATGGGAATCGCGCGGAATTCTAGTTGTTTGGCAGAAAAACGCAAAAAATGAGGAACGATCATGGCGGGGTGGTTACTATGGTTCCTTAGGTCGTATTTGATGGCCCCGAAAATTTTTAGGAAATCGGGGTTCGGGGTTCCCGGGACCCCTTGAAAGGCGTGGGCTAAAGCATACGAAAATATGGAAATCGCGCAGAATTCTAGTTTTTTATCTGAAAAATGCAAAAGACTAGGAAAGATCATGGCGGGGCTGTGACTATGGTTCCTTAGGTCGTATTTGATAGTCCGGGAAATTTTTAGGCGATCCGGCTCCGGGGGCCCGACCCACTCGGAAGGCGTGGGCGATAGCACACAAAAATATGGGAATCGGGTGGAATTCTAGTTTTTTGGCCAAAAATGCAAAAAATGAGGAACGATCATGGCGAGGCGGTGACTATGGTTCCTTAGGTCCTAATTGATGGCCTGAAATTTTATTAGGCGATCCGAGTCCGGCGACCCGGCCCACTCGGGAGGCGTGGGCAATAGCACACAAAAATATGGTAATCGAGCGGAATTCTAGTTTTTTGACCGAAAAACGCAATAAATGAGGAACGATCATGGCGGGGCGGTGACTATGGTTCCTTAGGTCGTATTTGATGGCCAGGAAAATTTTAGGCGATCGGGGTCCACGGCTCCCGGGACCACTCGGAAGGCGTAAGCTATAGCACACGAAAATATGCAAATCGCGCGGAGTTCTAGTTTTTTGGCCGAAAAATGCAAAGCATTTGGAACGATCATGGAGGGGCGGTGACTATGGTACCTTAGGTCGTATTTGATAGTCCGGAAAAATTTTAGGCGATCGGAGTCCGCGGCTCCCCGGACCACTTGGAAGGCGTGGTATAGCACACGAAAATATTGGAATCGGGCGTAATTCTAGTTTTTTGGCCGAAAAATGCAAAAGATGAGAAACGATGATGGCGGGGTGGTTACTATGGTTCCTTAGGTCGTATTTGACGGCCCAGAAAATTTTAGGCGATCGGGGTCCGGGGGTCCCGGAACCACTTGGAAGGGTGGGCAATAGCACACAAAAATATTGTAATCGGGCGGAATTCTAGTTTTTGGCCGAAAAACGCAACAAATGAGGAATGATCATGGCTGGGCGGTGACTATGGTTCCTTAGGTCATATTTGATAGACCGGAAAAATTTTAGGCGATAGGGGTCCGGAGTTCCCGGGTTCACTTGGAAGGCGTGGGCTATAGGACACGAAAATATGGGAATCGCGCGGAATTGTAGTTTTTTGGCCGAAAAACGGAAAAAACTAGGAACGATCATGGCTGGGCGGTGACTATGGTTCCTTAGGACTTATTTGATAGTCCGGAAAAATTTTAGGCAATAGGGGTCTGGAGACCCAGGACCACTCGGAAGGCGTGGGCTATACCACACAAAAATATGGGAATCGCGCAGAATTCTAGTTGTTTGGCCGAAAAACGCAAAAAATGAGGAACGATCATGGCGGGGCGGATACTATGGTTCCTTAGGTCGTATTTCATAGTCCGGACAAATTTTAGGCGATAGGGGTCAGGAGGACCCGGGACCACTCGGAAGGCGTGGGCTATAACAAACAAAAATATGGGAATCGCGCGGAATTATAGTTGTTTGGCCGAAAAACGCAAAAAATGAGAAACGATCATGGCGGGGTTGTTACTATGGTTCCTTAGGTCGTATTTGATGGCCCGTAAAATTTTTAGACGATCGGGGTTCCCGGGACCCCTTGGAAGGCGTGGGTTAAAGCACACGAAAATATGGAAATCGCGCGGAATTTTAGTTTTTTAGCTGAAAAATGCAAAAGACTAGGAACGATCATGGCGGGGCGGTGACTATGGTTCCTTAGGTCGTATTTGATAATCCGAAAAATTATTAGGCGATCCGGCACCGGGGGGCCCGACCCACTCGGAAGGCGTGGGCGATATCACACAAAAATATGAGAATCGGGCGTAATTCTAGTTTTTTGGCCAAAAAATGCAAAAAATGAGGAACGATCATGGCGAGGTGGTGACTATGGTTCCTTAGGTCCTAATTGATGGCCCGAAATATTTTTAGGCGATCCGAGTCCGGCGGCCCGGCCCACTCGGAAGGCGTGGGCAATAGCACACAAAAATATGGTAATCGAGCGAAATTCTAATTTTTTTGCCGAAAAACGCAATAAATGAGGTACGATCATGGCGAGGTAGTGACTATGGTTCCTTAGGTCGTATTTGATGGCCCGGAAAATTTTAGGAGATCGGGGTCCACGGCTCCCGCGACCACTCGGAAGGCGTAAGCTATAGCACACTACAATATACAAATCGCGCGGAGTTCTAGTTTTTTGGCCAAAAAATGCAAATCATTTCGAACGATCATGGTGGGGCGGTGACTATGGTACCTTAGGTTGTTTTTGATAGTCCGGAAAAATTTTAGGCGACCGGGGTCCGCGGCTCCCCGGACCACTTGGAAGGCGTGGGTATAGCACACGAAAATATGGGAATCGGGCGGAATTCTAGTTTTTTGGCCGAAAAACGCAACAAATGAGGAATGATCATGGTTGGGAAGTGACTATGGTTTCTTAGGTCGTATTTGATAGTCCGGAAAAATTTTAGGCGATAGGGGTCTGGAGGTCCCGGGACCACTCGGAAGGCGTGGGCTATAACACACAAAAATATGGGAATCGCGCGGAATTCTAGTTGTTTGGCCGAAAAACGCAAAAAATGAGGAACGATCATGGCGGGGCGGATACTATGGTTCCTTAGGTCGTATTTAATAGTCCGGATAAATTTTAGGCGATAGGGGTCAGGAGGTCCCGGGACCACTCGGAAGGCGTGGGCTATAACACACAAAAATATGGGAATCGCGCGGAATTCTAGTTGTTTGGCCGAAAACCCCAAAAAATGAGGAACGAACATGGCAGGGTGGTTACTATGGTTCCTTAGGTCGTATTTGATGGCCCGGCAAATTTTTAAAAGATCGGGGTTCGGGGTTCCCGGGACCCCTTGGAAGGCGTGGGCTAAAGCACACGAAAATATGGAAATCGCGCGGAATTCTCGTTTTTTTACTGAAAAATGCAAAAGACTAGGAACGATCATGGTGGGGTGGTGACTATGGTTCCTTAGGTCGTATTTGTTAGTCCGGAAAAATTTTAGGCGATAGGGGTCCGGAGTTCCCGGGTTCACTTGGAAGGCGTGGGCTATAGGACACAAAAATATGGGAATCGCGCGGAATTCTAGTTTTTTGGCCGAAAAATGGAAAAAACTAGGAACGATCATGGCTGGGCGGTGACTATGGTTCCTTAGGTCATATTTGATAGTCCAGAAAATTTTTAGGCAGCAGGGGTCCGGAGACCCGAGACCACTCGGAAGGCGTGGGCTATAACACACAAAAATATGGGATCGCGCGGAATTCTAGTTCTTTGGCCGAAAAATGCAAAGAATGAGGAACGATCATGGCGGGGCGGATACTATGGTTCCTTAGGTAGTATTTGATAGTCCGGAAAATTTTTAGGCGATAGGGGTCCGGAGGTCCCCGGACCACTCGGAAGGTGTGGGCTATAACACACAACAATATGGGAATCGCGCGGAATTCTAGTTGTTTGGCCGAAAAACGCAAAAAATGAGGAACGATCATGGCGGGGCGGATACTATGGTTCCTTAGGTCGTATTTGATTGTCCGTAAAAATTTTAGGCGATAGGGGTCAGGAGGTCCCGGGACCACTCGGAAGGCGTGGGCTATAACACACAAAAATATGGGAATCGCGCGGAATTCTAGTTGTTTGGCCGAAAAACGCAAAAAATGAGGAACGATCATGGCGGGGCGGATACTATGGTTCCTTAGGTCGTATTTGATAGTCCGGATAAATTTTAGGCGATAGGGGTCAGGAGGTCCCGGGACCACTCGGAAGGCGTGGGCTATAACACACAAAAATATGGGAATCGCGCGGAATTCTAGTTGTTTGGCCGAAAAACCCAAAAAATGAGGAACGATCATGGCAGGGTGGTTACTATGGTTCCTTAGGTCGTATTTGATGGCCCGGCAAATTTTTAAAAGATCGGGGTTCGGGGTTCCCGGGACCCCTTGGAAGGCGTGGGCTAAAGCACACGAAAATATGGAAATCGCGTGGAATTCTCGTTTTTTTACTGAAAAATGCAAAAGACTAGGAACGATCATGGCGGGGTGGTGACTATGGTTCCTTAGGTCGTATTTGATAGTCCGGAAAAATTTTAGGCGATAGGGGTCCGGAGTTCCCGGGTTCACTTGGAAGGCGTGGGCTATAGGACACGAAAATATGGGAATCGCGCGAAATTCTAGTTTTTTGGCCGAAAAATGGAAAAAACTAGGAACGATCATGGCTGGGCGGTGACTATGGTTCCTTAGGTCTTATTTGATAGTCCGGAAAATTTTTAGGCGACAGGGGTCCGGAGACCCGGGACCACTCGGAAGGCGTGGGCTATAACACACAAAAATATGGGACCGCGCGGAATTCTAGTTCTTTGGCCGAAAAATGCAAAGAATGAGGAACGATCATGGCGGGGCGGATACTATGGTTCCTTAGGTAGTATTTGATAGTCCGGAAAATTTTTAGGCAATAGGGGTCCGGAGGTCCCCGGACCACTCGGAAGGTGTGGGCTATAACACACAACAATATGGGAATCGCGCGGAATTCTAGTTGTTTGGCCGAAAAATGCAAAAAATGAGGAACGATCATGGCGGGGCGGATACTATGGTTCCTTAGGTCGTATTTGATAGTCCGTAAAAATATTAGGCGATAGGGGTCAGGAGGTCCCGGGACCACTCGGAAGGCGTGGGCTATAACACATAAAAATATGGGAATCGCGCGGAATTCTAGTTGTTTAGCCGAAAAACGCAAAATATGCGGAACGATCATAGCGGTGTGGTTACTATGATTCCTTAGGTCGTATTTGATTGTCCGGAAAATTTTTAGGCGATCGGGGTTCGGGGTTCCCGGGACCCCTTGGAAGGCGTGGGCTAAAGCACACGAAATATGGAAATCGCACGGAATTCTAGTTTTTTGGCTGAAAAACGCAAAAGACTAGGAACGATCATGGCGGGGCGGTGACTATGGTTCCTTAGGTCGTATTTGATAGTCCGGAAAATTTTTAGGCGATCCGTCTCCGGGGGGCCCGACCCACTCGGAAGGCGTGGGCGAGATAGCATACAAAAATATGGGAATCGGGCGGAATTCTAGTTTTTTGGCCAAAAAATGCAAAAAATGAGGAACGATCATGGCGAGGCAGTGACTATGGTTCCTTAGGTCCTAATTGATGGCCCAAAATTTTTTTAGGCGATCCGAGTTCGGCGGCCTGGCCCACAGGGAATGCGTGGGCAATAGCACACAAAAATATTGTAATTGAGCGGAATTCTAGTTTTTTGACCGAAAAACGCAATAAATGAGGAACGATCATGGCGGGGCGGTGACTATGGTTCCTTAGGTCGTATTTGATGGCCCGAAAAATTTTAGGCGATCGGGGTCCACGGCTCCCGGGACCACTCGGAAGGCGTAAGCTATAGCACACTAAAATATGCAAATCGCGCGGAGTTCTAGTTTTTTGGCCGAAAAATGCAAAGCATTTGGAACGATCATGGTGGGGCGGTGACTATGGTACCTTAGGTCGTATTTGATAGTCCGGAAAAATTTTAGGCGATCGGGGTCCGCGGCTCCCCGGACCACTTGGAAGGCGTGCGTATAGCACACGAAAATATGGGAATCGGGCGTAATTCTAGTTTTTTGGCCGAAAAATGCAAAAAATGAGAAACGATGATGGCGGGGCGGTTACTATGGTTCCTTAGGTCGTATTTGAAGGCCCGGAAAAATTTTAGGCGATCGGGGTCCGGGGGTCCCGGAACCACTTGGAAGGGTGGGCAATAGCACACAAAAATATTGTAAACGGGCGGAATTCTAGTTTTTTGGCAGAAAAACGCAACAAATGAGGAATGATCATAGCTGGGCGGTGACTATGGTTCCTTAGGTCTTATTTGATAGTCCGAAAATTTTTTAGGCGATTGGGGTCCGGAGTTCTCGGGTTCACTTGGAAGGCGTGGGCTATAGGACACGAAAATATGGGAATCGCGCGGAATTCTAGTTTTTTGGCCGAAAAACGGAAACAACTAGGAACGATCATGGCTGGGCGGTGACTATTGTTCCTTAGGTATTATTTGATAGTCCCGAAAAATTTTAGGCGATAGGGGTCCGGAGACCCGGGACCACTCGGTAGGCATGGGCTATAACACACAAAAATATGGGATATCGCGGAATTCTAGTTGTTTGGACGAAAAACGCAAAACATTAGGAACGATCATGGTGGGGCGGTGACTGTGGTACCTTAGGTCATATTTGATAGTCCGGAAAAATTTTAGGCAATCGGGGTTCGGAGGTCCCGGGACCACTCGGAAGGTGTAGGCTATAACACACGAAAATATGGGAATCGCGCGGAATTCTAGTTGTTTGGCCGAAAAATGCAAATAATGAGGAAAGATCATGGCGGGGAGGATACTATGGTTCCTAAGGCCGCATTTGACGGCCCGGAAAAATTATAGGCGATCGGGGTCCGGGGGTCCCGGAACCACTTGGAAGGGTGGGCAATAGCACACAAAAATATTGTAATCGGGCGGAATTCTAGTTTTTTGGCCGAAAAACGTAACAAATGAGGAATGATCATGGCTGGGCGGTGACTATGGTTCCTTAGGTCGTATTTGATAGTCCGGAAAAATTTTAGGCGATAGGGGTCCGGAGTTCCCGGCTTCACTCGGAAGGCATGGGCTATAGGACACGAAAATATGGGAATCGCGCGGAATTCTAGTTTTTTGGCCGAAAAATGGAACGATCATGGCAGGGTGGTTACTATGGTTCCTTAGGTCGTATTTGATGGCCCGGCAAATTTTTAGACGATCGGGGTTCGGGGTTCCCGGGACCCCTTGGAAGGCGTGGGCTAAAGCACACGAAAATATGAAAATCGCGCAGAATTCTAGTTGTTTGGCCGAAAAACGCAAAAAATTAGGAACGATCATGGTGGGGCGGTGACTATGGTACCTTAGGTCGTATTTGATAGTCCGGAAAAATTTTAGGCGATCGAGGTCTGGAGGTCCCGGGACCACTCGGAAGGTGTAGGCTATAACACACAAAAATATGGAAATCGCGCGGAATTCTAGTTATTTGGCCGAAAAACGCAAAAAATGAGGAACGATCATGGCGTGGCGGATACTATCGTTCCTTAGGTCGTATTTGATTGCCCGGAAAAATATTAGGCGATAGGGGTCAGGAGGTCCCAGGACCACTCGGAAGGCGTGGGCTATAACACACAAAAATATGGAAATCGCGCGGAATTCTAGTTGTTTGTCCGA
Organism: Nicotiana tomentosiformis; assembly: GCF_000390325.3. Classification (NCBI taxonomy): domain Eukaryota; kingdom Viridiplantae; phylum Streptophyta; class Magnoliopsida; order Solanales; family Solanaceae; genus Nicotiana; species Nicotiana tomentosiformis. Next base: position 276,099 of record NW_027174580.1, read on the forward strand.
AAAATGCAAAAAATGAGGAACAATAATGGCGGGGTTGTAACTATGGTTCCTTAGGTCGTATTTGATTTCCCGGAAAAATTTTAGGCGATCGGGGTTCGGGGTTCCCGGGACCCCTTGGAAGGCGTGGGCTAAAGCACACGAAAATATGGAAATCGCGCGGAATTCTAGTTTTTTGGCTGAAAAACGCAAAAGACTAGGAACAATCATGGCGGGGAGGTGACTATGGTTCCTTAGGTCGTATTTGATAGTCCAGAAAATTTTTAGGCGATCCGGCTCCGGGGGCCCGACCCACTCGGAAGGCGTGGGCGATAGCACACAAAAATATTGGAATCGGGCGGAATTATAGTTTTTTGGCCGAAAAATGAGGAACTATCATGGCGAGGCGGTGACTATGGTTCCTTAGGTCCACATTGATGGCCCGAAAAAATTTTAGGCGATCCGAGTCCGGCGGCCCGGCCCACTCGGAAGGGTGGGCAATAGCACATAAAAATATTATAATCGGGCGGAATTCTAGTTTTTGGCCGAAAAACGCAACAAATGAGGAATGATCATGGCTGGGAGGTGACTATGGTTCCTTAGGTCGTATTTGATAGTCCGAAAAAATTTTAGGCGATAGGGGTCAGGAGGTCCCGGGACCACTCGGAAGGCGTGGTATATAACACACAAAAATATAGGAATCACGCGGAATTCTAGTTGTTTGGCCGAAAAACGGAAACGATCATGGCGGGGCGGATACTATGGTTCCTTAGGTCGTATTTGATTGCCCGGAATAATATTAGGCGATAGGGGTCAGGAGGTCCCGGGACCACTCGGAAGGCGTGGGCTATAACACACAAAAATATGGGAATCGCGCGGAATTCTCGTTGTTTGGCCCAAAAACGCAAAAAATGAGGAACAATCATGGCGTGGTGGTTACTATGGTTCCTTAGGTCGTATTCGATTGCCCGGAAAAATTTTAGGCGACCAGGGTTCGGGGTTCCCGGGACCCCTTGGAAGGCGTAGGTTAAAGCACACGAAAATATGGAAATCTCGCGGAATTCTAGTTTTTTGGCTGAAAAACGCAAAAGACTAGGAACGATCATGGTGGGGAGGTGACTATGGTTCCTTAGGTCGTATTTGATAGTCCGGAAAATTTTTAGGCGATCCGGCTCCCGAGGGCCCGACCCACTCGGAAGGCGTGGGCGATAGCACACAAAAATATTGGAATCGGGCGGAATTATAGTTTTTTGGCCAAAAAATGCAAAAAAAAAGAGGAACGATCATGGCGAGGCAGTGACTATGGTTCCTTAGGTCCTAATTGATGGCCCGAAAAATTTTTAGGCGATCCGAGTCCGGCGGCCTGGCCCACTCGGAAGGCGTGGGCAATAGCACACAAAAATATGGTAATCGAGCGGAATTCTAGTTTTTTGGCCCAAAAATGCAATAAATGAGGAATGATCATGGCGGGTCAATGACTATGGTTCCTTAGGTCGTATTTGATGGCCTGGAAAATTTTAGGCGATCGGGGTCCACGGCTCCCGGGACCACTCAGAAGGCGTAAGCTATAGCACACTAAAATAAGCAAATCGCGCGGAGTTCTAGTTTTTTGGCCGAAAAATGCAAAGCATTTGGAACGATCATGGTGGGGCGGTGACTATGGAACCTTAGGTCGTATTTGACAGTCCGGAAAAATTTTAGGCGATCGGGGTCTGCGGCTCCCCGGACCACTTGGAAGGCGTGGGTATAGCACACGAAAATATGGGAATCGGGCGTAATTCTAGTTTTTTGGATGAAAAATGCAAAAAATGAGAAACGATGATGGCGGGGCGGTTACTATGGTTCCTTAGGTCGTATTTGATGGCCCGGAAAAATTTTAGGCGATTGGGGTCCGGGGGTCCCGGATCCACTTGGAAGGGTGTGCAATAGCACACAAATATATTGTAATCGGGCGGAATTCTAGTTTTTTGGCCGAAAAACGCAACAAATGAGGAATGATCATGGCTGGGCGGTGACTATGGTTCCTTAGGTCGTATTTGATAGTCCGGAAAAATTTTAGGCGATCGGGGTCCGCGGCTCCCCGGACCACTTGGAAGGCGTGGGTATAGCACACGAAAATATGGGAATCGGGCGTAATTCTAGTTTTTTTGCCAAAAAATGCAAAACATGAGAAACGATTATGGTGGGGCGGTTACTATGGTTCCTTAGGTCGTATTTGAAGGCCCAGAAAAATTTTAGGTGATCGGGGTCCGGGGGTCCCGGAACCACTTGGAAGGGTGGGCAATAGCACACAAAAATATTGTAATCGGGCGGAATTCTAGTTTTTTGGCAGAAAATCGCAACAAATGAGGAATGATCATGGCTGGGCGGTGACTATGGTTCCTTAGGTCATATTTGATAGTCCGAAAAATTTTTAGCCGATTGGGGTCCGGAGTTCCCGGGTTCACTTGGAAGGCGTGGGCTATAGGACACGAAAATATGGGAATCGCGCGGAATTCTAGTTTTTTGGCCGAAAAACGGAAACAACTAGGAACGATCATGGCTGGGCGGTGACTATGGTTCCTTAGGTATTATTTGATAGTCCCGAAAAATTTTAGGCGATAGGGGTCCGGAGACCCGGGACCACTCGGTAGGCATGGGCTATAACACACTAAAATATGGGATTGCGTGGAATTCTAGTTGTTTGGCCGAAAAATGCAAAAAATTAGGAACGATCATGGTGGGGCGGTGACTATGGTATCTTAGGTCATATTTGATAGTTCGGAAAAATTTTAGGCGATCGGGGTCCGGAGGTCCCGGGACCACTCGGAAGGTGTGGGCTATAACACACGAAAATATGGGAATCGCGCGGAATTCTAGTTGTTTGGCCGAAAAATGCAAAAAATGAGAAACGATGATGGCGGGGCGGTTACTATGGTTCCTTAGGTCGTATTTGACGGCCCGGAAAAATTTTAGGCGATCGGGGTCCGGGGGTCCCGGAACCACTTGGAAGGGTGGGCAATAGCACACAAAAATATTGTAATCGGGCGGAATTCTAGTTTTTTGGCCGAAAAACGCAACAAATGAGGAATGATCATGGCTGGGCGGTGACTATGGTTCCTTAGGTCGTATTTGATAGTCCGGAAAAATTTTAGGCGATAGGGGTCCGGAGTTCCCGGCTTCACTCGGAAGGCATGGGCTATAGGACACGAAAATATGGGAATCACGCGGAATTCTAGTTTTTTGGCCAAAAAACGGAAAAATCTAGGAACGATCATGGCTGGGTGGTGACTATGGTTCCTTAGGTATTATTTGATAGTCCGGAAAAATTTTAGGCGATAGGGGTCCGGAGACCCGGGACCACTCGGTAGGCATGGGCTATAACACACAAAAATATGGGATAGCGCGAAATTCTAGTTGTTTGGCCGAAAAACGCAAAAAATTAGGAACGATCATGGTGGGGCGGTGACTATGGTACCTTAGGTCGTATTTGATAGTCCGGAAAAATTTTAGGCGATCGGGGTCCGGAGGTCCCGGGACCACTCGGAAGGTGTGGGCTATAACACACAAAAATATGGGAATCGCGCGGAATTCTAGTTGTTTGGCCGAAAAACGCAAAAAATGAGGAACGATCATGGTTGGGAGGTGACTATGGTTCCTTAGGTCGTATTTGATAGTCCGGAAAAATTTTAGGCGATAGGGGTCAGGAGGTCCCGGGACCACTCGGAAGGCGTGGGCTATAACACACAAAAATATAGGAATCGCGCGGAATTCTAGTTGCTTGGCCGAAAAACGGAAACGATCATGGTGGGGCAGATACTATGGTTCCTTAGGTCGTATTTGATTGCCCAAAAAAATATTAGGCGATAGGGGTCAGGAGGTCCCGGGACCACTCGGAAGGCGTGGGCTATAACACACAAAAATATGGGAATCGCGCGGAATTCTAGTTGTTTGGCCGAAAAAAGCAAAAAATGAGGAACAATCATGGCGGGGTGGTTATTATGGTTCCTTAGGTCGTATATGATTGCCCGAAAAAATTTTAGGCGATCGGGGTTCGGGGTTCCCGGGACCCCTTGGAAGGCGTAGGCTAAAGCACACGAAAATATGGAAATCGCGCGGAATTCTTGTTGCTTGGCCGAAAAACGCAAATAATGAGGAAAGATCATGGCGGGACGGATACTATGGTTCCTAAGGCCGTATTTGACAGCCCGGAAAAATTTTAGGCGATCGGGGTCCGGGGGTCCCGGCACCACTTGGAAGGGTGGGCAATAGCAAACAAAAATATTGTAATCGGGCGGAATTCTAGTTTTTTGGCCGAAAAGCGCAACAAATGAGGAATGATCATGGCTGGGCGGTGACTATGGTTCCTTAGGTCGTATTTGATAGTCTGGAAAAATTTTAGGCGATAGGGGTCCGGAGTTCCCAGCTTCACTCGGAAGGCATGGGCTATAGGACACGAAAATATGGGAATCGCGCGGAATTCTAGTTTTTTGGCCAAAAAACGGAAAAGTCTAGGAACGATCATGGCTGGGCGGTGACTATGGTTCCTTAGGTATTATTTGATAGTCCGGAAAAATTTTAGGCGATAGGGGTCCGGAGATCCGGGACCACTCGGTAGGCATGGGCTATAACACACAAAAATATGGGATAGCGCGGAATTCTAGTTGTTTGGCCGAAAAACGCAAAAAATTAGGAACGATCATGGTGGGGCAGTGACTATGGTACCTTAGGTCGTATTTGATAGTCCGGAAAAATTTTAGGCGATCGGGGTCCGGAGGTCCCGGGACCACTCGGAAGGTGTGGGCTATAACACACAAAAATATGGGAATCGCGCGGAATTCTAGTTGTTTGGCCGAAAAACGCAAAAAATGAGGAATGATCATGGTTGGGAGGTGACTATGATTCCTTAGGTCGTATTTGATAGTCCGGAAAAATTTTAGGCGATAGGGGTCAGGAGGTCCCGGGACCACTCGGAAGGCGTGGGCTATAACACACAAAAATATAGGAATCGCGCGGAATTTTAGTTGCTTGGCCGAAAAACGGAAACGATCATGGCGGGGCGGATACTATGGTTCCTTAGGTCGTATTTGATTGCCCGGAAAAATATTAGGCGATAGGGGTCAGGAGGTCCCGGGACCACTCGGAAGGCGTGGGCTATAACACACAAAAATATGGGAATCGCGCGGAATTCTAGTTGTTTGGCCGAAAAACGCAAAAAATGAGGAACAATCATGGCGGGGTGGTTACTATGGTTCCTTAGGTCGTATATGATTGCCCGAAAAAATTTTAGGCGATCGGGGTTCGGGGTTCCCGGGACCCCTTGGAAGGCGTAGGCTAAAGCACACGAAAATATGGAAATCGCGCGGAATTCTAGTTTTTTGGCTGAAAAACGCAAAAGACTAGGAACGATCATGGTGGGGAGGTGACTATGGTTCCTTAGCTCGTATTTGATAGTCCGGAAAATTTTTAGGCGATCCGGCTCCGGGGGCCCGACCCACTCGGAAGGCGTGGGCGATAGCACACAAAAATATTAGAATCGGGCGGAATTATAGTTTTTTGGCCAAAAAATGCAAAAAATGAGGAACGATCATGGCGAGGCGGTGACTATGGTTCCTTAGGTCCTAATTGATGGCCCGAAATTTTTTTAGGCGATCCGAGTCCGGCGGCCCGGCCCACTCGGAAGGCGTGGGCAATAGCACACAAAAATATGGTAATCGAGCGGAATTCTAGTTTTTTGGCCGAAAAATGCAATAAATGAGGAACGATCATGGCGGGGCGATGACTATGGTTCCTTAGGTCGTATTTGATGGCCCGGAAAATTTTAGGCGATCGGGGTCCACGGATCCCGGGACCACTCAGAAGGCGTAAGCTATAGCACACTAAAATAAGCAAATCGCGCGGAGTTCTAGTTTTTTGGCCGAAAAATGCAAAGCATTTGGAACGATCATGGTGGGGCGGTGACTATGGTACCTTAGGTCGTATTTGATAGTCCGGAAAAATTTTAGGCGATCGGGGTCTGCGGCTCCCCGGACCACTTGGAAGGCGTGGGTATAGCACACGAAAATATGGGAATCGGGCGTAATTCTAGTTATTTGGCTGAAAAATGCAAAAAATGAGAAACGATGATGGCGGGGCGGTTACTATGGTTCCTTAGGTCGTATTTGATGGCCCGGAAAAATTTTAGGCGATCGGGGTCCGGGGGTCCCGGATCCACTTGGAAGGGTGGGCAATAGCACACAAATATATTGTAATATGGCGGAATTCTAGTTTTTTGGCCGAAAAATGCAAAGCATTTGGAACGATCATGGTGGGGCGGTGACTATGGTACCTTAGGTCGTATTTGATAGTCCGGAAAATTTTTAGGCGATCGGGGTCCGCGGCTCCCCGGACCACTTGGAAGGCGTGGGTATAGCACACGAAAATATGGGAATCGGGCGTAATTCTAGGTTTTTGGCCGAAAAATGCAAAAAATGAGAAACGATGATGGCGGGGCGGTTACTATGGTTCCTTAGGTCGTATTTGAAGGCCCGGAAAAATTTTAGGCGATCGGGGTCCGGGGGTCCCGGAACCACTTGGAAGGGTGGGCAATATCACACAAAAATATTGTAATCGGGCGGAATTCTAGTTTTTTGGCAGAAAAACGCAACAAATGAGGAATGATCATGGCTGGGCGGTGACTATGGTTCCTTAGGTCATATTTGATAGTCCGAAAATTTTTTAGGCGATTGGGGTCCGGAGTTCCCGGGTTCACTTGGAAGGCGTGGGCTATAGGACACGAAAATATGGGAATCGCGCGGAATTCTAGTTTTTTGGCCGAAAAATGGAAACAACTAGGAACGATCATGGCTGGGCGGTGACTATGGTTCCTTAGGTATTATTTGATAGTCCCGAAAAATTTTAGGCGATAGGGGTCCGGAGACCCGGGACCACTCGGTAGGCATGGGCTATAACACACAAAAATATGGGATAGCGCGGAATTCTAGTTGTTTGGCCGAAAAACGCAAAAACTTAGGAACGATCATGGTGGGGCGGTGACTATGGCACCTTAGGTCATATTTGATAGTCCGGAAAAATTTTAGGCGGTCGGGGTCCGGAGGTCCCGGGACCACTCGGAAGGTGTGGGCTATAACACATGAAAATATGGGAATCGCGCGGAATTCTAGTTGTTTGGCCGAAAAACGCAAATAATGAGGAAAGATCATGGCGGGGCGGATACTATGGTTCCTAAGGCCGTATTTGACGGCCCGAAAAAATTTTAGGCGATTGGGGTCCGGGGGTCCCGGAACCACTTGGAAGGGTGGGCATTGCATACAAAAATATTATAATCGGGCGGAATTCTAGTTTTTTTGCCGAAAAACGCAACAAATGAGGAATGATCATGGTTGGGCGGTGACTATGGTTCCTTAGGTCGTATTTGATAGTCCGGAAAAATTTTAGGCGATAGGGGTCCGGAGTTCCCGGCTTCACTCGGAAGGCATGGGCTATAGGACACGAAAATATGGGAATCGCGCGGAATTCTAGTTTTTTGGCCGAAAAACGGAAAAATCTAGGAACGATCATGGCTGGGCGGTGACTATGGTTCCTTAGGTATTATTTGATAGTCCGGAAAAATTTTAGGCGATAGGGGTCCGGAGACCCGGGACCACTCAGTAGGCATGGGCTATAACACACAAAAATATGGGATAGCGCGGAATTCTAGTTGTTTTGCCGAAAAACGCAAAACATTAGGAACGATCATGGTGGGGCGGTGACTATGGTACCTTAGGTCGTATTTGATAGTGCGGAAAAATTTTAGGCGATCGGGGTCCGGAGGTCCCGGGACCACTCGGAAGGTGTGGGCTATAACACACAAAAATATGGGAATCGCGCGGAATTCTAGTTGTTTGGCCGAAAAACGCAAAAAATGAGGAACGATCATGGCGTGGCGGATACTATCATTCCTTAGGTTGTATTTGATAGTCCGGAAAAATATTAGGCGATAGGGGTCAGGAGGTCCCAGGACCACTCGGAAGGCGTGGGCTATAACACACAAAAATATTTGAATCGCGCGGAATTCTAGTTGTTTGGCCGAAAAACGGAAATGATCATGGCGGGGCGGATACTATGGTTCCTTAGGTCGTATTTGATTGCCCGGAAAAATATTAGGCGATAGGGGTCAGGAGGTCCCGGGACCACTCGGAAGGCGTGGGCTATAACACACAAAAATATGGGAATCGCGCGGAATTCTAGTTGTTTGGCCGAAAAATGCAAAAAATGAGGAACAATCATGGCGGGGTGGTTACTATGGTTCCTTAGGTCGTATTTGATTTCCCGGAAAAATTTTAGGCGATCGGGGTTCGGGGTTCCCGGGACCCCTTGGAAGGCGTGGGCTAAAGCACACGAAAATATGGAAATCGCGCGGAATTCTAGTTTTTTGGCTTAAAAACGCAAAAGACTAGGAACGATCATGGCGGGGAGGTGACTATGGTTCCTTAGGTCGTATTTGATAGTCCGGAAAATTTTTAGGCGATCCGGCTCCGGGGGCCCGACCCACTCGGAAGGCGTGGGCGATAGCACACAAAAATATTGGAATCGGGCGGAATTATAGTTTTTTGGCCAAAAAATGCAAAAAATGAGGAACAATCATGGCGAGGCGGTGACTATGGTTCCTTAGGTCCACATTGAGGGCCCGAAAAAATTTTAGGCGATCCGAGTCCGGCGGCCCGGCCCACTCGGAAGGGTTGGCAATAGCACACAAAAATATTGTAATCGGGCGGAATTCTAGTTTTTTGGCCGAAAAATGCAACAAATGAGGAATGATCATGGCTGGGAGGTGACTATGGTTCCTTAGGTCGTATTTGTTAGTCCGGAAATATTTTAGGCGATAGGGGTCAGGAGGTCCCGGGACCACTCGGAAGGCGTGGGCTATAACACACAAAATATGGGAATCGCGCGGAATTCTAGTTGTTTGGCCGAAAAACGCAAAAAATGAGGAACGATCATGGCGGGGCGGATACTATGGTTCCTTAGGTCGTATTTGATAGTCCGGATAAATTTTAGGCGATAGGGGTCAGGAGGTCCCGGGACCACTCGGAAGGCGTGGGCTATAACACACAAAAATATGGGAATCGCGCGGAATTCTAGTTGTTTGGCCGAAAAATGCAAAAAATGAGGAACAATCATGGCGGGGTGGTTACTATGGTTCCTTAGGTCGTATTTGATTGCCCGAAAAAATTTTAGGCGATCGGGGATCGGGGTTCCCGGGACCCCTTGGAAGGCGTAGGCTAAAGCACACGAAAATATAGAAATCGCGCGAAATTCTAGTTTTTTGGCTGAAAAACGCAAAAGACTAGGAACGATCATGGCGGGGAGGTGACTATGGTTCCTTAGGTCGTATTTGATAGTCCGAAAAATTTTTAGGCGATCCGGCTCCGGGGGCCCGACCCACTCGGAAGGCGTGGGCGATAGCACACAAAAATATTGGAATCGGGCGGAATTATAGTTTTTTGGCCAAAAAATGCAAAAAAGAGGAACGATCATGGCGAGGCGGTGACTATGGTTCCTTAGGTCCACATTGATGGCCCGAAAATTTTTTAGGCGATCCGAGTCCGGCGGCCCGGCCTACTCGGAAGGCGTGGGCAATAGCACACAAAAATATGGTAATCGAGCGGAATTCTAGTTTTTTGGCCGAAAAATGCAATAAATGAGGAACGATCATGGCGGGACGATGACTATGGTTCCTTAGGTCGTATTTGATGGCCCGAAAAATTTTAGGCGATCGGGGTCCACGGCTCCCGGGACCACTCAGAAGGCGTAAGCTATAGCACACTAAAATAAGCAAATCGCGCGGAGTTCTAGTTTTTTGGCCGAAAAATGCAAAGCATTTGGAACGATCATGGTGGGGCGGTGACTATGGTACCTTAGGTCGTATTTGATAGTCCGGAAAAATTTTAGGCGATCGGGGTCTGCGGCTCCCCGGACCACTTGGAAGGCGTGGGTATAGCACACGAAAATATGGGAATCGGGCGTAATTCTAGTTTTTTGGCTGAAAAATGCAAAAAATGAGAAACGATGATGGCGGGGCGGTTACTATGGTTCCTTAGGTCGTATTTGATGGCCCGGAAAAATTTTAGGCGATCGGGGTCCGGGGGTCCCGGATCCACTTGGAAGGGTGGGCAATAGCACACAAATATATTGTAATCGGGCGGAATTCTAGTTTTTTGGCCGAAAAATGCAACAAATGAGGAATGATCATGGCTGGGCGGTGACTATGGTTCCTTAGGTCGTATTTGATAGTCCGGAAAAATTTTAGGCGATCGGGGTCCGCGGCTCCCCGCACCACTTGGAAGGCGTGGGTATAGCACACGAAAATATGGGAATCGGGCGTAATTCTAGTTTTTTGGCCAAAAAATGCAAAAAATGAGAAACGATGATGGCGGGGCGGTTACTATGGTTCCTTAGGTCGTATTTGAAGGCCCGGAAAAATTTTAGGCGATCGGGGTCCGGGGGTCCCGGAACCACTTGGAAGGGTGGGCAATAGCACACAAAAATATTGTAATCGGGCGGAATTCTAGTTTTTTGGCAGAAAAACGCAACAAATGAGGAATGATCATGGCTGGGCGGTGACTATGGTTCCTTAGGTCGTATTTGATAGTCCGGAAAAATTTTAGGCGATAGGGGTCCGGAGGTCCCGGGACCGCTCGGAAGGTGTGGGCTATAACACACAAAAATATGGGAATCGCGCGGAATTCTAGTTGTTTGGCCGAAAAACGCAAAAAATGAGGAACGATCATGGTGGGGCGGATACTATGGTTCCTTAGGTCGTATTTGATAGTCCGGAAAAATATTAGGCGATAGGGGTCAGGAGGTCTCGGGACCACTCGAAAGGCGTGGGCAATAACACAAAAAAATATGGTAATCGGGCGGAATTCTAGTTGTTTGGCCGAAAAACGCAAAAAAATGAGGAACGATCATGGCGCGGCGGATACTATGGTTCCTTAGGTCGTATTTGATAGTCTGGAAATATTTTAGGCGATAGGGGTCCGGAGGTCCCGGGACCACTCGGAAGGTGTGGGCTATAACACACAAAAATATGGGAATCGCGCGGAATTCTAGTTGTTTGGCCGAAAAACGCAAAAAATGAGGAACGATCATGGCGTGGCGGATACTATCGTTCTTTAGGTCGTATTTGATAGTCCGGAAAAATATTAGGCGAAAAGGGATCAGGAGGTCCCGAGACCACTCGGAAGGCGTGGGCTATAACACACAAAAATATAGGAATAGCGCGGAATTCTAGTTGTTTGGCCAAAAAATGCGAAAAATGAGGAACGATCATGGCGGGGTGGTTACTATGGTTCCTTAGGTCGTATTTGATAGTCCGGAAATACTTTAGGCGATAGGGGTCAGGAGGTCCCGGGACCACTCAGAAGGTGTGGGCTATAACACACAAAAATATGGGAATCACGCGGAATTCTAGTTGTTTGGCCGAAAAACGCAAAAAATGAGGAACGATCATGGTGGGGCGGACACTATGGTTCCTTAGGTCGTATTTGATAGTCCGGAAAAATATTAGGCGATAGGGGTCAGGAGGTCTCGGGACCACTCGAAAGGCGTGGGCTATAACACACAAAAATATGGTAATCGCGCGGAATTCTAGTTGTTTGGCCGAAAAACGCAAAAAATGAGGAACGATCATGGCGGGGCAGATACTATGGTTCCTTAGGTCGTATTTGATAGTCCAGAAATATTTTAGGCGATAGGGGTCCGGAGGTCCCGGGACCACTCGGAAGGTGTGGGCTATAACACACAAAAATATGGGAATCGCGCGGAATTCTAGTTGTTTGGCCGAAAAACGCAAAAAATGAGGAACGATCATGGCGTGGCGGATACTATTGTTCCTTAGGTCATATTTGATAGTCCGGAAAAATATTAGGCGAAAAGGGGTCAGGAGGTCCCGGGACCACTCGGAAGGCGTGGGCTATAACACACAAAAATATAGGAATAGCGCGGAATTCTAGTTGTTTGGCCGAAAAATGCAAAAAATGAGAAACGATCATGGTGGGGTGGTTACTATGGTTCCTTAGCTCTTATTTGATAGTCCAAAAAAAATTTAGGCGATAGGGGTCCGGAGACCCGGGACCACTCGGAAGGCGTGGGCTATAACACACAAAAATATGGGATAGCGCGGAATTCTAGTTGTTTGGCCGAAAAATGCAAAAAATGAGGAACGATCATGGCGAGGCGGATACTATGGTTCCTTAGTTCGTATTTGATAGTCCGGAAAAATTTTAGGCGATAGGGGTCCGGAGGTCCCGGGACCGCTCGGAAGGTGTGGGCTATAACACACAAAAATATGGGAATCGCGCGGAATTCTAGTTGTTTGGCCGAAAAACGCAATAAATGAGGAACGATCATGGCGTGGCGGATACTATGGTTCCTTAGGTCGTATTTGATAGTCCAGAAAAATATTAGGCGATAGGGGTCAGGAGGTCCCGGGACCACTCGAAAGGCGTGGGCTATAACACACAAAAATATGGTAATCGCGCGGAATTCTAGTTGTTTGGTAGAAAAACGCAAAACATGAGGAACGATCATAGCGGGGCGGTTACTATGGTTCCTTAGGTCGTATTTGATGGCCCGGAAAATTTTTAGGCGATCGGGGTTCGGGGTTCCCGGGACCCCTTGGAAGGCGTGGGCTAAAGAACACGAAAATATGGAAATCGCGCGGAATTCTAGTTTTTTGGCAGAAAAACGCAAAAGACTAGGAACGATCATGACAGGGCGGTGATTATGGTTCCTTAGGTCATATTTGATAGTCCGGAAAATTTTTAGGCGATCCGGCTCCGGGGGCCCGACCCACTCGGAAGGCGTGGGCGATAGCACACAAAAATATGGGAATCGGGCGGAATTCTAGTTTTTTAGCCAGAAAATGCAAAAAATGAGGAACGATCATGGCGAGGCGGTGACTATGGTTCCTTAGGTCCTAATTGATTGCCCAAAGTTTTTTAAGGCGATCCGAGTCCGGCGGCCAGGCCCACTCGGAAGGCGTGGGCAATAGCACACAAAAATTTGGTAATCGAGCGGAATTCTAGTTTTTTGGCCGAAAAACGCAATAAATGAGGAACGATCATGGCGGGGCGGTGACTATGGTTCCTTAGGTCATATTTGATGGCCAGGAAAATTTTAGGCGATCGGGGTCAACGGCTCCCGGGACCACTCGGAAGGCGTAAGCTATAGAACACTAAAATAAGCAAATCGCGCAGAGTACTAGTTTTTTGGCCGAAAAATGCAAAGCATTTGGAACGATCATGGTGGGGCGGTGACTATGGTACCTTAGGTCGTATTTGATAGTCCGGAAAAATTTTAGGCGATCGGGGTCCGCGGCTCCCCGGACCACTTGGAAGGCGTGGGTATAGCACACGAAAATATGGGAATCGGGCGTAATTCTAGTTTTTTGGCCGAAAAATGCAAAAAATGAGAAACGATGATGGCGGGGCAGTTACTATGGTTCCTTAGGTCGTATTTGATGGCCCGGAAAAATTTTAGGCGATCGGGGTCCGGGGGTCCCCGAACCACTTGGAAAGGTGGGCAATAGCCCACAAAAATATTATAATCGGGCGGAATTCTAATTTTTGGCTGAAAAACGCAACAAATAAGGAATGATCATGGCTGGGCGGTGACTATGGTTCCTTAGGTCGTATTTGATAGTCCGGAAAAATATTAGGCGATAGGGGTCAGGAGGTCCCGGGACCACTCGAAAGGCGTGGGCTATAACACACAAAAATATGTTAATCGCGCGGAATTCTAGTTGTTTGGCCGAAAAACGCAAAAAATGAGGAATGATCATGGCGGGGCGGATACTATGGTTCCTTAGGTCGTATTTGATAGTCCAGAAAAATTTTAGGCGATAGGGGTCCGGAGGTCCCGGGACCACTCGGAAGGTGTGGGCTATAACACACAAAAATATGGGAATCGCGCGGAATTCTAGTTGTTTGGCCGAAAAACGCAAAAAATGAGGAATGATCATGGCGTGGCGGATACTATCGTTCCTTAGGTCATATTTGATAGTCCGGAAAAATATTAGGCGAAAAGGGGTCAGGAGGTCCCGGGACCACTCGGAAGGCGTGGGCTATAACACACAAAAATATAGGAATAGCGCGGAATTCTAGTTGTTTGGCCGAAAAATGCAAAAAATGAGGAACGATCATGGCGAGGCGGATACTATGGTTCCTTAGTTCGTATTTGATAGTCCGGAAAAATTTTAGGCGATAGGGGTCCGGATGTCCCGGGACCACTCGGAAGGTGTGGGCTATAACACACAAAAATATGGGAATCGCGCGGAATTCTAGTTGTTTGGCCGAAAAATGCCAAAAAATGAGGAACGATCATGGCGGGGCGGATACTATGGTTCCTTAGGTCGTATTTGATAGTCCGGAAAAATATTAGGCGATAGGGGTCAGGAGGTCCCGGGACCACTCGAAAGGCGTGGGCTATAACACACAAAAATATGGTAATCGCGCGGAATTCTAGTTGTTTGGCAGAAAAATGCAAAACATGAGGAACGATCATGGCGAGGTGGTTACTATGGTTCCTAAGGTCGTATTTGATGGCCAGGAAAATTTTTAGGCGATCGGGGTTCGGGGTTCCCGGGACCCCTTGGAAGGCATGGGCTAAAGCACACGAAAATATGGAAATCGCGCGGAATTCTAGTTGTTTGGCTGAAAAACGCAAAAGACTAGGAACGATCATGGCGGGGAGGTGACTATGGTTCCTTAGGTCGTATTTGATAGTCCGGAAAATTTTTAGGCGATCCGGCTCCGGGGGCCCGACCCACTCGGAAGGCGTGGGCGATAGCACACAAAAATATGGGAATCGGGCGGAATTCTAGTATTTTGGCCGAAAAACGCTATAAATGAGGAACGATCATGGCGGGGCGGTGACTATGGTTCCTTAGGTCATTTATGATAGTCCGGAAAAATTTTAGGCGATCGGGGTCCGCGGCTCCCCGGACCACTTGGAAGGCGTGGGTATAGCACACGAAAATATAGGAATCGGGCGTAATTCTAGTTTTTTGGCCGAAAAATGCAAAAAGTAAGAAACGATGATGGCGGGGTGGTTACTATGGTTCCTTAGGTCGTATTTGATGGACCGAAAATATTTTAGGCGATTGGAGTCCGGGGGTTCCGGAACCACTTGGAAAGGTGGGCAATAGCACACAAAAATATTGTAATCGGGCGAAATTCTAGTTTTTTGGCCGAAAAACGCAACAAATGAGGAATGATCATGGCTGGGCGGTGACTATGGTTCCTTAGGTCATATTTGATAGTCCGGAAAAATTTTAGGCGATAGGGGTCAGGAGGTCCCGGGACCACTCGGAAGGTGTGGGCTATAACACACAATAATATGGGAATCGCGCGGAATTCTAGTTGTTTGGCCGAAAAACGCAAAAAATGAGGAACGATCATGGTGGGGCGGATACTATGGTTCCTTAGGTCGTATTTGATAGTCCGGAAAAATATTAGGCGATAGGGGTCAGGAGGTCTCGGGACCACTCGAAAGGCGTGGGCTATAACACACAAAAATATGGTAATCGCACGGAATTCTAGTTGTTTGGCCGAAAAACGCAAAAAATGAGGAACGATCATGGCGGGGCGGATACTATGGTTCCTTAGGTCGTATTTGATAGTACGGAAATATTTTAGGCGATAGGGGTCCGGAGGTCCCGGGACCACTCGGAAGGTGTGGGCTATAACACACAAAAATATGGGAATCGCGCGGAATTCTAGTTGTTTGGCCGAAAAACGCAAAAAATGAGGAACGATCATGGCGTGGCGGATACTATCGTTCCTTAGGTCGTATTTGATTGTCCGGAAAAATATTAGGCGAAAAGGGGTCAGGAGGTCCCGGGACCACTCGGAAGGCGTGGGCTATAACACGCAAAAATATAGGAATCGCGCGGAATTCTAGTTGTTTGGCCGAAAAATGCAAAAAATAAGGAACGATCATGGCGGGGCGGTTACTATGGTTCCTTAGGTCTTATTTGATAGTCCGGAAAAATTTTAGGCGATCGGGGTCCACGGCTCCCGGGACCACTCAGAAGGCGTAAGCTATAGAACACTAAAATAAGCAAATCGCGCGGCGTTCTAGTTTTTGGCCGAAAAATACAAAGCATTTGGAAAGATCATGGTGGGGCGGTGACTATGGTACCGTAGGTCGTATTTGATAGTCCGGAAAAATTTTAGGCGATCGGGGTCCGGAGGTCCCGGGACCACTCGGAAGGTGTGGGCTATAACACACAAAAATATGGGATAGCGCGGAATTCTAGTTGTTTGGCCGAAAAATGCAAAGAATGAGGAATGATCATGGCTGGGCGGTGACTATGGCTCCTTAGGTATTATTTGATAGTCCGAAAAAATTTTAGGCGATATGGGTCCGGAGACCCGGGACCACTCGGAAGGCGTGGGCTATATATAACACACAAAAATATGGGAGTCGCGCGGAATTCTAGTTGTTTGGCCGAAAAATGCAAAGAATGAGGAACGATCATGGCGGGGAGGATACTATGGTTCCTTAGGTCATATTTGATAGTCTGGAAAAATTTTAGGCGATAGGGGTCCGGAGGTCCCGGGACCACTCGGAAGGTGTGGGCTATAACACACAAAAATATGGGAATCGCGCGGAATTCTAGTTGTTTGGCCGAAAAACGCAAAAAATGAGGAACGATCATGGCGGGGTGGATACTATGGTTCCTTAGGTCGTATTTGATAGTCCGAAAAAATATTAGGCGATAGGGGTCAGGAGGTCCCGGGACCACTCAAAAGGCGTGGGCTATAACACACAAAAATATGGTAATCGCGCGGAATTCTAGTTGTTTGGCCGAAAAACGCAATAAATGAGGAACGATCATGGCGGGGCGGTGACTATGGTTCCTTAGGTCGTATTTGATGGACCGGAAAATTTTAGGCGATCGGGGTCCGGGGGTCCCCGAACCACTTGGAAAGGTGGGCAATAGCCCACAAAAATATTATAATCGGGCGGAATTCTAATTTTTGGCTGAAAAACGCAACAAATAAGGAATGATCATGGCTGGGCGGTGACTATGGTTCCTTAGGTCGTATTTGATAGTCCGGAAAAATATTAGGCGATAGGGGTCAGGAGGTCCCGGGACCACTCGAAAGGCGTGGGCTATAACACACAAAAATATGTTAATCGCGCGGAATTCTAGTTGTTTGGCCGAAAAACGCAAAAAATGAGGAATGATCATGGCGGGGCGGATACTATGGTTCCTTAGGTCGTATTTGATAGTCCAGAAAAATTTTAGGCGATAGGGGTCCGGAGGTCCCGGGACCACTCGGAAGGTGTGGGCTATAACACACAAAAATATGGGAATCGCGCGGAATTCTAGTTGTTTGGCCGAAAAACGCAAAAAATGAGGAATGATCATGGCGTGGCGGATACTATCGTTCCTTAGGTCATATTTGATAGTCCGGAAAAATATTAGGCGAAAAGGGGTCAGGAGGTCCCGGGACCACTCGGAAGGCGTGGGCTATAACACACAAAAATATAGGAATAGCGCGGAATTCTAGTTGTTTGGCCGAAAAATGCAAAAAATGAGGAACGATCAGCGAGGCGGATACTATGGTTCCTTAGTTCGTATTTGATAGTCCGGAAAAATTTTAGGCGATAGGGGTCCGGATGTCCCGGGACCACTCGGAAGGTGTGGGCTATAACACACAAAAATATGGGAATCGCGCGGAATTCTAGTTGTTTGGCCGAAAAATGCCAAAAAATGAGGAACGATCATGGCGGGGCGGATACTATGGTTCCTTAGGTCGTATTTGATAGTCCGGAAAAATATTAGGCGATAGGGGTCAGGAGGTCCCGGGACCACTCGAAAGGCGTGGGCTATAACACACAAAAATATGGTAATCGCGCGGAATTCTAGTTGTTTGGCAGAAAAATGCAAAACATGAGGAACGATCATGGCGGGGCGGTTACTATGGTTCCTAAGGTCGTATTTGATGGCCAGGAAAATTTTTAGGCGATCGGGGTTCCCGAGACCCCTTGGAAGGCATGGGCTAAAGCACACGAAAATATGGAAATCGCGCAGAATTCTAGTTGTTTGGCTGAAAAACGCAAAAGACTAGGAACGATCATGGCGGGGAGGTGACTATGGTTCCTTAGGTCGTATTTGATAGTCCGGAAAATTTTTAGGCGATCCGGCTCCGGGGGCCCGACCCACTCGGAAGGCGTGGGCGATAGCACACAAAAATATGGGAATCGGGCGGAATTCTAGTATTTTGGCCGAAAAACGCTATAAATGAGGAACGATCATGGCGGGGCGGTGACTATGGTTCCTTAGGTCATTTATGATAGTCCGGAAAAATTTTAGGCGATCGGGGTCCGCGGCTCCCCGGACCACTTGGAAGGCGTGGGTATAGCACACGAAAATATAGGAATCGGGCGTAATTCTAGTTTTTTGGCCGAAAAATGCAAAAAGTAAGAAACGATGATGGCGGGGTGGTTACTATGGTTCCTTAGGTCGTATTTGATGGACCGAAAATATTTTAGGCGATTGGAGTCCGGGGGTTCCGGAACCACTTGGAAAGGTGGGCAATAGCACACAAAAATATTGTAATCGGGCGAAATTCTAGTTTTTTGGCCGAAAAACGCAACAAATGAGGAATGATCATGGCTGGGCGGTGACTATGGTTCCTTAGGTCGTATTTGATAGTCCGGAAAAATTTTAGGCGATAGGGGTCAGGAGGTCCCGGGACCACTCGGAAGGTGTGGGCTATAACACACAATAATATGGGAATCGCGCGGAATTCTAGTTGTTTGGCCGAAAAACGCAAAAAATGAGGAACGATCATGGTGGGGCGGATACTATGGTTCCTTAGGTCGTATTTGATAGTCCGGAAAAATATTAGGCGATAGGGGTCAGGAGGTCTCGGGACCACTCGAAAGGCGTGGGCTATAACACACAAAAATATGGTAATCGCACGGAATTCTAGTTGTTTGGCCGAAAAACGCAAAAAATGAGGAACGATCATGGCGGGGCGGATACTATGGTTCCTTAGGTCGTATTTGATAGTACGGAAATATTTTAGGCGATAGGGGTCCGGAGGTCCCGGGACCACTCGGAAGGTGTGGGCTATAACACACAAAAATATGGGAATCGCGCGGAATTCTAGTTGTTTGGCCGAAAAACGCAAAAAATGAGGAACGATCATGGCGTGGCGGATACTATCGTTCCTTAGGTCGTATTTGATTGTCCGGAAAAATATTAGGCGAAAAGGGGTCAGGAGGTCCCGGGACCACTCGGAAGGCGTGGGCTATAACACGCAAAAATATAGGAATCGCGCGGAATTCTAGTTGTTTGGCCGAAAAATGCAAAAAATAAGGAACGATCATGGCGGGGCGGTTACTATGGTTCCTTAGGTCTTATTTGATAGTCCGGAAAAATTTTAGGCGATCGGGGTCCACGGCTCCCGGGACCACTCAGAAGGCGTAAGCTATAGAACACTAAAATAAGCAAATCGCGCGGCGTTCTAGTTTTTGGCCGAAAAATACAAAGCATTTGGAAAGATCATGGTGGGGCGGTGACTATGGTACCGTAGGTCGTATTTGATAGTCCGGAAAAATTTTAGGCGATCGGGGTCCGGAGGTCCCGGGACCACTCGGAAGGTGTGGGCTATAACACACAAAAATATGGGATAGCGCGGAATTCTAGTTGTTTGGCCGAAAAATGCAAAGAATGAGGAATGATCATGGCTGGGCGGTGACTATGGCTCCTTAGGTATTATTTGATAGTCCGAAAAAATTTTAGGCGATATGGGTCCGGAGACCCGGGACCACTCGGAAGGCGTGGGCTATATATAACACACAAAAATATGGGAGTCGCGCGGAATTCTAGTTGTTTGGCCGAAAAATGCAAAGAATGAGGAACGATCATGGCGGGGAGGATACTATGGTTCCTTAGGTCATATTTGATAGTCTGGAAAAATTTTAGGCGATAGGGGTCCGGAGGTCCCGGGACCACTCGGAAGGTGTGGGCTATAACACACAAAAATATGGGAATCGCGCGGAATTCTAGTTGTTTGGCCGAAAAACGCAAAAAATGAGGAACGATCATGGCGGGGTGGATACTATGGTTCCTTAGGTCGTATTTGATAGTCCGAAAAAATATTAGGCGATAGGGGTCAGGAGGTCCCGGGACCACTCAAAAGGCGTGGGCTATAACACACAAAAATATGGTAATCGCGCGGAATTCTAGTTGTTTGGCCGAAAAACGCAATAAATGAGGAACGATCATGGCGGGGCGGTGACTATGGTTCCTTAGGTCGTATTTGATGGGACCGGAAAATTTTAGGCGATCGGGGTCCGGGGGTCCCCGAACCACTTGGAAAGGTGGGCAATAGCCCACAAAAATATTATAATCGGGCGGAATTCTAATTTTTGGCTGAAAAACGCAACAAATAAGGAATGATCATGGCTGGGCGGTGACTATGGTTCCTTAGGTCGTATTTGATAGTCCGGAAAAATATTAGGCGATAGGGGTCAGGAGGTCCCGGGACCACTCGAAAGGCGTGGGCTATAACACACAAAAATATGTTAATCGCGCGGAATTCTAGTTGTTTGGCCGAAAAACGCAAAAAATGAGGAATGATCATGGCGGGGCGGATACTATGGTTCCTTAGGTCGTATTTGATAGTCCAGAAAAATTTTAGGCGATAGGGGTCCGGAGGTCCCGGGACCACTCGGAAGGTGTGGGCTATAACACACAAAAATATGGGAATCGCGCGGAATTCTAGTTGTTTGGCCGAAAAACGCAAAAAATGAGGAATGATCATGGCGTGGCGGATACTATCGTTCCTTAGGTCATATTTGATAGTCCGGAAAAATATTAGGCGAAAAGGGGTCAGGAGGTCCCGGGACCACTCGGAAGGCGTGGGCTATAACACACAAAAATATAGGAATAGCGCGGAATTCTAGTTGTTTGGCCGAAAAATGCAAAAAATGAGGAACGATCAGCGAGGCGGATACTATGGTTCCTTAGTTCGTATTTGATAGTCCGGAAAAATTTTAGGCGATAGGGGTCCGGATGTCCCGGGACCACTCGGAAGGTGTGGGCTATAACACACAAAAATATGGGAATCGCGCGGAATTCTAGTTGTTTGGCCGAAAAATGCCAAAAAATGAGGAACGATCATGGCGGGGCGGATACTATGGTTCCTTAGGTCGTATTTGATAGTCCGGAAAAATATTAGGCGATAGGGGTCAGGAGGTCCCGGGACCACTCGAAAGGCGTGGGCTATAACACACAAAAATATGGTAATCGCGCGGAATTCTAGTTGTTTGGCAGAAAAATGCAAAACATGAGGAACGATCATGGCGGGGCGGTTACTATGGTTCCTAAGGTCGTATTTGATGGCCAGGAAAATTTTTAGGCGATCGGGGTTCCCGGGACCCCTTGGAAGGCATGGGCTAAAGCACACGAAAATATGGAAATCGCGCGGAATTCTAGTTGTTTGGCTGAAAAACGCAAAAGACTAGGAACGATCATGGCGGGGAGGTGACTATGGTTCCTTAGGTCGTATTTGATAGTCCGGAAAATTTTTAGGCGATCCGGCTCCGGGGGCCCGACCCACTCGGAAGGCGTGGGCGATAGCACACAAAAATATGGGAATCGGGCGGAATTCTAGTATTTTGGCCGAAAAACGCTATAAATGAGGAACGATCATGGCGGGGCGGTGACTATGGTTCCTTAGGTCGTTTTTGATAGTCCGGAAAAATTTTAGGCGATCGGGGTCCGCGGCTCCCCGGACCACTTGGAAGGCGTGGGTATAGCACACGAAAATATAGGAATCGGGCGTAATTCTAGTTTTTTGGCCGAAAAATGCAAAAAGTAAGAAACGATGATGGCGGGGTGGTTACTATGGTTCCTTAGGTCGTATTTGATGGCCCGAAAATATTTTAGGCGATTGGAGTCCGGGGGTTCCGGAACCACTTGGAAAGGTGGGCAATAGCACACAAAAATATTGTAATCGGGCGTAATTCTAGTTTTTTGGCCGAAAAATGCAACAAATGAGGAATGATCATGGCTGGGCGGTGACTATGGTTCCTTAGGTCGTATTTGATAGTCCGGAAAAATTTTAGGCGATAGGGGTCAGGAGGTCCCGGGACCACTCGGAAGGTGTGGGCTATAACACACAATAATATGGGAATCGCGCGGAATTCTAGTTGTTTGGCCGAAAAACGCAAAAAATGAGGAACGATCATGGTGGGGCGGATACTATGGTTCCTTAGGTCGTATTTGATAGTCCGGAAAAATATTAGGCGATAGGGGTCAGGAGGTCTCGGGACCACTCGAAAGGCGTGGGCTATAACACACAAAAATATGGTAATCGCACGGAATTCTAGTTGTTTGGCCGAAAAACGCAAAAAATGAGGAACGATCATGGCGGGGCGGATACTATGGTTCCTTAGGTCGTATTTGATAGTACGGAAATATTTTAGGCGATAGGGGTCCGGAGGTCCCGGGACCACTCGGAAGGTGTGGGCTATAACACACAAAAATATGGGAATCGCGCGGAATTCTAGTTGTTTGGCCGAAAAACGCAAAAAATGAGGAACGATCATGGCGTGGCGGATACTATCGTTCCTTAGGTCGTATTTGATTGTCCGGAAAAATATTAGGCGAAAAGGGGTCAGGAGGTCCCGGGACCACTCGGAAGGCGTGGGCTATAACACACAAAAATATAGGAATCGCGCGGAATTCTAGTTGTTTGGCCGAAAAATACAAAAAATAAGTAACGATCATGGCGGGGCGGTTACTATGGTTCCTTAGGTCTTATTTGATAGTCCGGAAAAATTTTAGGCGATCGGGGTCCACGGCTCCCGGGACCACTCAGAAGGCGTAAGCTATAGAACACTAAAATAAGCAAATCGCGCGGCGTTCTAGTTTTTGGCCGAAAAATACAAAGCATTTGGAAAGATCATGGTGGGGCGGTGACTATGGTACCGTAGGTCGTATTTGATAGTCCGGAAAAATTTTAGGCGATCGGGATCCGGAGGTCCCGGGACCACTCGGAAGGTGTGGGCTATAACACACAAAAATATGGGATAGCGCGGAATTCTAGTTGTTTGGCCGAAAAATGCAAAGAATGAGGAATGATCATGGCTGGGCGGTGACTATGGCTCCTTAGGTCTTATTTGATAGTCCGGAAAAATTTTAGGCGATATGGGTCCGGAGACCCGGGACCACTCGGAAGGCGTGGGCTATATATAACACACAAAAATATGGGAGTCGCGCGGAATTCTAGTTGTTTGGCCGAAAAATGCAAAGAATGAGGAACGATCATGGCGGGGAGGATACTATGGTTCCTTAGGTCATATTTGATAGTCTGGAAAAATTTTAGGCGATAGGGGTCCGGAGGTCCCGGGACCACTCGGAAGGTGTGGGCTATAACACACAAAAATATGGGAATCGCGCGGAATTCTAGTTGTTTGGCCGAAAAACGCAAAAAATGAGGAACGATCATGGCGGGGTGGATACTATGGTTCCTTAGGTCGTATTTGATAGTCCGAAAAAATATTAGGCGATAGGGGTCAGGAGGTCCCGGGACCACTCAAAAGGCGTGGGCTATAACACACAAAAATATGGTAATCGCGCGGAATTCTAGTTGTTTGGCCGAAAAACGCAATAAATGAGGAACGATCATGGCGGGGCGGTGACTATGGTTCCTTAGGTCGTATTTGATGGACCGGAAAATTTTAGGCGATCGGGGTCCACGGCTCCCGGGACCACTCGGAAGGCGTAAGCTATAAAACACTAAAATAAGCAAATCGCGCGGCGTTCTAGTTTTTGGCCGAAAAATACAAAGCATTTGGAAAGATCATGGTGGGGCGGTGACTATGGTACCTTAGGTCGTATTTGATAGTCCGGAAAAATTTTAGGCGATCGGGG